>NC_138562.1:5861419-6193919 GCF_964273705.1 Natrix helvetica
GCATCACGGAAAATAATTACAGAGATGTTGTGACACAGGGTGGACCATAGGAGTCAATGTAGCTTTTTCCACTTCAAATATCCCTGGTACAGCCAAATAAAGTTTTCAGAAAAGGTTCAGTTTAAATGTCCTTCTGGGGGCGGTTAAAAGTTCGTTACCATGAGCCAGTGGTCGTTGCAGTTGGAGAAAAATACGATGTACATAAAATGGATCTGATTTCCCCAGAGGAAAAAAGTGTAATTAAGAGCCATTTGAATGAGTTTCTATAGAAACACTGGTGGAATAAAAAATATGGAAACATTGGGTAGAATAAATCCCTAACTGCTCCATTACGATCAGAGCATAATTTTAAGGCATCAGAAACCATTCATAGTCGAGGTATGAGAACTCTGGGGAGTGAAATATTGGAGCTTGATGGCAAAATAAACAAACTTTTATAAAATGTTGGTCAAGGATCCAGATGGATTGAAGTTATCTATCTGGTGCCCTGATTGTATTTAAGTTTTCTGCTGTGCTCTGTCTACAGTATCTTGGCTTCCTAGCCTGATAATTTTCAGCAATGCCTCAAGGGAAGACCCCTGAGATTTGCACATCTGAAAAAAATGATTACTTATCAACCAAGTTAAAGGATGGGAGAAAAAGAAATATAAGTCTTAAGATGTCCTCATCTCAATCTAGGTCAAGCTCCACCTCATTATTATAGACAGCCAAACACTATGTTGACTTTCTTGATGAAAGAGTGAATTATAACTAAAGGACTGAAAACACGTATCGACCTTTTGCTGCAAATGGGTGAAAATGAATTGCTGATTTCAGGATTTATTGATTTAAAATGTCTGTTGATGGGCAGTAGGGAACTATGATCATGGGAGGATGGAGATGGTAATTCAAGATAATAATAATTCTTTATTGTCGGTGCACAACATATGTACAATGAGATTGGTTGAGCTCCCTGAATGCAACACAACACAATACAACTCACAGTGTAGACAAAAAAATTAGAATTAATGGCCTTATAGTAAGATGATTGCATAGGCTTATTAATGGCCTTATAGTAAGATGATTGCATAGTCACGCTTTGGTTATAAATTATGGCCTTATAGTAAGATGATTATCTTTGGTTATAAATTATGGCCTTATAGTAAGATTATAGAATTAATGGCCTTATAGTAAGATGATTGCATAGTCACTCTTTGGTTATAAATAGCTGTACAAAGAGATTACAAATTTAGTTCCATTAGCATCCATCCACCTACCCACCCATCCATCCACCCATCCATCCATCCATCAATCCAACCAGCCATCCTTTGATCATTCTGAAAATCCTAAATTGTATGGATGTTGCAAACCTGATGCAAAGCATCTAGTACATCCCAACTAACATAGTTGATCTTCTCAAGATCTTAATTTGATCAGAACAAAACTGCCATGAGGGGTCTTCCCAACAGAGGAAGAATGCCTTCAAGGTTCTCCTCAAAACCTTTATGGAAGCTTTGCTAGAATGACTGTATCAACAGTTCTAGATTTTTGATTGAGGGATGATGCTCTGCTTAAGGATCCCAGCATGGAATTGATCCTGTATATAATAATTAAAATAGCAGTGGACAGAATAATACACATTTGTTTTATCATCCTATTTTGTAGAGCTTCCAAAATTTGTCCTTCTTAGGCTTTTTTTTTGTCTGATCTGTAATATGTGGTTTATTTATGAAGATAAGCAGTTGATGGACTATTAAAAAGTCTTAAACGTCTGCCAAAGATTCTCCCAAAGACCGAATCAAAGGCTTGTTTGAATTTGATAGATGCTGAAAATAGGGCTGATTCTGATTTATGCATATATTTCTTTACCAAAGATCAAAGACTGGCCCAACATTAGCATCCAATACAAAGCCAACCTGTCCATCACCCATGATATTATCTACACCCTGTAAGGCCTAATGCCAAGAATGACACACAGAGATTCTTTTTTAATTATTTTACACCTATAGATCAGGAGTGGGCTCTGGCCGGCATTACTGCCGGTTCTCTCATGTGCGCGCTTTGTGTGTGTGCGCTGGATGCACAGTTCAATGGAAATTGATCTGCGCATGTGCAGAACTAAAAAAAAAAGATGGCAACAGCGGTGATCAGGAAATCAGTTTGGGGGTGTGGCCAGCCTGAGTCACTGCTGGTTCTGTGAATCCAGGCTGACATACCACTACTGGTTCGGCCGAACCGGGCTGAACTGGTGGGAACCCACCTCTGCTATAGATAAAATCTTGCCAAACTGAAGACTCTACTCTCTGCATTTACAATATACTCTGGGAACTATAAGGGAGGGGCTCTTATTCATCTTCTTTCTCTCACACATGTGGGATTAGTTACTTCTTACGCTTCTGGAATGTACCCCCTCCCTCCTGGAAATCCATCTCCTCACTACAATTCCATCAAAATCAGTGGTGGGATTCAAAATTTTTACTACCGGTTCTGTGGGCGTGGCTTGGTGCATGTGGCATTTATTGGTGGGTGTGGCTTGATGGGCATGGCTTCCACTCCAGGGGAAGGATACTGTAAAATCTCCATTCCCACCCACTCCAGAGGAAGGATACTGTAAAATCTCCATTCCCATCCCGCTCCAGGGGAAGGATACTGTAAAATCTCCACTCTCTCCCCACTCCAGGGGAAGGATACTGTAAAATCTCCACTCTCTCCCCACTCCAGGGGAAGGATACTGTAAGATCTCCATTCCCATCCCACTCCAGGGGAAGGATACTGTAAAATCTCCATTCTCTCCCCACTTCAGGGGAAGAATACTGTAAAATCTCCATTCTCTCCCCACTCCAGGGGAAGGATACTGCAAAATCTCCATTCCCATCCCACTCCAGGGGAAGAATACTGCAAAATCCACATTCCCTCCCGATCAGCTGGAACTCGGGAGGCAGAGAATAGATGGGGGTGGGGCCAATCAGAGGTGGTATTTACTGGTAACTACTCAAAATTTCCGCTACCGGCTCTCCAGACCTGGTCAGAACCTGCTGAATACCACCTCTGATCAAAATCCAACCACTGATCCAATTTGCAGGAGAAATGTCAGATAGAAAGCGAGAAATGTTTAAGAAAGAGATGATTGTTCCTAGTATTCTTAGTGGGTTTTATAATGATTGTAGCCAACCTTTAGAGAGTTGAATTATTCATTTATTAAATGTGTTTGACACCCATCTCATTGCAAGTCAACTTTTGCAGATTGAGATTGGGTTGGCTCGGTCAATATAGACGTAAAATGAAACCAATATGAGTACCCAGCAAACAAGGGAGAATAGAATTTCTATCCCCTCCCCCTCCCCAATTGTTTACTTCTTATCTGTTTGATCAACTTAATGCCTGAGCAGTAGGCCACATAGGCAGACGGCCTGTGTCTGTCTCCCAAGAGAAAGAATGAACATTTTTCCTCCCAAATAAAGCTGACAGAAACCTGTGATCTTGCCAACAAGAGGAGACAGCTCAAGTCCTAGTGCAGATTATCTCCAAAGCACTGCAGACTCATTAATTCTCACTGCTGTTATTAGTTGTCCCCTCACAGTTTTAAAGCATTCTTTTTTATCGTCTACTTTGGGCTTGCCCAATCCTTTTTCTGTTGGACGACACTCTATTAAGGGCATCATTAAGGTTCTCTCTGTTGGCTCAAAATGTGACAACCAGCCTGTTCTTTGTCCTTACATATTCACAATAAGTGATTTCATGTATTTATTTATTTTTAACAGGCAGTGTTTGCAAGTGTTAGCAAATCTAGTTAGTCCTTCTTATCATGACTTTGCTTGACAGGGATACTAAAAGAATGAATCTGGGAGAGTTGTTCAAAGTTCAGTCTTTTGGCTAAGAACATCTTGTCCACAGATGACCACATGCAAAAAGGCCTTGATACCATGTCCAGATTTGTCCTAATTACAAATATATTGGGGGGATTTGGACTCAAGAGCTATGGCAGATTGCAGATAGCTAGACCAGGGGTCAGCAAAGAGACAGAGACACAGAGAGAGAGAGAGGCAGACAGAGAGAGGCAAAGAGAGAAAGAGAGAATCAGAGAGAGAGACACACACACGCAGAGACAGACAGAGACAGAGAGAGAGACAGGCAGAGAGAGACAGAGAGAGAGAGAAAGAAAGAGAGAGGCAGGCAGAGACAGAGAGAAAGAGACAAAGACAGACAGAGAGAGAGGCAGAGAGAGACACGCAGAGAGAGACAGAGAGAGACAGATGGTGTTACTTAGGTGAGTAAAGAAACCTCTACAAGAAAACCACCAAACTCAAAGAACATAAGTACCTTTCATTTGAACTCTGAATTAAATTATTTATTAAACTGTATATGGTTTGTTAAGGTAAGGCCACTTTTAGAGTAAGTATCTCTCTTGCCAGAAGGAATGTTGATTTTCTGGGAGGGAAATAGAATTAGAATCAATTCAGTTGTGGAGGCAGAGGCCTTCATGAAAAACCACAGTTCCCTCCTAGAGGACGAAACTATAAGAGGTAGTGAAAAAGGTGATAATATACAAGATATGAGGGA
This sequence comes from Natrix helvetica, assembly GCF_964273705.1. NCBI lineage: Eukaryota > Metazoa > Chordata > Lepidosauria > Squamata > Natricidae > Natrix > Natrix helvetica. Next base: position 5,865,959 of record NC_138562.1, read on the forward strand.
GGGCAGAGAGAGACAGAGACACAGAGAGAGAGGCAGACAGAGAGAGGCAAAGAGACAGAAAGAGTGAGTCAGAGACACACCCACCCACCCAGACACACACACACACACAGAGTGTGTGTCAGAGAGAAAGACACAGAGAGAGGGACAGAGAGAATGAGACAGAGAGAGAGAGAGAAGGAGAGAGAGAGAAAGAAGGGGGGAACCAAAATCACAGGATCATTAAGTCAATGTGACTTCCCCATTGACTTTGTTGAAAGCTTCTTGGGCAGGCCTATGACTCTGGAAACTGCAACTGTTTGTAAATACATGCTGATTGTCAAGTACCCGAATTTTTAGTACATTACCCTGGGGATGCTATGATAGTCGTAAGTGCAAGGATCAACTACGAGTCATTTTCTTCAGTGTGGTCATAATTTCAAACAACCACTGAATGAATGGCCATAAATTGAGGACTACTTTTACTTGCCTTTCATATATTTGGACTGGCGGACTATTCAGAGGAATATCTTCCTTGTTACATTAAGGATGCTGCTGCCAAAACATTCTGAGACAACTCGGGGATTGTAGTCCAAGCACACTAGAGGGCACTAAGTGGTGGACCTTGGTTAAATAATATTTGCAAACGGGCAGAAATAATGCAGTAGATGATGCAAAAGGAAAGAAGCATGGACAAGCATCTCCTATTTGGGAAAAAAAATATTCCCCATTTCTGGAAGAGTTTGCATATAGATAGCAGAACACACTTCTGAAATTCACACTTAACTTTTCTCTCCTCCTTGATTTTTGTAGTGCCTGTAATAGGAAGAGAGATTCTGCGTAGTGTTCTTTGAGTGATATCTGGAATGGATTTTGCTGCAGAACTAGAAAGTAGAAAATAGCTCTGCTATCAAAAGATATCTTTAGAAAGCAGCTGCATTTTGATATTCGTTTCTCTCCCTTCTCGTACAAGTTTAGCTTTTGTGCCAGCTTAACAGACTCGCTACTATAAACTTCCAGAAGTGTTTTCACATGAGAAAAACGCTCAGAGGCTTCTCTGAATTTGTGTCCTGGTTTTCCAAATGCCATGCTAAGGGGGAAAAAATCTCACACTTATTCGTTCCAGATTCAGAAGGATCTTGACAAGAGTTGAGCACTAAGCCCTACCAGGAAGATAGCACTTAGCAATAGCAATTAGACTTCTATACTGCTTCAGCCCTCTCTAAGCAGTTGACAGAGTCAGCATCTTGCCCCCAACAATCTGGGTCTTCACTTCACCAACCTTGGAAGAATGGAAAGCTGACAGAGCAGGTCAGCATCGAACTGCTGGCAGAGTCAGCTTGCAATACTGCATACTAACCACTCTGCCATCACAGTTCTTAAGCTGCAGTTCATTGGTGAGAAAAGTAAGGTCCTACACCTAGGCAGGAAAACCCAAATGCGCAGATACAAAATAGGTGGCATATGGTTCAACAGTAAATACTGTGAGAGCAGTGATGAAATTCAAATATTTTTATTACTGGTTCTGTGGGCATGGCTTGGTGGGCATGGTGTGGCTTGGTGGGCGTGGCTTGGTGTGTGGCAGGGGAAGGATACTGCAAAAATCTCCATTCCCACCACACTCTGAGGCCAGGCAGAGGTGGCATTTGCCGGTTCTCCGAACTACTCAACATTTCCACTACCAGTTCTCTGAACTACTCAACATTTCTGCTACCGGTTCTCCAGAACCTGCTGGATTTCACCCCAGTGTGAAAGGTATCTAGGTGTCCTGGTGGACGTCTGCTTAAGAATGAGCCATCATTGTGTTGCAAAGATTAGGGAAGACATGATAGCTGTCTTCTGGTACTTGAGGAGCTGTCATGGGGAGGAAGGGTTGATTTGTTCTCCAAAGGACCAGAAGGCAGGACGAGAAGTAATGAGTGGAAGCTTGTTAAAGAGAAAGAAAACCTGGAACTAAGGAGGACGTTCTTGACAGTGAGAATGATTAATTACTGGAACCACTTGCCTCTCAGAATTGTGGGTATTCCACGGTGGTAGAAAGATGTAAGTCCAAAAACTTTTGGATCTACCAGTTCATGTGAAAGATAAATGATGCATCTGTTCTCCCAGACTCAATCAAACCTATTAAAACAATGACTTATCTTTTGTTTTTTTGCAGGCTCTTTGAAACTCTTCAGTCTCTCTTCTGGTCAGTGTTTGGTCTATTGAATCTCTACGTCACGAATGTCAAAGCCAGGCATGAATTCACAGAGTTTGTTGGGGCCACCATGTTTGGAACATACAACGTCATCTCTTTGGTGGTTTTGCTAAACATGCTTATTGCCATGATGAACAACTCCTACCAGCTCATAGCAGTGAGTTAAAGTACATTGGTGTCCCTTTCCATTTGCCTGTGAATTAGGCATTCCGTTGGATGTCTGTGTCTGAGCCAGTAGACGTGTCAATTTATGCAGCAAACATGAAAGTCGTTTGCTGGGTTCTCAGGTGGTAGTAGTTGTTAATTCTGCTTAATGGTGGTAATGCAGTAAACAATTTGCAGCAATTGGCAGAGAGTAGGGAAGCAGGACAGGGACTATCCAGACACAAACAAGAAGGAGAGGGGGAGTTTTTTCATGAAGGCCTCTGCCTCCACAACTGAATTGATTCTAATTCTATTTCCCTCCCAGAAAATCAACATTCCTTCTGGCAAGAGAGATACTTAATGTTTAGAGTGGCCTTACCTTAACAAACCATATACAGTTTAATAAATAATTTAATTCAGAGTTCAAATGAAAGGTACTTGTGTTCTTTGAGTTTGGTGGTTTTCTTGTAGAGCAGGGGTGTCCAAACTTGAGAACTTTAAGACTTGTGGACTTCAATTCCCAGAATTCCCCTCCTGGAGCCCATTAGGAGCCATAATGCAACCCTGTGTCATTGTGTAATCGCTCCTGGGGGGGGGGAAGGGGTTGGGGAGAAAGAAACAGAGAGATAGAGGGAGGGGAAAAGAGGGAGGGAAAGAAAGAGACAGAGAGGAAGGGAAAGAGAGGAAGGGAAAAGAGAAAGAGGAGGGAAGAGAGAGGGAAAGAGAAATGATATTACAAAAGTTTTTCTTGTTTATTGTTGCTAAACATAATGTTTCAAAAGCAGAAAAAAATGAAGGGGCATAAAAGTGCATTTATCACGCTTTTCTTAGAACAATTAGTTCAACTCTGCCTTGTTTATCATTATTTTAGGTAGCAAAACCTCATTATTCAGGTTGAGTTGCCGTGTTGGCACTTTGCAATAAGTAAGTGGGTTTTGGGTTACAGTTTGCGTTGCACTCGGTCTCCAAAAGGTTCTCCATCACTGCTGTAGACTGTCTTACCGCATTAACTGGCATTTTCAAATCTTTTACCACGCCTAAAGAGAGCTTCTAAATCAGGGCATCTGACTAAGAGAAACTCACTAATTCAGTTCAAAATGTCAACAGACATTTGCTTAGCCCATCAGTGGAGATTAATCTCGTGTAATAACGTTTCCTTGAACACTTGCTCAGGGGGGCTTTCTGTTTGGAGAGATGTCCTCATCTAGCTATCCTTCAAAAAGCCAGAAAAAATATCTGGGCTTTGTGAATGCAGATGGAATATGCCATCAGGAGTCTAAATGGGCAGCTGATCTATCTCCATGAGGACAAAGATCAACAGTGCTCATCAATGGCTTGAAGCCACAGTGTTGGTCACGATGCTGACCTCACCTTGCCAATTTTCCCTTTGTCATTAGTTGAGCAATTTTACAATGACAGTGGCCTTCTGGAGGTGTCTGTTGGCCATTTAGGGGAAGAAAAGATGAGTCTGCCATGGTGTCAGGAAATCAGTAAGCTAGGTTTTTAAATGCCTGATCCTTATAGAAGAATGATGCTTTGTCCAGTGTGCCTTTCTATAATTTGTGTTCAGTTTAATTTAAACCATATTTTTCAGAGTATAAGACGCTCCAAAGTTTAAGATGCACCTAGCTTTTGGGGAGGAAAACAGGGGGGGGGGGGAATCTGCCTCTGCCTCCCAGCAATTTGCCTCCTTGCAGCAAACAGCAAACAGTACAGACGATATACACTGTTTGTGGTGTTACATTTCAGACTATACTTGTACAGATGCTGTTAAAATTGATGTGGCTTTCTGGAAGTATAGTTATTTTCTGCTATTTAAAAGAAGACACAATAGCACTGGGCCTCTTCAGATCAAGCATTTATTTTAAAAAGCTTCTTCATTTTGTTAAGTTGCCTAGAATAATAATAAAGCAGTCTTTTAAAAAAAGTCTAATCATTTGAACATTCTATAGGCATTCTTGTACAGTCTATCTCCCCCTCTAATGTATTTTAAATGTATTTTATTGTTATGTCTGGATTTTATGCACTGACTGTACACCGCCCCGAGTCCCTTTTTGGGAGAGGGGGCGGTTTAAAAATCTAAGAAATAAAAATAATAAAATAAATTTATAGTTCTTGACTTACCTCCTTGCAGCAAACAGCAACAGCCCATTTCACTTTCAATTTCAGTTTCAGCATTGGCCTCCCGATGATCAGCTGTTTCATGCTGCAGGGATGCCATAGCCTATTGCTACCTCTGTAAGCCCCATTTTCTCTTTTTACACCCAAATTTTTACCTTCTTTTAGGGGGGGAAAGTGTGTCTTATACTCCAAAAACTATGGTACTTGGCATACGTTTCAATAGTGAATTGTAAAGAAAGTGGGATTTGATAGATTCATGGAGGGCTGTGTTAGGCATAGCTACTGGTCTTGGTCTTGATTTTGGGAAAAGGATGAGGTTTCAGGAGGCCAAAAATGCTGTATTCAGTGTATAAGACGCACCCAGATTTTCAGCCTCTTTTTAGAGGGAAAAAGGTGCGTCTTATACTCTGAAAAATACAGTAAATAAAACTTTGTCCAGTGCCACAGTTTGGCACTTTTCAGAAGGACACTATTGGTTCACATAGTTTCTTTTTAAATCACTTCTGGAAATTGCTTGTTAATTGATTTTTGAACATTAAAAACATTCAGAACAAATTTCATTACCTTAGGTCAGTGATGGCTAACCTTTTTGGTGTTGGGTGCCAAAAACACGAGGGCGTGGCTGCGATAGCACACGTGCATGCCAGCACCCAAAATGCAAAGTGTACACCCACATGCGAAATGAACTTCCGGTAGGGCCATCGGACCTGTTTTTCACCCTCCCCAGGCTCCGGAGGCTTTTCTGATGCATGGGAAGGGTGAAAACGGCATCCCTGGCCCCCCAGAGGCCTCCGGAAGCCAGAAACGGATCATTTCTGAACTTCTGGTAGGCCTGTTGGGCCTGTTTTTCACCCTCCCCAGCCTCCAAAGGCTTTCCTGGAGCCTAGGGAGGGCAGAAATGGCCTCCCCCAGCCCTCTGGAAGGCCGAAAATCAGTGCTGGAGCTGACAGCTCGTATGCCATCAGATATGGCTCCATGTGCCACCTGTGGCACACATGCCATAGGTTTGCCATCACAGCCCTAGGTTGATTCCCTTCAATCTCCATCAAAAAAGTTTTGTATATGTTTAAGGATTTTTTTAAAAAAAATCTTAGAATAAATAAGTGAAAGAGTGATTAGAATGTTGATTTTCGAAGGTTATAAAGGACTAAAGGGCGGGACAGATTTGATATAAGAATTTGAAATTAATTATAAGAATCCTTTCTGTGGGGAAATGTTGTTGTTTGGAATATATTAAGAGTCTGAAATTAAGTACCAGAAAACTTCCCATGGGAAAATGCTGTTGATTGGGGGGGGGGGACGGGATATGATAAAAGGGGACTTTGAAGATTGGATAGTAAAGGGAACCAGAAAGAATTAAAGAATTATAATTAAAAGAGAAGACCTATTAATATAGAGTGTAGCAAATTACTTTAATTCAAGGACATTTGAAAAAAATGTACCCAGAAGTTACTTTTTAAGATTGTCTACTATTATAAAACTGGATTTAAAAGTGGTTATATAAGAGAAGTAAGCTTTACTAAAAAAAAAAAAAAGAATGAGATTGAGGCTGATTTGAACATGGAGCTAAAACGACAGCCTTCAAGAATGATGTGGGGGGGGGGGGGGAGATGTGACGTTGGATGAAATCAACTGATGTTTTAATAATGAAAAGTGATATTCAAATAACAAACCAGCACAACCCCTTGATAAATTGCTTATTTTGGATTTATAAGACAGACTTCTTAAAGTCTTGAATTATCTTTTGGGGAGAGACAAAGGGAAAATGAAAAAAAAATCAAATTCTGGGGCTGAAAAGGATTAAAAAGCAAGGTTGTTATAGCCAAAAGGAAGGAATCTAACACCGGTTTATTTGATCAAGAATAAATGTATTTGTTGTTTACAGATAACAACAATGGGAAGAATAGGAAGAAGAGCTCTTTTGCTCTTGCTGTTGTTAGAAAAAATGAAAAGTTATTGTGTGTAAAGTAGAATAAAGGAATATAAAGTTGGTTAAAGTTAATATGTATACATGCTGCTACTTCTGGTAAAGCTGAATGGCTTTTTGCTGATTAGAATTTAATTATGTTTCAAGAATTTATTTATAGAAAAAAGGATGAGATATGGAAGAAGAGATATTTTGATGTATTAGTAGGGAAGGCAATACATTACTGAAATTATTCAATTTGTGACGAAGGGGAAAGTCGTTTGTTTTTATTTTCTTTGTTCCTTACTATATTTTTTTCCTTTTTCATATTTTTGGGGGGCTCTTTTTATTTTTGCTGTGCCTTCCTTTCTATTTTTGTTAGTTTGTATTAGTCTTTTATCTTTGTCACCTGAAGCTGAGGTTTAATCTTTGTAACTGTAACTTCACATTATTATAAAGAGAAGGGGGAGAATTTCACAGAAGCGCTGCTCTCCTTTGAACAAAACATCAAAAGCAACGGAAGTGACTAGAAATAAATAAATGTTCTTCCATCAAGTGAAAGAAGGTTGAAAGGAGAAAAATATCACGAGCATTTTTCTGCATGGGGCACATGACATTCCATAACGCTGCATCTTCACCAATCCAATCCCCAAAACTTCAAGCTTGGGTAAAACCCAAAATCAGTATCCCAAACCACTGCATCAGAGTTTTGCACAGACCTCACTAGAAGAGAAGGAATAGCAATAGGAATAGCACTTAGACTTATAGACCGCTTCACAATGCTTTCCAGCCCTCTCTAAGCAGTTTACAGAGTCAGCCTATTGCCCCCAACAATCTGGGCCCTCATTTTACTGACCTCAGAAGGCTGAGTCAACCTTGAGCCAGGTGAGAATTGAACTGCTGGCAGTCGGCAGAATTAGCCTGCAATACTGCATTCCAACCACTGCACCACCATGGCTCTATACAATACAATACAATACAATACAATACAATAGTAGAGTTGGAAGGGACCTTAGAGGTCTTCTAGTCCAACCCCCTGCCTAGGCAGGAATCCCTATACCATTTCAGACAAATGTCTATCCAACATCTTCTTAAAGACTCCCAGTGTTGGGGCATTCACAACTTCTGGAGGCAACTTCTGTTCCACTGATTAATTGTTTTAACTGTCAGGAAATTTCTCCTCAGTTCTAAGTTGCTTCTCTCCTTGATTAGTTTCCACCCATTGCTTCTTGTTCTACCCTCAATTGTTTAATTGTTTCTGAGAACAAGCAAATAAGAAAGGCCCAAGGACAGCAAACTCAATTTTCCTTTTTCCTAGCCTTGGCCTAATTATAACTTACCTGCGGACTTGAACTGCAACTTTAGTATTCATGAGCTGTTTACTGAGCTTTCAAATAGACCCGGCTGATACATTCTGGCTGTATTTTGCTTGAGTCACAGGAATAATTAAACAAACCTTTTTCTTTCTTTTAGCCTTTGCAAAGCTAACAAATGATTAATGGTAATTTATTAGCATTGGGCACTGCTTCTAGGTAGGGATGGACAAAACCTCAGCTTTCTTTCATTCCATCCCTACCAGATTTTGAAACAGTCCCTCGTTAGTTTACAATGATTTTTTTGAAAAACCAAATCAGTGCAAAATGGATTTGCATTTCTGGGTATATTGTCCTGTTCCTCAGACATTATTTTAGAGAAGGCATTTTTCCTTGCATCATGAGTTTATCCTTTTTTAAATAACAGAATAACAGAGTTGGAAGGGACCTTGGAGGTCTTCTAGTCCAAACCCCTGCTCAAATAGGAAATATTTGTAATATATCAGACAATTGGCTATCCAGTCTCTTTTTTAAAACCGCCAGAGGAGGAGTGAAATTCAGCAGGTTCTGACATGTTCTGGAGAACCAGTAGCGGAAATTTTGAGTAGTTCAGAGAACCGGCAAATACTACCTCTGGCTGGCTCCAGAGTGGGGAGGGAATGGGGATTTTGCAGTATCCTTCCCCTGCCACGCCCACCAAGCCACGCCCACAGAACCGGTAGTTAAAAAAAATGAATTTCACCACTGTTTCAGTGTTGTAGCACCCACAATTTCTGAAGGCAAACTGTTCCAGTGATTAATTGTTCCAACTGTCAGGAAATTTCTCCTTAGTTCTAGTTTGCTTCTCTCCTTGGTTAGTTTCCTTCTTGTCCTGCCTTCAGGTGCTGTGGAGAATATGTCGTCCTCTTCAATGTGACAGACCCCCAAATATTGGAAGCATGCTATCATGTCCCCCTAGTCCTTTTTATAGAATAGAATAGAATAGAATAGAATAGAATAGAATAGAATAGAATTCTTTATTGGCCAAGTGTGATTGGACACACAAGGAATTTGTCTTTGGTGCAGATGCTCTCAGTGGACATAAAAAGACAAGATACATTCGTCAAGAATCATGAGGTACAACACTTAATGATAGTCACAGGGTACAAATAAGCAGGAAACAATCAATATCAATATAAATCTTAAGGATATAAACAATAAAGTTACACTCCTGCAGTCATAAGTAGGAGGAGATGGGTGATAGGAATGATGAGAAGACTAATAGGAATAGTAATGCAGTCTTAGTGAATAGTTTGACAGTGGTGAGGGAATTATTTGTTTAGCAGATTGATGGCATTCAGGGGAAAAATGTTCTTGTGTCTAGTTGTCTTGGTGTGCAGTGTCTATAGCCGTGATGGCGAACCTATGGCACGCGTGCCACAAGTGGCACGCGGAGCCATTTGTCAGGGCACGCGAGGCGCTGCCCTGTCAGCTGGCCAGCGCGCGTGCGCGCGCTGGCCAGCTGAGTTCACCTTTTTAAAAGCTATTTTTCGCCTTCCCCAGGCTCCAGAGGCTTTATAGGAGCCTGGGGAGGGCGAAAAGAGCCTCCCCCGCCCACCCGGAGGCTTTGGGGACCGTCCCGAGGCTTCCCTGAAGCCTTCAGAACACTTAAAACCAACCTCCGAGCAACCCGGAAGTGACTTCCGGGTTGCTCGGATGGTCGTTTTAAGCGCTCTGAAGGCTTCAGGGAAGCCTCGGGACGGTCCCTGAACAGGCACGAGACGTGCGTCTCCATCGCCCGGGCCCGGATCGCCTCCACTGCGCGGCGCCTCAGGCTCGGCGTCCTTGCGCCCGGCCTTCACATCGCTGCCGCCGCCGCCACCCTCACCTCCTCCTCCTCCTCCTCTAGCCGCGCCATCCCGGGTTGCTCAGAGGTTGGTTTTAAGTGTTCACGTTCCCTGAAGCCTCCGGGGGGGGCAGGGAGGTTTTAACTGTTCCGAAGGCTTCAGGGAAGCCTCCGGACGTTCCCTGAAGCCTCCGGGGGGGGCGGGGGAGGCTCTTTTCGCCCTCCCCAGGCTCCTATAAAGCCTCTGGAGCCTGGGGAAGGCGAAAAAATCATGCAAAAATGGGCGCGTTGTGCGTGCATGCGCACTGGGGGCGCGTTGCATTATGGGTGCGGCACGCCCGCACACGACCCCCCCCCGCGCTCCCCCCACTTGTGGCACACGAGCCAAAAAAGGTTCGCCATCGCTGGTCTATAGCGTCGTTTTGAGGGTAGAAATTGAAACAATTTATGTCCAGGATGTGAGGGTTCTGTGAATATTATGGAACCCATATTGTGGAAGCTATTGGGGGGAGAAGGAGTAGCATTATCCGATATTTATGTATTAAATAAGGGGACATTCTGGAATATTCCATGCCGGACCTGAATGAGAATGAATGCAAACGTTCTTCAAGTTAAAATGGAACGGAAATATGAGAGCCAGATGACGTTCTGCAACAACTAAGGAAAGAATTGAAATGTCTCCCTTTTCCAGTTGCAATCATGAAGAGACTTTTCAGATGCACAGGGCTTAATTCAGACCCAACAAGCAAGATTTATGTTAGCCTGTTCTGCCGAATTAACTACACTGAATAAGATGCAGATGGCTCTTCCCTTTTGGGTAACCCTTTTTTCCTTTCGCCCCCCCTCCCCCAGCCCCTTCTCTCTTTCTACACCAAATTGGACATGAATCATTAAGGACCCTTCTTGCCTGGGAAGGTAGCCAACTGCTAAAAGAAAAGCTAAAAATAATTTATAAGTGACATAATCTATATCAGCTAATACTAATGAAGTTTATCAGCAATGTAATAATTTAGGGCCTGGAGAATTAATGGAGCTTGCCAAATTTGGCCAGCAACTTCATTTCTGAAGACAAAACATTCAAGAGAACAAATCAGCTGCCCTCTTTCTGTATGGAATGATTAAACAGCACAAGGAGGAACAAAAAATGTAACATCGAAATTGGGCCATTTACACCTATCTCTCTCTCTCTCTTCCTTCTCCCCAAAAGTAGAAGAGCAATGTCACTTTTTTTTCAGTGTTGTTGTAACTGTAAACCGTTGTAACTAAATGAACTGTTGGGGACTAACTGTAGTTGATTCAGCAGCCAGGGCTAACATACCATATTTTTCGGCGCATAAGATCCTGTCAGGCCTGCAGTCATATTCCTTTTGGATCTTTGGCCTGCCACACTTTCTAATATTCTACTATGCATTTTCTATTATGGGAAAAGGGGAAAGGGGATTGTACAAGAGTTAGATGCTATGTAGCCATAACAAAATTCCTTCTAGAAAGCCAAGGTCATCCTTTGTCTCTGCACCTCTGCACCTGACCGGAACTGGATGGATGGAACTGCCAGTGTGGCAGTGGAAGATGGACTTGTGGGTGTGGGGACAAGAGCTTGAACTTTCAACTAGGAAGGGAGAACTGGGAAGCTTTCAGATTCAGGTTTTCCCAGATGTCCTGACATGGCTCTCTTAATACATTAGAACTTTGAGCAATACTTTGCCTCAGACTCTGATTTAACTTTGGATGCTATTTGGAACCCTGGCAGGTGCATTTTTCCCCCCTAAAAGAGGGTGAAAATTTGGGTTCATCTTATACACTGAATGAAGCCAAAAACGCAAGGCAAGGAGGAGGCGAGGGTCTGTGGCAATCCCTGCAGCCTAGAACAGCTGATTGGGGGTGTTCTGGGAGGCCAATCCACCTGCCAATCAGCTGTTCATGCTGAATCAGGCTGCTATAATGTGCTGAAGCTAACCTGGCTGTTAGCTATTTGCTGCAAGGACCTGTCAGAGTTTGTAGCAGCAATCACACTCAGAAAGCACACACGTAGACATTGCGCCGCTCTTATTGCGTCTGCGGATAACCGCCCTGCCGCCCTGTTTAGGGTCACCCGCTCCCTCTTGGTTCAGGAGACGCGGGGGGCACCCTTACAGGGAAGAGCAGAGGAGTTTGGAGAATATCTACAGAACAAAGTCGCTCAGATCCGAAGCGGATGGGCCCCCTCCAGTGGTCTGGACGGGCCGTCAACAGCGAGTCTTGTGAATCCACTCTGGGAGGAGTTTGACTCTGTTGCCCCCGAGGATTTAGACAGGTTGCGTGGACGGCTGCGATCCACCACATGTTCATTGGACCCGTGTCCCTCCTGGTTGGTACTGGCATCCTGGGAGGTGACACGAGGCTGGCTTCTGGGCCTGGTGAATGCCTCGTTGGGGGAGGGATCCTTACCATCTGCCTTGAAAGAGGCGGTGGTGAGGCCCTTACTCAAGAGGTCTTCGCTTGACCCAATGGAGCTAGCTAATTATCGTCCAGTTTCCAACCTTCCCTTTCTGGCGAAGGTTGTTGAGAATGTGGTGGCGCAGCAATTTCCACATCACCTTGATGAATCCGACTATCTAGACCCACGCCAGTCCGGCTTCCGACCCGGACACAGCACAGAGACAGCCTTGGTCGCGTTGGTCGATGATCTCTGGAGGGCCAGAGATAGAGGTTATTCCTCTATCCTGGTCCTATTAGACCTCTCAGCGGCTTTTGATACCATCGACCATGGTATCCTACTGCGCCAGCTGGAGGGGATGGGAGTCGGAGGCACCGTTTTGCGGTGGTTCGGCTCCTACCTCTCCGGCCGGATGCAATATGTGTTGACGGGGGGGGGGGCAGAGATCGACCCTGAGGCCACTCTCTTGTGGAGTGCCGCAGGGGTCGGTCCTCTCGCCCCTTCTGTTCAATACATATGTGAAGCCGCTGGGCGAGATCATCCGTGGTTTTGGGGTTGAATACCATCTGTACGCTGACGACACTCAGCTGTACATTTCAACCCCGAGCCACCCCAACGAGGCTGTTGAAGTGATGTCCCGGTGTTTGGAAGCCGTCGGGGTCTGGATGGGGGACAACAGACTCAAACTCAACCCCTCCAAGACTGAGTGGCTGTGGCTACCGGCGCCTTGGTTCAGCCAGCTGACCCCATCGCTGGCCATAGGGGGCGAGCAATTGCCCCCTGTGGAACGGGCGCGCAATTTGGGCGTCCTCCTAGATGCCCGGCTGTCAATGGATGACCATGTGGCAGCCGTGGCAAGGGGGGCGTTCCACCAGGTTCGCCTGGTGCGCCAATTGCGCCCCCTTCTGGATCGGGATGCCCTACGCACAGTCACTCATGCGCTGGTGACGTCTCGCCTAGACTACTGTAACGCTCTCTACATGGGGCTTCCCTTGGGACGCACCCGGAGACTGCAGCTAGTCCAGAACGCGGCCGCGCGGGTTGTCATGGGGAGCTCTAGATACTCCCATGTAACACCTTTCCTGCGCGAGCTGCACTGGCTACCTGTGGTTTTTCGGGTGCGTTTCAAGGTCCTGATTACCATCTTTAAAGCGTTCCATGGCACAGGACCTAGTTACTTGCGGGATCGCATCCTCCCACATACATCCCTGCGGCCAATTCGCTCTCACAGGGAGGGGCTTCTCCAGGTGCCGTCCACTAGGCAATGCCAGCGGGCGACGCCAAGGAGTAGGGCCTTCTCTGTGATGGGCCCAACCCTCTGGAATGACCTCCCCCCCGATATCAGAACCACCACAGACTTCCGCTCCTTCCGACAAAAATTGAAGACTCACCTGTTTCGATTAGCTGGCCTGACATAATTATAATTGTGACAACTGTTACCTCCTGGAAACATATTCTTACCTGGTTATTTATAGGGTACGGTTTTAAATTTAACTGATTTTAGGGTTTTTAGAACCAGATTTATATTCTTCCGTACAGTTCTTTTTAAATTTTTAACCTCCTCCTTATGTGTATTTATATCTGTATTTATATTTGTATTTGATACTTATTGTTTGTTGTGTGGACTGTACACCGCCCCGAGTCCTTTTCGGGAGAGGGGGCGGTCTAGAAATTCGAAGAAAATAAATAAATAAAATAACGAGTAACTGATTCAGCAGGATTCAATAACTTCTCTTTATATATAATATAACACACACATACTGTATATAACATAATATATGATACAATACCAAAAACAGGTTTTCCAACCTGATAGTTCAGCAGAGGAGAGGAGTTTCACTTTCAGTTTTAGTTTCAGATACCAGCACAGCATGCAGCTTTAGTAGAGAACAAGCCACACCCAGGCTCCTTGCTGTCTCCTTCCTTGTTGCTCACACAGCAAATACTGCTAGTTTCCAAACAGCCCTCAACTCTCTCACACACTGACAGGACGCTAGCCAGATGAATACCATGGATGCTGGTAGGGCAGAGGCAGAATATTTTTTATCTTATTTTTCTTCCCCAAAACTAAGGTGCATCTTATACTTATAGTTTGAAAAATACACTAAATTTTGCTTGTCGGATCTGAATTAAGGATGAAGGCCAGCCAGTCATGAGTTCCTACCGGTTTGGACCGGTTTGGTTGAACCGGTAGTGGTTTGGCAGCCTGGGTCGCTGAAACCAGCAGAGACCCAGGCATGCCATGCCCCTGAACCAGTTCTACGGGTGATGCCATAGGCGCTGCCATCTTCTTTTTTGCTTCTGCGCATGCGCAGAGCAATTTTTATTATACCGCGTATGCACGCGGGGCACCCCCATGAGAGAACCGGCAGTAGTGACTGCTGGAACCCACCTCTGAGGCCAACCCCAGGTAACACCATTTGGTTCCTTTGCAAGACCATGGTGGCATAGTGGTTAGAATGCAGTATTGCAGGCTTATTTAGCTCACTGCCAGGAGTTTGATCCTGACCGACTCAAGTTTGACTCAGTCTTCCATCCTTCTGAGGTTGGTAAAATGAGGACCAAGAATGTTGGGGGGCAACATGCTGGCTCTGTAAACTGCTTAGGGAGGACTGTAAATCTCTGTGAAGTGGTATATAAGTCTACATGCTATTGTTACTGCTATTGCTAGCCTCTTGATGTTGCAACTGGAAAAGGGAGAAATTTCTATTGTTTCCTTACTTTGTTGGAGAACATCACCTGGGTCTCACATTTTCATTCCATTTTAACTTGAAGAATGTCTGGATTAATGCACAATCAGGTTCTACGTGGAATATTCCAGAAGTTATCCTGTTTAACAATTGTTCATTGTTTCCCCTATTTAACCATTGTTTCTGGAAAATGACACTCTCCAAAGTATGGATCACCATTTTCCCACCCTGAATTCTCAGCCTCCTCCTCCTACCTTTTTTAGCAAGAAGTTTTCATTTACCCAGACATTAAAATCTAAATAAACAAGGTGCCACTGAGCTGCATTTGCACAAACCAAAGTGAAGAGAGTCTCTTGGCATAAACGGGCCTCTTTTTAAAAAGAAGATTAAAACCAAACCGAAATCTTGCTTTCTCCACTTCAGAAAATTTTGAAACACCCCATATTTTACTTGTCATTCTTTCTTTCATGGGGGTTTAAGAGATGAAAGCTGTTTCGCGCATAACCTAAATGCTCACAGAATTTGCTGAGCACAAAGAAATATAGGCTTTAATTAGCTAATGCATATTATCCAGATTGTTAAAATAGCAAAGCCTCTGCAGCCATTTTTTTTTTTGTTACGATTTCAAGTATTTCCAACTTTCTTTTTTCCTTTAATGAGTGCATTCTTGGACTGTGCATTAGACCAGTGGTGGCGAATCGATGGCACGCATGCCAGAGGTGGCACTCACAGCCCTCTCTGTGGGCCCCTGCGCCGTTGCCCCCGCCCAGCTTCTTGCCGTCATTTGCAGGAAAGCGAAAGTTAGTGCGGGAGCGAAACTCCCATGCAGTTGCCTTGGCGCATTCCGCCTTCGTCGCAGTACATTTGCTGTTGCTGGCTCCAGGGCCTGCCCACTGGTCTCGCAGTGCCTTCGCAGTGCACAGTGAAATTTAGTGCGCTTTCCAATGTGGGAGACATGATCTCCTCTTCCTGGAGCTCATTAGGACGCGGAGCCACAATGCGACCCTGTGTCATTGTATGCTCACTCCTGGGGGGAGGGGTTGGGGAGAGGGAAGCAGAGAGATAGAGGGAGGGGAAAAGAGGGATAGAAAGAGAGAGATAGAGAGAGAGACAGGGGGAGGGGAAAAGAGGGACAGAAAGAGAGAAACAGAGAGAGGGGGGAGGGAAAGAGAGGGAGGGGAAAGAGAAAGAGGGGGGAAAGAGAGAGGGAAAGAGAAATGATATTACAAAAGTTTTTCTTGTTTATTGTTGCTAAACGTAATATTTCAAAAGCAGGAAAAAAATGAAGGGGTATAAACACGCATTCGTCACGCTTTTCTCAGAACAATTAGCTCAACTCTGCCTTGTTTATCATTATTTTAGGTAGCAAAACCTCATTATTCAGGTTAAATTGCCGCGTTGGCACTATGCGATAAGTAAGTGGGTTTTGGGTTGCGGTTTGGGCACTCGGTCTCCAAAAGGTTCTCCATCACTGCATTAGATGAACAAGCTATCAGGATGCTTATATTAAAGCAACGTATTTCATGTGCAATCCGAACTCAAAAATCCCATGTAACACGGCCCTTTAACTACATACGTGGATCTGATTGGGATACGTCATAAGGGTGGCACAGAAATATTATACAGAAATATAGTCCTCGAGTTACAACCTTAATTGAGCCCAAAATCTAGGCTGCTAAGTGAAACATTTGTTAAGTGAGTTTTGCCCCATTATACGACATTTCTTGCCACAGTTGTTAAGTGAATCATTGTATTTGTTAAGTTAGTCACATGGTTGTTAAGTGAATCTGGCTTCCCCATTGACTTTGTTTGTCAGAAGGTCGCAAAAGGGGATCACGTGACCCTGAGACATTGCAACCGTCATAAATATGAATCAGTTGCCAAGCACCTGAATTTTGATCATGTGACCATGGGGATGCTGCCATGGTCATAACTATGGAAAACAGTCAGAAGTCACTTTTTTTCAGGACTGTTGTAAACAGTCACTAAATGAACTATTGTAAATCAAGGACTAGCTGTATATATATATATATATATAATATAATATATAATTATATATACCGTATTTTTCAGAGTATAAGATGCACCTTTCCCCCCCTAAAAGAGGGTGAAAATTTGGGTGCGTCTTATACACCGAATGTAGCCCACCCACCCACCAGCCCCCTCCCTTTGTCCTCTCTGCCTCCAAGCAATTTACCTCCTTGCAGCAAATGGGGAAAATGGGGCTTGCGGAGGCGGCAATAGGGTATGGCAATCCCTGCAACCTGAAACAGCTGATCATCGGGAGGCCCCTGCTGATATTGAAAGTGAAACTTGCTGCTTGTTCCAGGAGGCAAATTGTTTGGAGGGAAAGGCAGATTTTTTTTTCTTGTGCTAATCAAGCTAAACTGAAATAGGCTGTTTGCTGTTTGCTGCAAGGAGGTAAGTCAATAACTATAAATGCCTATAGAGTGTTTAAATTATTAGACTTATTTCTAAAGACTGCTTTATCATTGTTTTAGACAACTTAACAAAACGAAGAAGCTTTTTAAAATAAGTGCTTGATCTGAAGAGGCCCCGTGCTATTGTATCTTCTTTTAAATAGCAGAGAAGAACTATACTTCCAGAAAGCCACATCATTTTTAACAGCTTCTATAATAGTCTGAAATTTAACAGTGTCTTGTTGTCTAATTAGACCCTAACTTAATCATGTTTGGAGTAGATCTATTTAAATCATGTTTGGAGTAGATCTATTTAAATAATTGGAAGGAGTTAGTGTGACTACATTTAAGAAAACTTTCTGGAATTAATATACTGCCATAATGTACATTTCTACAATTCTTTGCTATTTCTATGGGTCAGGCACCCATGCACAGAAATACACCACAAACAAAGTATATTGTCTGTGCTGTTTGCTGTTTGTTGCAAGGAGACAAATTGCTGGGAGGCAGAGGCAAAACATTTTCCCTTGTTTTCCTCCCCAAAATCTAGCTGCATCTTATACTGCGGAGAGTCTTATACTCCGAAAAATGCAATATATTTCCTCCTCCTATTTCCCCCAAAATAACAGCCCTGTGAGGTAGGTTAGGCTGAGAACATGCGTCTTCAGAATTCTTCAGAATAGCTGCAGACAATTGCAAAATGGGGAACATAGAAATTCCTGTTTCCTTTTCTTTAGAGTTGGCTGGATAAAGGAATGGAAGAAATTCTGTTCTATCCCATGGCCTTGAGGATCAAACGGCACCTGAGGACTATCTCTAGCTGTGAATAGAGTTGGGCTCCAGCTGTTCTTTCGTGTGTGGGAGGAGAGAGTGGATAGCTTCAAAAATCCTTTGAAGTCCTTCCTATACTATTCAGGGTAGTGAGATTCTTAAGAGGGTGGGAACTGAAACAGAAGCTCTGGGAAATGGGGGTCAGGGCAACGCAGCAATTAAAGTCCCTGACTACAAATGGAGAGGTCTAAATTCAAGTCCATCTTCAGCTGAGGAACATCCCTGAGTGTGAAGTAAGGTCATACTATAATCTGTAATCCACTTGAATGGTACTCCGATGCAGAAATCTTGGTATTAGGGATATGTATGCTTACCTCTGTTCCAGAAACAGTAAACAGTTTGTACTCTATCCAACCATTATACCTACCTAAAGTATAACTCTGGTGGCGCAGTGGTCAGAATCAGTGGTGGGATTCAATTTTTTTTTACTACCGGTTCTGTGGGTGTGGCTTTGTGGGCATGGCAAGAGAAAGATACTGCAAAATCCCCATTCCCTCCCCACCCCACTAACCTGCTTTCCAACTCGGTTCTCCTGTTCATAGCAACAAAAGAAGATCAGCTGGGAGGCCGGGAGGCTGGGAGGCAGCAGGGGCAGGGCCAGCCTATTTGCCGGTTCTCCAAACTACTCAAAATTTCTGCTACAGGTTCTCCAGAACGTGTCAGAAATGGCTGAATACCACCTCTGGTCAGACTGCATTATTGGAGGCTAATTCTGGTCACTACCAGAAGTTCCATCCTGACCGGCTCAAGATTGACTCAGCCTTCCCTCCTTCTGACAGCAATAAAATAAGGAGCCAGATTGTTGGGGGAAATATGCTGACTCTATAAACCTGTAAGGACTTGCCTCTCCGCTCAAGAAAATAGAACTCTTGAAGCACTTAGCATTTCAAAAGAAAACCTTTATTGAAAGGAAAGTGATAGCAAGACAAGGAAAGCAGGATCTGAGGATTCCCATGCAATTCCATTAGATTAAACAGTGAAGACACCCCCTCCACTCAGTCTGGCATTGAATATAAGCCAATCTAGAGGTGTGAAAACGTTTTGAGAATTGCAGGCTGAGAAGGTGATGAGAAATTGTTCTCAGCCATCACTTTCTGGAGGCTCTGGAGCTGAGACAAAACAGGTGGCCCTCCCCCCCCCCCCTTGCATTCCCAGAAAGGTAAATCAAAGCACAGGATAGGCAGGCACCAGGAAGAAGGTTATAAACTGAGGAATGCCTCCAGGCCCCTTCCCCACTAGAATGGCAGCGTCCCGATAGGGATCTATGGGACCTGACAAAACCACTTAGAGAAGGCTGTAAAGCACTATGAAGCAGAACATTTCACTTAGGGATAGTTCAAAGTTACAATGGCACTAAAAAAACCTGACTTATGACCATTTTTCACACCTATGACCATTGTAGCATCCCCATGGACACATGATCAAAATTCAGATGCTTGGCAACTGACTCATATTTATGACGGTTGCAAATTCCCAGGGTCATGTGACCTTCCAGCAAGCAACATCAATGGGGAAACCCGGTTCACTTAACAACCATGTTACTGATTTAACAACTACAGAGATTCACTTAACAAATACGGCAAGAAAAGTTGTAAAATGGGGCAAGACTCACTTTGAAAAATGTCTCACTTAGCAACATAAATGTTGGGCTCAATTATGGTTGTAATTTGTGGACTAGCTGTATATAAGTCCAAGCACTATTACTATTGCTACTTTCCCCTTTAATATGGCCTCTATGATCTAAAATTGTTTTTAGGATACAGATGTTCTTCATGGCAAATTGTGGTAGCCAAAAATGACTTATCTATTGTTCTTTTTTCCCCCCGTCTCTTCCTATCCAGGATCATGCAGACATAGAATGGAAGTTTGCACGCACAAAGCTCTGGATGAGTTACTTCGATGAAGGAGGCACACTACCACCTCCTTTTAATATTATCCCTAGCCCCAAATCATGCTGGTACCTTTGCAAGTGGGTCCACAAGCAACTTTGCCCACCCGGGGATCCAGAGAATGAACATAAGCACGAGAACCTGAAGACTTTCACGGTGAGGAACAGTGAAACACTTTCATTAATTAAGGGAAGGTTCATAGCTTAGCTCTCCCTTTCCTGATTTTGGCAGGCAGGGTGAATCTCTAGTCTGCCATCTTAGTTGGATCCCTGTCAAGTGCCTGGGAAATCAAGAGATTCAGGCAGTTCAAACAAGTATAACAAGATTTATTGCAAGCTTCTACAAGAATCTGGCCAACTGACCATTAAGGAAATGAGGGAAAGAGAAGAGAGGCATTCAATGTGGGCTGGACTTAGTTCTCTTGTGGGTGCAAAGGGACTTAGGATGCATTTGTCCCAGTGGTGGGTTCCAAAATTTTCTAGAACCTCTTCTGTAGGTGTGGCCTGCTTTGTGGGAGTGGCCTGCTGGCCATGTGATGAATGGGAGTGGCTTACTGGCCATGTGACCAGTTGGGAGTGGCTTGCTGGCCATGTGACTGGGTGGGTGTGGCCAACTTGTAAAATGTGGTGAAACTCACTTAACAACGCTCTTGCTTAGCAACCAAAATGTTGGCTCAGAAACTCTGGCATTTGAAGCACGCAAGTCTTAAAGCTGTCAAGTTACAAGAGCCTTGCACCCCTAACCCTTTGGGGAAAAAAACACACAGAGGTGTTCAAACTTGACAGCTTTAAAACTTGTGGACTTCAACTCCCAGAATTCCTCCTCTCGCTCTTCATCTTGATGATGTGCGGACGGGCGGGGGGAAGGGAGCTGGAAGCGGTTCTAAACAGCACTGTAGATTTGTGGAACCTCTTCTATAGAAAAGGTTAGAACTGGCAGGAACCCACCCCTATTTGTCCCCTCCCTCGGGCTCAGCCTGATCATCTCCTACAATCTTGGTTCTAATCAGTCCCTGATCAGATGGCCAGGAATCAAAGAAGGATGGAATACAAGACTTTTTGCAAAATCTGAAAAATGAATAATAGAACAACTGAGTTGGAAGGGACCTTGGAAGTCTTCTAGTCTAACCTTCTGCTCAAGCAGGAGATCATATATCATTGTGGACAAATGACTTCCAATTTCTTCTTTAAAAGTTCCAGTGATGAAGCACTCAAATTTCTGGAGGCAAATTGTTCCCCTGGTTTATTGTTCTCATTGTCAGGAAATTTCTTATTAATTCTAGGGTGGAACTCTCCTTGATATGTTTCTATCCATTGATTCTTGTCCTACTTTCAAGTGCTTTGGAAAATAGGTTGTCCCTCTCTTTTGTGACAGACCCTCAAATATTAGAAGGCTGCCTGCCTCACTGATGAGTCTAATGAATTTAAATGAGAAGCTTAGCATCCTTCTCTGATCCTAGGTCTCCATCTTTCTTCTCCTACTACTTGCCAAATCATACCAAATAAACAATTTATCCTTGCTAGCTAAAGAATCTGCCAAATAGGTCAGATAAAATGCCAGAGCCCACTGTAACAACATTGCCAAACATGCATTAACAGTTGTTAACCTAATCCTGTGTAGCCCTCTTCTCTGATAACACTGTACTACTAACTTGAGCATACAAAACATTTACTGGACCAATTCTCGAATACAGCTCATACGATCATAATTGAGCTTCAATTTCTATTGCAAACAAGATAGTTGCTAAACAAGTTTTGCCCCATTTTATGATTTTTCTTGCCACAATTGTTAAGTGAAGGACTATGTAAGTTGAGGACTGTGTGTATAGTCAACAAAACTCTGTCAAGGACCTTGGAGTCCCCCATCTCTAATGATCTAAGTGCCAGAGCTCACTGCAACAGCATTGCCAAAAAGGCATTAAGAGTTGTTAACTTAATCTTGTGTAGCTTCTTCTCTGGTAATAATGAACTGCTAACCAGAGCATACAAAACCTTTGCTAGACCAATTCTCGAATACAGCTCATCTGTCTGGAACCCACACTGCATATCGGACATTAATACAATCGAGCAAGTCCAGTCCAGAGATATTTCACGAGAAGAGTCCTCCACTCCTCTGCTCGCAACAGAATCCCTTATGCCACCAGACTTGAAATTTTGGGCTTAGACAAATTTGAACTATGCCGCCTTCGGTCTGACCTAAAATTATCTACTACAATGAAGCTGAAGTAGTCAATGACTACTTCAGCTTCAACCACAACAATACACGAGCACACAATAGATACAAACTCAAGGTAAACTGCTCCAAACTCGATTGCTGAAAATATGACTTCAGCAACAGAATTGTCAATGCCTGGAATGCTCTACCTGACTCTGTGCTTTCTTCCCCAAACCCCCAAAACTTTAACCTTAGACTGTCTACTGTTGACCTCCCCCCATTCCCAAGAGGACTTTAAGGGGTGTGCATAAGCGCACCACCATGCCTGCCATCCTTGTCCTACTGTCCCCATTTATTCGTAACCATTTCATGTACTCATAATCTTTGCATATACCTATATCTATTATCCTATACACGCTTAACAAAACAAATAAATAAAATAAATAAATAAAATAAATTGGCATAAACAGTTGCCTGTTTTCACCATAAAAATCCTCTCACAAGCTGTTCGGGACTCTCCATGACAAAACATCAGCAATGTTGTGAAGTTCAGGCCCTGTAAGACTTGGCATTCTAATATCCTCCGTTTCCACTTAATAACCTGATGCTTGGCACTATGCCCAGTAGTCTAGCAGAACACCAGAGAAGCTTAAACAACTGGCACTGATTGAAGCAATGCCATCAAAGGAGTCCAGTATCCTAATCTTAGAGGACAGCAAAGTGATGCCGAGGTACGCCTAAATGGGTGGCTTTTCATTATTGAGGTACACCTCATACACAGGCCATCAAAGGCAATTGAAATGTACTACACCCAAGCAGTTCATTTAATTCATTACTTTGTTCCCTAACTTCCCTCCTGCTGGATGATCTAAGGCTCTGATTTAGAAGATCTTGTAATGAATCGCTTATTTTCATAAGCTTGCAAAGCCCCTAAAAAAAGCATGCATAACCACTTTGGTCCTGCCAGCTCAGCAGTTGGACTCCTTTCCCCTGCTTCATCGTGTGGCATGCAGAGTCAGGAGATCTGGGGACATCCAGGACAATTCTGCATTTTTCTTCCAACCTCTTCAGTTTGATGAAAGGAAATTTGCTTTTGTAATGTCTTTCCAAGAAGAAAATAATGTTTCTGATTGAGTGTAATACTCCTGCAATTATTTAATGCATGGTGTTCAACAGGTAGGTGTGAAGGACATCGCTTCTGTCCTTCTTTTGATAGTCCTCCCACCAGCAGTCGTCCTGGCTTTTAATGAGTCAGATGTCAGACTTCCAAATAGCATCCGAAAGTAAATCAAGAGTCCGAGGCACAGGATTCCTCAAAGTTCCAATTTATTAAGAGAGCCATGTTGGCACACCTGGGAAACCCCAAATCTTGCCCCCATATCCACAAGTCCGTCATATGGTCCAATCTCCCACTGCCATACTGGCAATTCCACCCATCCAATTCCGGCCAGGTGCAGAGACAAAGGATGACCTTGGCTTTCTAGAAAGAATTTTGTTATGGCTACGTATCATCCAACTCCGTATAATCCCCCCTCCCATTTTCCCACAATAGAAAATCCATAATGGAATAATAGAAAGTGTGGCAGGCCTTGAGGCAGGTTGGTAACTCAACATCTCGAGTCCTAACCAAGGACCTAGGAACTGTTAAGGTAACGTCGGAGGACATAAGCTGTTCCAAGTAGGGTGGTTTTTTGTAGAGTCCGAATGTTCAAGTCCGATAAATTTAGAATTTTAATAATAATAATAATAATAATAATAATAATAATAATGCAGCCGCGCGGGTTATTATGGGAAGTACTCGTTACTCCCACGTAACACCTCTCCTGCGCGAGCTGCACTGGCTACCTGTGGCCTTTCGGGTGCGTTTCAAGGTACTGATTACCATCTTTAAAGCGCTCCATGGCATAGGACCTAGGTATCTGCAGGATCGCATCCTACCACACACGTCCCTGCGACCTATCCGCTCACACAGAGAGGGGCTCCTCCTGGTGCCGTCTGCTAGGCAATGCCAGCGGGCGACACCTAGGAGTAGATCCTTCTCTGTGATGGGCCCAACCCTCTGGAATGACCTCCCCCCAGACATTCGAACTACCACCGACCTCCGTTCCTTCCGGCAAAAGTTAAAGACTCACCTATTTCAATCAGCTGGCCTGGCACTTTCTTAGTTTTACCTCCCGGGGATTTATTCATTTTAATTGGGTTTGGGGTTTTAATAAGCTTTTAATGTACTATATTTATTATTCTATATACAGTCTTGCAACCTCCTCCACCTACGTATTTAATTATTTAACTGTTTTATGTATGTATTTTATAACGCATTTTAGTGACTGTACACCGCCCCGAGTCCCTTTTGGGAGAAGGGGCGGTCTATAAATACGAATAATAAATAAAAATAATAAATAAATAACAACAACAACAACAACAACAACAACAACAATAATAAGCAGAAGCAGAAGAAGCAGCAGCAACCTTATAGCAACAAAACTAAACGTCTTATGACTGTGTGTTTCATCTATATATGAATTCCATTTTTCATTTCAGGAACGTCATGTGGACAACTTGATTCAGAATCAACATTACCAGGTAAACGATTCCATTCTTTAAACTGCTTTGCCAAATGTCCTTAGATCTTCTATGGCACCTTCTCTAATTTAGTATCCCCGATAAAGTGAAATCCCCACTGGCTTTTGGGAGCAATGGAAGTTGTAATCCTTCACACTGAAGGCCCTGGGTTGAAGACGGCTATGCCATGGGCTCAAGTCAAAAAAAAAGATTTATTAAGTATTTATATGGTATATTTATAATCTCCCTATTGATTTGTCATCCTAATTCCAGCTCGCTTATTTCATTTAAAAATACGACTTCTGAATGACTTGATCCCATTGCACTCATGTCAGAAGCATCAAGGCATTTCTGGGTTGAAAGGATTATCCAGTGACCTCACCATTGCCCTGGAGGTGCCCAGTTGGGGGCTCCTTTCATCCCCAGCAAGAGCTGGAGTTCAACCACTCCCCTTGGCAGCTCTTCGGTCTCCAACACGGTCTTACATAATCTCCTACCCAGCATTCCAACCATTCAAGTCACCATACTCCTACTTGTCTCCATAACACATAGCAATGTCTACAAGAGGGTTAAGATAGCATCTGCAATTATACGTCCAATCCCCAGGTCCATTTTATGCTCCTGATTCCGTATTATACCTTGAACTGGTTTTGACAATTTAGCATGCAAGCATGGTTCTGCAACAGGGATAAAGAATTCTGAATAAGCACACTGGTTTTATTCAGCAATAACAATTGACTCTTAATCAGCTGCAATGAAATATTTTTTAAATTAAACTCATTAGGGCGATGTCAGAACTTCCTTTTTTTAAAAAAAAGAACAATGGGAGCTATTCAGAAAGTAGTTTGATTCTTGTCTTAGTTCTCTGGTTTGGTAGTGGCTAATATCTCAGCACATCATAAAAAGGATCATACCCCTCATTTGCTTGGCAGAGAAAAAAGAGTTCACCCACTGTCTTAGTGCTAAAAAAGATTTATACTATTAGTTTTTTTTAATTTAATCCTAAATTACTGGGCATAATTTGTACATAACTGGCTGGGTTGGAGTGAAACAGGACTGTTAAGAGACAACTTGTGTTTCCCAAGTGGTTGAAACCCTGGTTTACAGAAATGACATTCCAAGTCAGATTGTGTCATACTATCAGGCGTAAAGAATCTGGACTATCCATTCAGTTGCAGAATAGAAAATAGAAATGCCTACACACAAGACTCTAGTCAACTAAAGTTCAACACTAAATTGGTTCGAGAGAAGGGTCAAGAGAATTCAAGATGGGTTAGACTTGAGTAGCTTATGGGAATGTAATGACTTTAAATTGATTATGCACTCACCTCTGCCCCTACAGCTATGCTTGCCCCTCTCCTAGATTTACAAGGGCTTTTTCCAAAGGACAATCTATTTAGTTCGAGACTAAAAAATAAATAAATCAGCAACCTGAGCAATTCCTTCTGTATTGTCAGAGTTTTCACAGTGTGACTATTATTATGAGATAAACCCAGGAGCAAAATGCAGCACACAGCACCTTTAGACAATTAATAGCGGCTTATATACAAATATATACAGACATACACATGGTAGATAAATCCCTTACCACTCAGCTATAGAGACAAGGAGAGAAATAAGATACACGATGAGAGAGAAACGCCCTCTAATGGCCACCTATATATAGACACCGCTTAAAAGACCTGTGTGGATCCCATCAAACTGATTATACCATAGCTGAATTATCCTCATTGCATCAGTTTACAGTTTACAACCTTACATCAGCTGGCAGCTATTAAATCCTCATTACCTGATATGTATTTTTATGCAACTCATGATTGCTGTTTCCAACCTCTTTAACTTTCAGTTGAGAAATTGACTAAAATTAGAGAATTTACTGTGCCAACAGTTCCACATCTTAGTGCCATCAAAACTGCAAGGCAAAATATGAGGTGCTTCAATGGGGGGGGGGGATTTTTACAGCAAGACCAAGTAGAAGGATAAATTATCTTGCATGATCTCTTATTGTGTTGTTTGATGCCATTTCAAAGGTTCATTGATCAAACAGCAAAAGAAGGAGAATTGATGATTTGCCAGATAGCAAATGGCGAGGAATAGAGAGACAGAGAGAGAAAGATGAATGAAACATTGATTTCCCTAGATGCAAAATCAAGAATTCTATTCCCCTAACATTTCAATCTCTTTCCCTAAATAAAAATCTGAGGAAAGAGGAACAGAAAAAAGGATTATTTTCTTTGAATGTATGCTGTGGAAATTTGCACACAAATGAAGATTAATATTTTTAAAAATTACACTGGGCAACTGTGTTTCTCTGCACCTCTTCTGCCTTCTAGTGGGCATCTGACAGCTCATCTAGAAGCCCTAAAATATTAATTAGTGAACCAGATTCAGAAGGGATCTGTAACATGCATAGGTTTCTGCAGTTTCGCATGCTTCGTTATACTGGGTTTTAATTCCAATAATTAAATGCAATGTTTGGTGCAGAAAATCAGTTTTGAGATGAGTGGAATCAAGTAAATCAATTGCTAGAGATATAAGGGCAAAGTTTGTTATCTTATTGGAGCAATCTCATAAATTTGCAATGGGAAACTTTTTCCTGGTTGTCAATTGGAGATTCTCAATCATCCAGGTCACGGTTGTCCCAAAGGTCCTTTTTCAAGAGGCAACTGGACTTTCTGGTTTTTCTTTGAAGACATTTTGCTTCTCATCCACGAAGCTTCTTCAGCTCTGGTTGACATTGGCATTCCCAAACTGTCTCCTCCTCTTGATTTATGGGAGAAGTTTCTATTTTATTGCTTTATTCCTTCAATTTTTAATTTCTGCACCTCAGCTTATAGTCATATTGGCCACTTGACCATGGAAGCATCTTTGGACAATACTGTCTCCCTTGTCCAAGAAACAGAGATAAGCAGTGTGCCCTAGAGCCAGACATGACTAACAGAGAGAAAACTTTACCTTTTTTTTTACTGTTATAAGATGTGAAGGCTCAGTGGCATTTTAAACACTATTTCATGGTTAAGAGCTATGCAAGTTTCCACCAATGACCTCCATTATCTCAGGTTGTGAGGGACTCCCCACTAGAATCCATAAACATCTAAACAGCCGCAGATTGTCCTTGTCAAATTAGCAAGCATAGTACATCAATTAATGCAGAGTTTTATCTGCTCTTCAGTTTAATCATGCAACACCATTCTTATGCTCTGTGTTTTCATTCTGTTGCACGCATTCCCATGGATTTCACAAAACCAACTTTGGGAGGACTACGGTCTTAATTTTCTTAATAACCTCCTGGCTTTAGTACGCTTTAAATAATGTTATCGGGTAAATTACATAATTCAGGTTGTAGAGTCATTTGACAAAGTAAACCTGTTTCAAGGAAGGGACGCAATTTATGTACAACTGGGGTAATTTCATTTGTCATTTATGCCTAATTAACTAATGACTTAATTCATTCTAATGTCAGAATTGTTTTCTGCTTATGGAATTAATTTTCCCCATTGCATCCAGCGTATTTTTAGCAGGCTTACAAATCAGTTCAGGGTTTGTAATTAGCAGCCATTCTGTTAATTGTGTAGATATAATTAACTCTTTGCTCCTGAATAACTTTTCAATTACTTTATTGATAATATCTCAAATTAACAAGATAGTGAATGGCCTATATATTCTAGGTTTTGCTATTCTCCGTAGCATTGTGGTGCTGTTCCCTTTGTGTCTTTGCTTATTTCATTGGTAAATACTTCCATCTCCCTCATTTAGTTTAACAAAACAGAATTTGATTTCAAAATAATTTCAAAGGGGAAGGAAATGTCCATGGGTGGAGTGTGTTTCTTGCTCTTACGGAATATTGTGGTGACTTGGAAGAAAGTTACGTTTCTGGTGCTTTTCATTTCAGGAAGTGATCAGGAATCTGGTGAAGAGATATGTTGCTGCCATGATAAGGAATTCAAAAACCAATGAAGGCTTAACTGAAGAAAACTTTAAGGTAAAATCTCAATGGAGGGTTGGTATGAAAGAAAGAGATGGAAAGATGGAGGGAGGGAGGGAGAGAGAGAGATGAAGGGAAAGAGAGAGAGAAATGGAGACAGAGAGATGGAGAGAGGGACAGAGAATGAATAAGATTCACATGCCATGGTTCAACCATGCTTATTGATAACCATAATTGAACTAAGCTAAGTTTATCAATTATATTGAAGTAGTTAATATATTATGCTAAGCCATAAATTGTTTAACTACATTTTTGCTAAATAAATCAACCTTAGCTGGCTTCATACATCATGCTAAATTATAATGAACATGATTTTGGCTGGTCCCAGTGAACCTATTTTATGTCCAAGAAGCATCTCGTTTTTTCTATTAAATATGACACAAGAACAGTTTTCCCCTGAACGCCATCACTCTGCAAAACCAAATAATTCCCTCACCACTGTCAAACTATTCGCTAAGGCTACATTACTATTACTATTAGTCTTCATCATTCCTATCACCCATTTCCTCCCACTTAGGACTGCAGGACTGTAACTTTGTTGCTTGGATCCTTATGATTTATATTTATATTGATTGTTTCCTGATTGCTTATTTGTACCTCATGACTATCATTAAGTGTTGTACCTTAGGAATCTTGGCGAATGTATCTTGTCTCTTTATGTACACTGAGAGCATCTGCACCAAAGACAAATTCCTTATGTGTCCAATCACACTTGGCCAATAAAGAATTCTATTCTATTCTATTCTATTCTATTCTATTCTATTATAGTCTAGTCTAGTGTTCTATTCTATTCATTTCTTTTCATTTTTATTCTATTCTATTCTTCTCATTTCTATTTCTGTTTCTATTCTATTCATTTCTATTTCTATTCTATTCATTTCTTTTCATTTCTATTTCTATTCTATTCATTTCTATTTCTATTCTATTCATTTCTTTTCATTTCTATTTCTATTCTATTCATTTCTATTTCTATTCTATTCATTTCTTTTCATTTCTATTCTATTCATTTCTTTTCATTTCTATTCTATTTCTATTTATTCTATTCTATTTATTTCTATTTCTATTCTATTCTATTCTATTCTATTCTATTCTATTCTATTCTATTCTATTCTATTCTATTCTATTCCTATTCCTATTCCTATTCCTATTCCTATTCCTAATTCTATTCCTATTCCTATTCCTATTTCTATTCTATTCTCAAGATTGGTGCAACATGATCTCATTCCCATTTTGCTTTTCTAAATGCAGAGGCAATGAAATGAGAATGGATGAAAACTTTGGAATATTTATTTTCTATTTCCGAGCAAACATTTAGTTGCTATTATGTGCCTGGTTGTAGGAGAGGGAAAGCTTAAGGCACTTTCTGTTCCCTAGGCTCCACATTTTAGTGTCAAGTTCTTGTTGAAAGGTTTAGCTCCATATCATTATGTGCCGTTTCACTGAGCTCTGTTCAATAGAATTATCCCACCATGCTAAATAATGAAAGATTTGCAATTCTTGTGATGCATTAGTCGTCCCCCAAGGAAAGTGTTCAAAGCCTTGCAGGCAGTGTGCATTAAAGTGTCAATCATCTCTTGTCACTTCTCTCCCCTTAGGAGTTAAAACAAGATATTTCCAGCTTCCGCTATGAAGTCCTTGACCTGCTGGGTAACCGGAAGCCCCAAAGAAGAAGTTACTCCACTAGTAGCACGGAGGTGTCCCAAAAAGAAGAGGCTTCTGAGGAATGCAGGGGAGAAACCTCCAAGGGTGTCTCCTTTGGGGTGGCCAACAAAAAGAAAGACTTCAACGTGTCGGCTCTGATTAAGACCATGTCTGGCATGGAGACAGGGAACGAAAAAACAAAAAGCAACGGGATTAGTAAGCGCTCCTTCGTTCGCAATGGCAACAGAGTCCAAAGGCTCTCCAGCTCCAAGAAGGAGTCCTTCAAGAGGCTGGGCCTTCTCTTCTCCAAGATGAATGGACATCTTGCAGAACCCAACCAAGAGCCCATGTATACCATTTCGGATGGGGTCATCCAGCCCCATTACATGTGGCAAGACATTAAATATTCTCAGATGACAAAAGAGCGAGATAACTGCTCCAAAAGTGAAATTAACCTCAATGAGGTGGGCTACAGTTCGAACATCAGGCATACGGGACAGAGCCAGTGCCCTGTGGTTTGCGCCAGCTCCCTTCACTGTGCTTCCAGCATCTGTTCCTCAAATTCCAAACTCATAGACTCCTCGGAGGATGTTTTTGACTCGTGGGGA
This sequence comes from Natrix helvetica, assembly GCF_964273705.1. Classification (NCBI taxonomy): domain Eukaryota; kingdom Metazoa; phylum Chordata; class Lepidosauria; order Squamata; family Natricidae; genus Natrix; species Natrix helvetica. The sequence continues at coordinate 5,896,637 of NC_138562.1, forward strand.
GATGCTTGTGACATGTTAAGGAACCAATGGAACGATGGGCAGGAGGAGCAGGTCACCACACGCCTATAGGTAGAGCTGTTCAGTCCCTTGGCCGCAGTGCATCAGCATCCTGGAAACCGTTTGCTATCACAGACTTTCCATAGTTAGGGACACTTCCTCTTTCCCAGGTTGTCCCTGACAAACGTAAGGTTCTTTTAGCTTATTTGATAGCCACAGCAATTGATTTTTTCCCCCCTTTAATTTGCTGTCTTAGACTTACCGATGCCAAACCTTTCGTTCATTGAAAAATGTCAGAACCTACAGAATACTTATTCCGTCAAGTGGGCTTCAGGATGTCCTCTGGGTAGTTCTGGTTACTCCTGCCATCACTTTTGGATCGGTGCATTTTTATTAATTCAGCGTTGGTCTCCCCAAAAGGTCATCTCTCTCCCCTTCAACTTGGGTTAGCGACTCTGCTTCCAAATGTCTTACGTTTTATCTTTTGGCCATTGATCACTGTCCAGGACCAGCAGATGTGAAGCAATTTAGGAGGAGCCCGAGACCCAACTGAGGCTCCTTGCAAAAGGGACTGTTCCAAATAGAAAGGGGCTTTTCGCTTTCAAGCAATACAACTTTCCATGATTTCAATTGTATGTCCTTTATTAAAGTTGCATATTGTTTTCTTAATGTAAACGATTACCATAATGAGTTAAACGTTGAGCTCTAGAATTTACTGTGTTCAATTATCCAAAGCATGCATGCACACACATGGTTCACCTATGATTATGTATAGGGTGTGGTGCACATGAGTATATACCAGGGTGGGTTCCTGCCAGTTCTAACCTCTTCTATAGAAGAGGTTCCACAAATCTACAGTGCCGTTTAGAACCGGTTCCAGCTCCCTTCCCCCGCCCATCCGGACATCATCAAGATGAAGAGCGAGAGGAGGAATTCTGGGGGTTGAAGTCCACAAGTCTTAAAGCTGTCAAGTTTGAACACTCCTATGGGTTTTTTTTCTAAACGGTTGGGGGTACAAGGGTATTGTAACTCGACAGCTTTAAGACTTGCACACTTCAATGCTAGAGTTCCTGAGCCAACATGACTGGAGGAGGAATTCTGGGAGTTGAAGTCCACAAGTCTTAAAAGCTGTCAAGTTTGAACACCCCTAGAGTTTTTTTTTCTAAAGGGTTAGGGGTACAAGGGTCTTGTAACTTGACAGCTTTAAGACTTGCGTGCTTCAAATGCCTGTTTCTGAGCCAACATTTTGGTTGCTAAGCAAGAGCGTTGTTAAGTGAGTTTCACCACATTTTACAAGTTGGCCACACCCACCCAATCACATGGCTGGCAAGCCACTCCCACCCTGCCACATGACCAGCAAGCCACTCCCACCCAGTCACATGGCCTGCAAGCCATTACCACAAAGCAGGCCACACCTACAGAAGAGGTTCTAAAAAAATTTGAAACCCACCACTGGTGTATAGACACACACACTACACATATACACACATGCCCCCGTCTTCAGATCACCCTCTTTTCACCTTGTACTAGTCATGTTCTCCAATTCACCTATAAAACTGTCCCAGGGATTTTTCTATGAACTAAATAGTCTTGAGCAAGTATGCAATAAAAGCACATCAAATGAGCCGAGGTAATGCCGTGGTTAGAATGCAGTATTTGCAGGCTAATTCTGCCGACTGTCAGGAGTTCGACTGACTGGCTCAAGGATGACTCATCCTTCCATCCTTCCTAGGTCAATAAAATGAGGAGCCAGATTGTTGGGAGCAAGGTGTTCCCTCGGTCAATTGCTTAGTGGCGGCTGTACAGCACTGTGAAGCGGCATATAAGTCTAAATGCTATTTCTATTGCGATCTCTTTGAATTTTACACACCCCTGCATTCCAGACAGGAAATAATTGATGGATCTGCACCTCAAATTCTTTCTAGCACTATTGGCAATAGAGTCTGAAAATTCTCATCCTTTTCCTGGTGTTGGATTACGGCTAATTCCTTTGGTAATCATTTCAGCGTCCTGGATGCTATAAAACAAACCTGGTAATTGTAATATTAAGATCGGATGTCTCAGCAGGATTAGCTGGCTTTATTTGAAACAACATCAACAAAAATAGCAACTCAGCAGTTTGAGAGATGTGTATTTTCCAGGACTTAGGAAAATTAAATGCTCAGCAGCAATGGTGCCAACCCAAAGAACTCCTGGTGCATTCAATACAATACAATAGCAGAGTTGGAAGGGACCTTGGAGGTCTTCTAGTCCAACCCCCTGCCTAGGCAGGAAACCCTATACCGTTTCAGACAGATGGCTATCCAACATCTTCTTAAAGACTTCCAGTGTTGGGGCATTCACAACTTCTGGAGGCAACTTCTGTTCCACTGATTAATTGTTCTAACTGTCAGGAAATTTCTCCTCAGTTCTAAGTTGCTTCTCACCTTGATTAGTTTCCACCCATTGCTTCTTGTTCTACCCTCAGGTGCTTTGGAGAATAGCTTGACTCCCTCTTCTTTGTGGCAACCCCTGAGATATTGGAACACTGCTATCATGTCTTCCCTAGTCCTTCTTTTCATTTAACTAAACATACCCAGTTCCTGCAACCGTTCTTCATATGTTTTAGCCTCCAGTCCCCTAATCATCTTTGTTGCTCTTCTCTGCACTCTTTCTAGAGTCTCCACATCTTTTCTACATCGTGGCGACCAAAACTGAATGCAGTATTCCAAGTGTGGCCTTACCAAGGCATTATAAATTGGTATTAACACTTCACATGATCTTGATTCTATCCCTCTGTTGACGCAGCCTAGAACTGTGTTGGTTTTTTTGGCAGCTGCTGCACACGGCTGGCTCATATTTAAATGGTTGTCCACTAGGACGCCAAGATCCCTCTCACAGTTACTACTATTGAGCAAGGTACCACACATACTGTACATGTGCATTTCATTTTTGTTTCCTAAATGTAGAACCTTACTCTTTTCACCATTGAATTTCATTTTATTAAATAGTGCCCAATGTTCAAGTTTGTCAAGATCCTTCTGTATCTTAAGCCTATCTTCTGGAGTGTTGGCTATTCCTGGCAGCTTGGCGTCATCTGCAATTTTGATGAGTTCCCCATTTATTCCCTCATCCAAATCATTGATGAAGATGTTAAAGAGTACTGGGCCTAAAACAGAGCCTTGGGGTACTCCACTGCATACTTCCCTCCATGTAGATGCAGTTCCATTGAGGACTACACGTTGAGTGCAGATGGTCAGCCAGTTACGAATCCATCTGGTGGTGATGCTATCTAACCCACGTTCTTCTACTGTATTTAGTAGTAGGTTATGGTCTACCTTATCAAATGCCTTACTGAAGTCCAAGTAAACTATATCGATGGCATTCCCCTGGTCCACTAATTTTGACACTTTTTCAAAGAATGCAATAAGATTAGTCTGGCATGATCTCTTTTTGACAAACCCATGTTGGCTTTTGGCTATTACTTTGTTTGCTTCTAGGTGTTCGCTAATTCGTTGCTTGATTATCTGAACCGGAATCTTTCCTGGTATTGAGGTCAGGCTGATAGGTCTGTAGTTTCCTGGATCTATTTTTTTCCTTTTTTGAAAATGGGAACCACATCAGCTCTTTTCCAGTCCTTTGGTAGTTCCCTGGTGCTCCAGGATCTCTGAAAGATATAGTTCAGTGGTTCTGAGATCACGTCTGCCAGTTCCTTCAGAATCCTGGGGTGTAATCCATCTGGTCCTGGTGATTTGAACTCGTCTAGGGTAGACAGGTGCTCACTTACCATTTTCTTCCCTATTTCAACTTGTGTTCCTAATCTAATTTTTGTGGTGCTGTTTTTGATAGGTTGGACTGTTTTATCCCTTTGTGTAAAGACAGATGCAAAACGTGTTAAATAGTTCTGCTTTCTCCCTGTTGCTTGTCACCTTCTTGCCACTTTCTCCCAGCAATGGACCAATTGTTTCCTTAACCTTTTTCTTGTTTTTAACATGTTGGAAGAAGCTTTTTTTGTTGTTTTTTACTTTTGTGGCAAGCCTTTCTTCATTGTGAGCCTTAGCTTTCCTCACTTCATCTTTACATGCTCGGGCTATTTGCTGATATTCTGCCTTAGTTATGTCCCCCTCTTTCCACTTTTTATACTTATCTTTTTTGTCTTTAAATTTGTCAGAGAGTTCTTTATGCAGCCATACTGGTTTATCTTGGGAGCTGTTATTTTTCTTCTTCATTGGTATTGTGATAGACTGGGTTTTTGTAATCTCATTTTTCAAAATTTCCCAAGCTTCTTGAGTTGTTTTTCCCTTGAGGATTCTCATCCATGGGATTTTTCCGAAGCTCTCTCTAAGTTTATTGAAATTAGCTCTCTTAAAGTCCAAGACTCTAGTTTGACTTTGTTCTACTACTTGTGTTTGCATAATGTCGAATTCCAATATTGCATGGTCACTTGCCCCCAGGGTTCCTGTGGCTTCAACACCTTCTATCATTTTCTCTCTGTTAGTGAGAATTAAGTCCAATATGGCTGATCCCCTTGTTCCCTCTCTACTTTTTGGGAAACAAAGTTGTCTGCTAGGTTTGTTAGGAACCTGTTGGATCTTTCATTTGGTGCAGAGTTTGTTTCCCGGTTGATGTCAGGGTAGTTAAAATCCCCCATTACTATTGTGGTGTGCTTCCTACATTCCTTAGTTAGCTGACTAGCAAAAAGTTCATCTACTTCCTCTGCTTGGTTGGGTGGCCTGTAGTATAGACCTATGGCAATATCATTTCCCCCCCCAACCTTTAATATTGACCCAAATGCATTCAAGATAGTTCTCATCATTTCTGTAGAGATGTAGTTATTTCTTATATATAGTGCAACTCCACCTCCTCTTTTATTTGGTCTATTTCTTTTAAATAATTTAAATCGTTCTAGTTGTATGTTCCATTTGTTGGCTTCATCCCACCAAGTTTCTGTAATGGCAACAATATCGTATCTACCCTCTTTTACTTGAATTTCTAATTTGCCCTGTTTATTCCTCATACTCTGTGCATTGGTGTATAGACATTTGAGTCCATTTTGATTGAACCTGTTTTTACTGTCTACAAAACCTGTGTTATGACTGACTGCCCCTATTTTCTTGCTACTTGTATGATTCATGCACATGGTATGACACTCACTAGTCAATGCTTGGTTTTGCATTGGTGATCATCTTACCCGCACAAACATCTGTGTTTCATGCACTGATAACCCTATGAATTTTAGATTGCTGGGGACAGAAATTTTTTGTATCAATTCTCTGTCCCAGTTGTTCAGTTTAAATGTTTATCCAGAAAATCTGTGAATTTAATGCCAAGTAACTCAGTCCCTTTCTTGGATGGGTGCAAACCATCTCTTTTGTACAGTTTTTCATTGGACCAGCTGCAGACATCATGACTAATAAAACCAAACCCTTCCCTTTTACACCACTCCTTTAGCCACACATTAAATTCTGCTACACGCTGGCCCTTCCCTTTTTGTTCCTTATATACTGGTAAAACCTCTGAAAAGATAAGCCTACAACCTATACTACTAAGTTCATACCCCAAGCTCTGGAAATCATTCTGCACAGAAAGTACATCTTTTTGGGACAGATCATTTGTGCCAAGATGTATAATAGCATCAACATCACAGTCCTTACATTCTTGACTATCTTAAGAATATACCTTTTGTCTCTGCTGGCAATAGCACCTGGAAGACACCTGACCTCTTTTAAAACCTCCATATCCTTTCCTAAATTTACTGTACATCCCTTATGATTGAATCACCAACCAGAAGGTGACTTCTCTTTTTGCATACCTTGCTCTTCTTGTGCGACTGATGTGTGATACCTGGTTCCCCATTTTGCCTTTCCGAAGTAAGTTCTTCATTTTGGACCATGATCCCCTGCTTTTTTGAGTCATCATTATCACAACTACCTTGACCTGTCTCTTTAGTGTCCCCATTAGGGTCAGCGCTATATCTGTTATGCTGGGTCACAGCAAAAGCTTTGTGTTTATGGTTCACAGCTCTCACCCTGCCAGATCCCACGGTTGTCCAGAGTGCTCTTCTCCTGCAGGATCTTTGCAGTGGGGGGGGGGGGGCTGATAGTGTGGCATCTCCATAGAGTGAAATGGCCGAATTGGACACCTAATTTCTGCTTGGAGAACACAGATTAGAGGTTCTAGATAGGTAATCTATCTATGTAGACTAGTAATTTGTTCACAAAGGGGACAGTATCCAAATTTGAAGAGAGTACTGATCAGTTTTCAGTGTTTCAATATATACAGTAGCGGCCAAAATTGTGGAAACCTTTTGGGACAACTGTATTTTTGAGGTTTGATGGCTAATAACTCCCCTTTTTTCAGAGTAGTACCATAAAGTTATATATCAATGGAAAGATAATTTAATCAAGAATCTAATGCAAAAAGTTTGTTCAATTATCTGTATTATATGAAAAGTTATAGCCAAATATAGCCAGCAATAAAACCCATTTAATAGAAGCAATTGTTCAATCTTGGTTATACACATTGTAACAGCTGCAGAACTAAAAAACTTGGTTCACTCCATTGGGAAGATATTGTAAGGCCATAATTCATGCTAAAAGTTACTCAGCTAAGTATTAATTGACATGGTGATAATTTTTGTATATCTCATTTTTTCTACGTGTTTCACTTCTCTTCTTTATAACTGCTATTCTAATAGCAAATCCTTCATAAACGTTATTGCATTACATTCTTGATTAAATTATCTTTCCATTGATATATAATTTTATGATACTACTCCAAAAAAAGTGGTGTTATTAGCCATCAGACCTCAAAAATACTGTAGACTTTTCCCAAAAGGTTTCCACAATTTTGGGCAATATGTACTGTACATTTTGGAGATGGGTTGAATCTCCTGAAATTCCTATACTTTGAATCTTACTGGCTTGTCCAAAAATTTGAAAGTCTCTTTTTTTGGTCTCTTTTTTTCTTTTTCAAGAGTTTGGGTAGCCATTTGTCCCAAATGATGTAGGTTCACCTGCTTGTGCATGGGGTTGGAGTAGAAGACTTCCAGGGTCCCTTCCAACTCTGCTATTCTGTTAAAACGAACAGTTATTTAAATCATACTCTAGCTAACATATCTATAAAGGTGGGTCAAAGGGACCCTGTGGGACATTCTGGAGATCAATTTATTTTGGAATGTGACATTGAGTCTTTATTGATTAGCCCTTGGGCCATATCAAAGTGCAAAGTTCTAGAAACAAATTATTACTAAAATTTGATAAAAGCAATTTAAAACTGAATTTGATAAAATACAATTTAAAATGAAATTGGAATAAAATACGATTTAGCATGAAATTGGAATAAAATACACACCTTGTGTGTATGAAATTGGAATAGAATACAATCATTTAAAATATCGATAAAATACGATAAAATTATATTTCGGTGTCACCCCTGCAATCTACCCCAATGAGTCCCACGTATGCAGATCTCAAACAAACCATTTTGTTTTAAGGACTCTGCTGTGTTAAATGTTATTTTCTGGTTCTGGCCTCACATAAGGTATGTTGTTTTGATACGGGGATCCCAATGGGTCCTTCCTTTGGTATATGGACCAACCCCCTTATACAAGCAACCATCAAATAGGATGTGAGCCAAGTCTTCTACCTCTGCCACTCCGCAAATGCAGAGACACTCATTGTAGGGTATAGAGTGGAATCTCCCATATCTGACTATTGTGTCAAGCTGTTCGAATCTCGCTCACGTCAATATCTCCCTAAGACGCTTTGGCAGTTGTAACTTCAAATAGCTGTCTACTTGAAAAGTATGTCTGTATTTGCTCAGCCATTTCAGGTTACCCACCTTACTAAGGGCAGCTATATCATTTTGTGCTTCTATATCCTTAATTCTTTGGGCAGCTGTTTCTTTTGAGTTGTTCTCCTATTATGCAAGAGACAGGAAGGCCACAGCTTCTTACAAAACTTGTTAATTTGGTGATCCAGGAGATTTGTGATTGTAATTTTATTTGTTCCAGTAGACATAACTTGGGGAGTCTACCAGTCTCCATTTCATTGACTTTGCACCAGTAAGTTACATGCTCTAATTTTGGATAGTGCATGAATTGTATGAATTCCCAATTCAGCTCTAACTGTTGCAGCAGATGTTCTTGGATCTACACCCAAAATACATCTCAAGTGCTGGGACTGTGTTTGTTCTAGGACTGTGGTTGCGTATGGATCCCAAACCTCTGCTCCATACAAGGTAACCTTAGCTGTGTAAACCTTAATTAATGAGGCTAGGGAGACTGGGTAACTATGGTTCTTCAGTTTAAGCAGCTGCAAAATAGTCCACTTCAAGCCAACAGCTCAGCTGTGCCAGGGTGCCATAGAGGAAATTGTCCAATTCTGTAAAATTGATCCCACTTGTTGCTACTGCAGCTAGAATGTTTCTGCTCAGCACTTCCTCATTCAGATCATCTTTGCTTATCTTGTACCTACCTACCTTTTAAAAAAAAGATGATTCTACATCTCAGTAAAGGTACTCTTCGACTGATGACCCAATCGAGCCCAAAATTTCTGTTGTTAGGCAAGGCATTTGTTAAGTGAGTTTTGCCCCATTTTACCACCTTTCTTGTCACAGTTGTTAAGTGACTCACTGTAGTTAAGTTAGTAGCACGGTTGTTAAGTGAAGCTAGCTTCCCCGTTGACTTTGTCAGGTGGTCACCAAAAGGGATCACATGATGCCGGGATGCTGCAACTGTCACAAATATAAACCAGTTGCCAAGCGTCTGATGTGGCCACGGGATTGCTGCAATGGTCGGATGTGTGAAAAAGTGGTCATAAGTCACTTTTTTCAGTACCGTTGTAACTCTGAATGGTGCTCTGACCTAGGCTTCCTGAGACAGTAAAAATCACACTCTTCGTCCCAAAAACCCTCTTTTTATTTAAACGGCTATGAATTATGTTCATTCATAGCCAGTAATGATTCACAACCAGTCTGTAGAGAGTCTGACAGAAGTCTGCCACAGTCTTTCAGGGTAAAGCTGATAAGCACTCACCTTTATCTCCCTTGAAAGGCTGCCAGTGACTTAATTGCCAATTAGTTTTGCAAGGCCAAATGGAACACAGAGTCAAAACGGAGTTTCAGACTTTAAATGGACCAGAATGAACAAAATTGCTCACGTTCATTTGTCCTCTTTTCTGTCTTATTGGGGGGGGGGCAATCACCTCCAAGCCTTACTGCCAAGTCGCCCCTTTTGTCATAACTGTTCTTGCCTTCTGGTGTTGTGGCGGAATGGGGCCTGCACCCCAATGCACGCCAAAGACAGGACGTGAGACCACGAAGGTGCAAGAGAAGACAGGTTTATTGATGCATCTGAGTTCAGCGTGTTCATACACCAAATTCTGAACTGCCCTTGCTTTGTTCAGGACAGGAGTTTTATACCCTCCTAGAGAGGGGGCGTTTAAACAGATATTTGTTCATCAAAAGAAAGGAGTCTACATTGCATATTTGTCCGTAGACAAAACATACATTTTACAGACGATACAGAAATTGTATTTTGCAAGGTTACATGGAAGTTACAGGAAAGGGAGTGAAAAACTGATATATCAGCAGCAGCAGGGATGTATCAGCAACTAGACATGCTATTATCTATTCATATGTTTTTTTCCGGCGCAATGTATCTTACACAGACATTAGTTTCCTGTGTCCTTCCATAGAAGCGGATTGCAACATCTTCCAGTAAAATTTGCAATAAGCCTGAAGTAAAAGATATCATTAGTCCTTTAATATGCCTTAATGCTGACTACAATTAATATGCCTCCTTGCCTTTCTGATTATTCTTCAGGTGACAGCAGGGGATTACTATACTTAAAGGTTGACTGGCTAACATAGGTACGGTCTCTTACTGCTGCCTCACTGGCAGCTCTGCACATGTGCACACTGGGAACAGGCTCCCCCTGTTCCTCTGTCTGCTGATGTCAGACTCTGGAGGCTCCGGAGGCATCCCATAACTACCAGTTGGCCCCCTTTCTGCCTCTGACACAAAGGCCTCATCCGAGCCTTCCCCAGACTCCAGAACTGGCCCAAGTTCCTCCCCAATGTTCTCATTGTCCAACTCTGCTGCCAGCTCTGCAGGCCGCCAGCAGACCACAACAAATGGTGACTAAATGAACTGTTATAAGTCAAGGAGTACCTGTATTTGCTTTCTGCCCTCCCTAACAGGACATGGATGTATTATTTTTAGGGGCAATCTGTGTGCAAGAATCACACTGTGTTGGTAGAGGAGATTCTTCACTTGGGAACACCTTGCAAAGAAAGGGCTCTGAACAGGAACAGCCATGAGATAGGAATGCCATAATTTTCCATTCCACTTTAAATCCAGCTGCTTCTTCCTACAAATTCCTGGACATAAAAAGCTCCTATTAAACAAATGGGTGCTTCCCCAGGCAAAAAAAAAAGCTCTTCTCTTTCCAATTTGGAAGGCTTCCATGCTTCCACTTCTGTTTCAGTCTCTGTTGCCTCGTCTCCGAGGACTTTGGGAAAGGAAAATCCAATCATCGCAAACAGCTGATGTAATTACTTTCAGCTCCTAGATTCTGTATCCAGAGCAATGCATCTTTTAGCAGCAACTGCTCACCTCGTGCGACGTGCAATTCCAGGATAAGCTTGCATAAATCGGCACAGCTGGGAATTCACTTGTCAAAATACGCTAATGCACCGTATGTCCAAAAACCCAAGATTTTTTCATCCAGATTTATGAGTCATCACCCTTGCCTAACAGAAGGGCTCTTTTGTAGAAAACCAAATATTTGCTGGAATAAACCCGATTTATAAAGCAGTACATTGCCGCTGAACAAACATCTAACACAGCGATGGCTAACCTTTTTGGGATCAGGTGCTAAAAGCACGCATGCATGATATGAAACCCCCCCCCCCCCGCTTCCTACCATGCATGCATGCATGACCCCGCTGCCCCGCCCTACTGAAACTTGGGGAGAGTGAAAACGGCTTCCCCTGGCGGCTTCTTGGAAGCCAGAAATGGCCCGTTTCCGAACTTCCTGTAGCAGTTGTGGGTTACGACCGGTACACTCCAGTACGGACGTACTGGTGCCTGCCAGGAGCACCAGGTACAGTTCCGGTATGGTGCTCTGGAGGGCCCACCCGCCCGCCATACTGGTATATGAGGTTTTCGGGGCTTTTGAGCACACGCACGGAGCGTACGGCACCTGCACTATGCTCCGCCGAGCAGCTGGAGCATCGCAGAGGCTCGCAGAGCATTGCAGGTGGTAAGTATGCATGTGCGCATGTGAGCACACACTGTGCGCATTCATATGGTAGACGCCCTGCCCCGTTACACCATACCAGTTGCAGCGAGATCCGGAACCCACCACTGTCCGGTAGCCCGGTAGGATCGTTTTTCCCTCTTGCCCTCCCCAAGCTAACCCTAACCCTTTCCTGAAGCCTGAGGAAGGTAAAAACTGCCTCCCCCAGCCCTCCGGAGGCACTTCAAAGGCTGAAAATGAGCTGGCCGGTGCGCAGACATGCACTGCAGCTGACCTAGGGAAACAGCTCATATGCCCTCAGAGATGGCTCCGTTCGCCACCTGTGGCATGCGTGCCATAGGGTCACCGTCACAGATCTAACAGAATAACAGAGTTGGAAGGAACCTTGGAGGTCTTCTAGGCCAACCCCCTGCTCAAGCAAGAAACTTTATACAATTTCAGAAGCATGGCTGTCTAATCTCTTAAAAACCTTGTCGTTCCACTGATTAATTGTTCCAGCTTTCATGAAATACAGAACTAGTCTTATTAGACAAGCAATGCAGCAGTGTTTCTCAACCTCGGCCCCTTGAAGATGTGTGGACTTCAACTCCTAGAATCCCCCAGCCAGCTTTAACAAAGTAAAAAAGTAGCTCTTATTCTTTGGAACCTTCAACCCACATTTAATTCCCAATTGAAACCTTTTAAACTGGGTCCAGGTGCTGTAAAATAACATTTAGCCACCAGCATTTAGATAAAATGGCTGTTAACCTGCATTGTGTGTGCATTTGGGGTGATAAGAGGTCTCCCTGGCTGGAGGCTCCATCTGATGAGAAAACATAATCTCTGCATGTTCTGTTTAGATGCTGAATCCTGGAACTAGAATTTATTCCATGTCAATTTTTAAATTTTAAGCACCTAGCAATGTAGCAATACAGGGATGCAGTGGCTCAGTGGCTAAGGCACTAAGCTTGTTGATCGAATCCGTAGCGCTGCATAATGGTGTGAGCTCCCATTACTTGTCCCAGCTTCTGCCAACCTAGCACTTCGAAAGCATGTAAAAATGCAAGTAGAAAAATAGGGACCACCTTTGGTGAGAAGGTCACAGCGTTCCGTGCCCCTTCGGCATTTAGTCATGCTGGCCACATGACCACGGAGACGTCTTCGGACAGCGCTGGCTCTTCAGCTTTGAAACGGAGATGAGCATCGCCTTCTAGAGTGGGGAACAACTAGCACACATGTGGGAGGGGAACCTTTACTTTTACCTAGCAATGTATTCTCATCTTCTTATCAGGAACTTAGAACGAATAAAAATTTGAGGTGTTCAGAACTTGATTGTTGCTTCTGCCATTAAAGGAGGCTTGTACACACCAGAGATGGGCAATAGAGCTAGGTCAGCATTGCACAGAAGTGTAATGTAAAGAGCCAGTGTGGCACGGTGGTTAGAATGCAGAATTATAGGCTAACTCACTGCTCACTGCCAGCAGTTTGATCCTGACTGGCTCAAGGTGGACTCAGCCTTCCATTCCTTCTGAGGTCAGTAAAATGAGGACCCACATTGTTGGAGGCAAGACGCTGACAGCAGTATATAAGTCTTATTGCTATTGCTCTCTTTCTCATTCCCCCCCCTCTCTCTTCCTCCCTCCTTCCTTGTGCAGCTGTTAGAACTTGAAACACCTGACTTTTCTAGCAGAGTTGTACAGGGATAGGTAGGTAGGTAGGTAGGTAGGTAGGTAGGTAGATAGATAGATGATAGAGAGATGATAGATAGAGAGATGATAGAGAGATGATAGATGATAGATAGATAGATAGATAGATAGATAGATAGATAGATAGATAGATAGATAGATAGATAGATAGATGATAGATGATAGATAGATAGATGATAGATAGATAGATGGATAGATGGATGGATGGATGGATGGATGGATGGATGGATGGATGGATGGATGGATGGATGGATGGATAGCTATAGATAGATAGCTATAGATAGCTATAGATAGATAGCTATAGATAGATAGCTATAGATAGATAGCTATAGACAGATAGCTATAGATAGATAGCGATAGCTAGCTAGCTAGCTAGCATGTAGATAGATAGATAGATGACAGAGAGATGATAGAGAGATGACAGAGAGAGATGATAAATGACAGAGAGAGAGAGAGAGAGAGAGATGATAGATAGATAGATGAGAGAGAGGGGGAGGGAGATAGATAATACTAGCACAATTCAAGGGAAGAACATTTCAAATAGGTGAGTTATTGCTGCACAGGCTGACATAGTAGCTGTTGAAATCTGCCCATTTAGATCTACCGTGTTTCCTTGAAAATAAGAAAGGGTCTTATTTTCTTTTGAACCCCCCCCCCAAAAAAAATAAACACTTGGTCTTATTTTCAGGGAGGTCTTATTATTTTTGAGGTGCAGGAGGCCCCTTAACCTCGGCCCACGGCCCGTGAATCAGCTGATCCAGAGGGGGCCGGATGTTCTGTCTCTGGCATATTCTTGCCAGCCTTAGCGTCACTGGACCTGCGGCTGCCACTAATAAAAGGGGGGCAGTAGCTAGGGTTTGTAGTAGCGGCCTCCACGAGATCATTCCATGTGGATGGGAGGTGCATGTGGAGGGCATGGGGCATCTCCCCCCCCCAGGAAATGCACAGGCGTTTACATATTTTAGGGGAGGCCTTATTATCAGGGGAGGCCTTATTTTAGTGCATGCGCTCAAAAGACCGATCAGGCTTATTATCCATGGAGGTCTTATTTTTGAGGAAACAGGGTAGATAGATTCTCAACTTACAACCATTTTTTTTAAGTGACTGATCAAAGTTACACTTTAAAAAGTGACTTATAACCATTTTTCACACTCCCGTGTTGTTAAGTGAATCTGGCTCCTGCATTGACACTGCTGTTTAGAAGGTTGCAAAAGATGATTACATGATTCACACACACACACACACACACACACACACACACACAAACACAGGACACAAAGATAAAAAGATTAAGTGCTGCAAAGCAACCAGACCGCCTTGAAGCAGCTCCATAACCCAGGGGTGTCCAAACTTGAGAACTTTAAGACTTGTGGACTTCAACTCCCAGAATTCCCCAGCCAGCTGGCTGGGGAATTCTGGGAATTGAAGTCCACAAGTCTTAAAGTTCTCAAGTTTGGACACCCCTGCCATAACCGAACAAATGCCAAGGGAGTCTCCTGATGCAATATTTTAAATTTTCCAAAATCAAAATTCAGAGTCTCCATCCCACCTTTTGTCTTTTCGCCAAGGTAGAGAACCAAAGAGGTGACTTTGGAGAAGACAAATTAGTAAAAATATGAGTTCAGGCCAGGAAGGGAAGGAGGTGATAGAAAGAAACTTAGTCACTCTATTTTGGCATTCCTTGATGTAAGAGGGAGCGAAAAGGAAACACAACTAGACTTCCAAGATTCTGTTGCTTGAACCTATTTAACAGAATAACAGTTGAAAGGGACCTTGGAGGTCTTCTAGTCCAACCCCTGCTTAAGCAGGAGGCCTTATATCATTCTGGATAAATGGCTGTCCAGTGCCTTCTTAAAAACTTCCAGTGATAGAACACCTACAACGCCGTTCCACTGATTGTTCTTACTGTCAGGAACTTTGAGTTCTAGGTTGTATCTCTTTAATGATCTTTCACTTGCTATTTATTGTCCTGCCTTCAATTGCTTTGGAAAATACCAAATTTTCTGGAGTATAAGACCTTTCCCCCCCCCAAAAGAGGGAGAAAATCTGGGTGCGTCTTATATACTGAATAGAGCATTTTTGGCCTACCGAAACCCCGCACCCTTTGCAAAAATGGACGTGCAGAGGGTTTGGGAGGCTTGCAAAGTGCTCCTGGGAGCTGGGGAGGGCAAAAATGAGCAAAAACCAGACCATTTTTGCTCGTTTTTGCCCCCTCCCCCCTGAACCCCCAGGAGCACTCTGCAAGCCTCCCAAAGCCTCTGCATGCACTTTTTTTTTTTTGCAAAAAATGAGGCGTGGAGAGGTTTTGGGAGCCCTGCAGAGTGCAAAGACTTTTTAAAAAAAATTAACTCTTCAAAATCATGGTGCATCTTATACTCCGGTGCATCTTATAGTCTGAAAAATACAGTAAGTTGACCACTCTCTTTTCTGTGACAGCCCTTCAAACATTAGAACACTTTATCATCTCACTCCTAGTTCTCCTCAATAGACACGACCTACCCAGTCCCTGCAACTGGTCATGTTTTAGCCTCCAGTCCTCTAATCACCTTTATTGCTCTTCTCTGCACTCTTTCTAAAGTCTCGACATCTTTGTTGTGACCAAAACTGGATGTAGTATTCCAAGTGTGGTCTTATTGAAGGAATTTGAAACAGTTCCACATTATTTCTGGTGATGTCTCTATTTCTGACCTGGTGTAATTTGAAGTGTCAATATCCAGCCTGGCAGTTGCGATGTTAGGATATATTTGATTCCATTTCATTCACTCAAACAAAGGACGACTAGACAAGCCTTTGTGTTTTTTACCTTTATTTAGTGCTCTTGGTGCCAAATTTCTAACCCTCCCCCACAATTTTACCACCATTTGTGCAAATTGTTTTTACAGACAGAATTCTGACAACAAAAAGAGTAGGGCCTGAGTAGGCCTAAGTCTTCACTTTCAGAAGCCCAGACTAAAGAAAGAAAACAGTCAATAGTTTGTCTTTTAAACCAAACATCAAGGAAGAGTGGAATCAGCAACGTTAAATGGTCCACATTTCTAATATCAAACGTTCTTTTCCACTGTTGTTGCCTTTGTGTTAAAGAGGAAATGACTCCCTAGAGTCAATCGTCATGAAAACTGATAAAGAATAGCATTGCAGAGTTAAGCTATTTAGCTAATGACTTAATGGACATTATTGTTGTGATGCGGAAAAGGCCAATAATTTAAACGAAAATCCTCTGAATGCATTAGATGCTCTCTTAAATGCTGCAATATCCAATGGAAATTTAACTTTGCAGCATTGTCCACGGTACTAATATGCTAAAGAGTGCGCCTCTCCCCTACTGCAGGTAGAAATCAACATTGAAACAAAACACGAAAATAAATAAATAAACCACAACACGATTGGCAAATAGAACAGTATGGTAGAAGGACAAGAAATGAACCAACCAATGTAAAATCAGGAAAAGTTATGGGTAACCTTTAGGTGTCTCCAACCTTGGGCACTTTTAAGACTTGTTGATTTCAATTCCCAGAATTCATGTGCTGGCTGGGAAATTCTGGGACTTCAAGGCCACAAGTCTTAAAAGTTGCCAAGGTTGGAAACTGTTGGTTTAATTGACCTTCTAGGCCGTTGGGTGTGCCACGGCATTCTGGGAATTATACTTCCAAGTAGGGGAAGGCTCCCGTACTTGATCCTTGTGAATCTACATGCTTTGAGCTACAAAATGTGGCTGCGGATTGGATGAGGTGACGTAGCTAACCTGATGGAAATGGCTGGGATTAACATTGTTAATGTGGTTATGGATTCGGGCGGAGCTTCCATAGGATGCATTGACTGGATACCAAGAACCGACGCAGTGGTACGCAGGCACAAATGAGACGCAGGATTCGTACCCTGGCACAGGAGAAGGCGTGTATGTGTCGGTTCCCACAGGGTAATAGACGGTTCCAGAAGGTGGTGAAGAGGATTCTGGGATGGCTAAGGCATCTGAAAAAGGGGAAAACATTGCACATAAAAGATCAGCAGAGGGTGCATTTCTTGAACCTTTAAATAATTAAATGTTAAGGTCCTGGACAGTGTTCTAATTATCGGACTGGTAATTAATTGTAAAGCAATGTTTGGAGTTGCTTAATTGACCTCATTGAACCTATTCTATTTATCCTTTATTGACCTCAGTAAAGGTATGGTTTTAAAGGACTAAATCTTAGGCCACTGAATTAAACCATGGCTTGCATTGCTTTCCTACAGAACAGAATCAACTAAATCAGTGGTTCTGAACCTTTTCTTCACCAGGGATCCCCTTTAAATACCTTTTGTGCCCACGGACCATGGCCATGGACCCCCCCAAAAAACATTTAAATCATCATCAGCTCTCTGTGAAGTTTCCAAAGAATGACCTAATTAATTTATGAGCCTCGAGACAAAGTTCAAAAGAAATCCATTCATTTATTAGGATCAACATTTTGCCGTGTTCTTCTGTGGAGCCTAAACTGATTTTTGCTTAATTGCATTTGAACTTTACCACTGTATCCCCTCCCTTCTCTCTGTGTCATAAATCACATCCACCAACAAGGTACTATAGCAGGCTATGACCATGCGCATTTCACATGCCAGCTGTAGGAATATGAGACCTGACTCTGGCCAAAGGTATGCATGGAATTCTCCTCCCTTTCCTCCCTTTTTCTATGTCAACTTGATAGTAGTCATGGAAACGTTTTGCAAGTTGACAATACTTTCTTCAAGCCTTCATGGACCCTCTGTGATGATATCCTGGACGCCCAGGCAGAGGCGGGTTGCTCCCGTTTCAGCCCAGTTCAGCTGAACTGGTAGTGGAATTCAGGCCTAGGTTGCAGAACCAGCAGTGACCCAGGGCTGCCACGCCCCCGAACCGGTTCCCTCATCACTGCTGGGCCGCCAACATTTTGGTTTTTAGTGACTGCACATGTGCAGTTCACTGTAAATTGTTCTACACATGCGTGAGAAGCAATTTACATTGAACAGTGCAGGTGTGTCTGGTATGTATCTGGTGCGAGTGAAACGAGAGTGCATGCCCCCAGGGATCCACAGACCACAGGTTGAGAACCACTGAATTAAATCTGATGTACAGATGTGTCGAGGCCTCCATTTTCTTCATCCCCACTTAACAACCGTGTGAGTTAGTTAAGAACTGCAGTGAATCCCTTAACAACAGCGGCAAGACAGGTTGTAAAATGGCACAAATCCTACTCAGCAATGGTAATGTTGTGCTCAGTTGTGGACAAAGTCAAGGACTACATGTACAGGACATATCGCAATTGGCAAGAATGCCAATTTTAGCTAAATACATAAAACTACAAACCATTCAACATCACAGCAGTCCAAGTCTATGCCCCAAACACTGGTGCTGAACAGGATGAAATTGACCGATTCTGTGAAGCCCTGCAGCACCTTATAGAAACAACACCAAAAATTTGATGTCCTTCATCATCATCACAGGGGATTGGAATGCTAAAGTAGGAAGCCAAAAGATAACAGGAATAACAGGCAAGTTTAGCCTTGGAGTAGAAAACAAAGCAGGGCACAGGCTGATAGAATTTTGTCAAGAGAATATGATGGTCATAGCAAACACTCTTTTCCAACAACCCAAGAGATGACTACACATGGACATCACCAGATCGTCAACACAGAAAGGTCAGTCCTAGAGGAGATCAACCCTGACTGCTCTTCAGAAGGCCAGATCCTGAAGAGGAAACTCAAATACTTTGGCCAACTAATGAGAAGGAAGGACTCACAGGAGAAGAGCCTCATGCTGGGAATGATGGAGGGCAAAAGAAGAAGGGGACGACAGAGAATGAGGTGGCTGGATGGAGTCACTGAAGCAGTCGGCGTGAGCTTAAATGGACTCCGGGGGATGGTAGAGGACAGGAAGGCCTGGAGGAACGTTGTCCACGATAGGTCGGACACAACTTCGCAACTAACAACAACAACATAAAGTCCTCATCTTTTCCACAGCACACATTGTATGGGACCACACATAGCAAAAACAGAAAGCAAATTATTGCCGCTGTTACTCAGGTTGAAGCATGAAATTCCATTCCTGGAATGCCATAACTGCAAAGCAAATACTTAATTCAGCGATCCCAACGATTGACTAAATCTATGTTCCAACAGTTTTTAGTGTGAACTGAAATATGCGCTAGAGAGGAACCTTTCCACGATGAACTGTGTGTCACATGTTCTGCCACAGAATTGCTTTCCCTGAGATTTTTCTTTTTTAAGAAAACAAAACAAAACAAAATCTCAGAGCAGCTTCAAGGAATATCTCCTGGCAGCAAAGGGAACGGTTCATTTTTCTTATCAGAATGAAAAATGCTATTTTTCACCACAGCTGTCTTTTCCCCCCGTCCATGCTCCTCAGGGAGAAAATATGTTAGTATTACTGCAAAGTCTGGAAAGAAGCATTATTAAAATAGGAAAGTGGCTGATTTATAAATGGATTATTGAAGGAATCTATAATCCAAAACTCAGGATAACTGAGAAGCTGACTTGATTGCCTGGCCTAAAGTAGGTAGAAGCTCAATCTTCTTTTGAAGGTCTGACCGATATTTAAAAACTACACGGAGAAGTACAGGTAGTCCTCAACTTATTATGACCATAATTGAGCCCAAAATTTCTGTGGCTAAAGGAGACAGTTGTCAAGTGAGTTTTGCCGCAATCTGCCAGGCCTTTCTTGCCACAGTTATTAAGTGTATCACTGCACTCATTAAATGAATCTGGCTTCCCCAGTGGCTTTGCTTGTCAGAAGATCATAAAACCCTTCAGAAATATGAACCAGTTGCCAATCGTCCATATTTTTATCATATGACCACGGGAATGCTGCAACAGTCTTAAGTGTGAAAAACGTAAATCATAAATCACTTTTTTCCCCACAGTGCTGTTGTATCTTTGAACGGTCATAAACAAACAAGTCAAGGACCACCTATATTTACAACAGGTGAGTCCCACAATTAGAGACTACACAGACAAAAAAAGGAAACAGAAAATTACTTCCCTCTTGTTACATAACTATGTCCTGACAAGTCATCAGGAATTGAAGCTAAATATGTTTATCACTTTAAGTTATTCAGGGCGGTAAATTGACTCAGTGGTTAAGAGCAGGGGGTGGGTTCCAGCAGGCACTACTGCCGGTTTGCTCGTGGGCACGTTTGTGCATGCATGCACAGTGCAATACAAATTGTGAAAAACAAGATGGCGGCACCTACGGCGGCACCCGGCGAATCAGTTCGGGGGGGGGCTGGCCTGGGTCGTTGCTGGTTCCAGCGACCCAGGCCACCAAACCACTGCTGGTTCAGCCAAACTAGTCCGAACCGGTAGGAACCAACCACTGGTTAAGAGGCTGAGCTTGTTGGCTGGAAAGCCGGCGGCCCAGGTTCGAGACCCAGGTGCCACGCGATCCTCGCCCAGTTCCTGCCAACCTAGCAGTTCAACTTGCTGTGCCAAATTTAAGTTGGTGACAGTCAACTCAACCTTCTTAAACTTAAAATAGAGGGAGACCAACCGGTTGATGAGGAGTCTGCAGGCATCTGACGCAGATCGTTCCTCCCTACGTCGTTGTAAGGCAGAGGCGTTGATGAATCCACCACAGACACTTGCTCTGAATAAGTCTGGCAGGTTTCCACGTGAGGCGGTGGTGACGGTGTTTGCTGCACAAACATCACGGGGTTCCAGCAGGTCTGGTGGTAATACTAGCACAATTCAAGGCAAGAAAAATTTAAATAGGTGAGCTACTGCTGCCCAGACTGAGAAAGTATCTGGTAAAATCCGCCTCTTTAGATCTACTTAAGAAGTGCCCTGCATAAATCAATTGCTTTACACAAGACACTGGATCGAGGGCAAAACACAGCTTAATCCTAGTCCGCAGACCATTAACAGGAATCTTTGTGCTAAAGTGTGGTCAATCTGCAGAGGCTACCTAAAACCTAATTCTATCCCTGAATTTTCTTCTCTTTAGCAAGATTTATTTGAGATGGGAAAGGTAAGGTTACAGGGATTCCTGCATTTGAGCTATTTGCTCTTTAGAAACTGTTTAGTTACAGTATCCCCTCTCTCTCTGTATAAAAATGTATGTATGTAGTCTGTATGTATGTATGTATGTATGTATGTATGTATGTATCAGTGGTGGGTTCCTGCTGGATCGCACCGGATCGCGCGCGCTCCCTTTCAGCGCTCCACCTGGCTCTCGCGCTCCCTTCCGGCGCTGAAACCGGAAGTACAGTCTTGCCCCGCCCCTGGCGAAGCAACGATGCCTGTCTGCGCTCCACCAGCTCGGCTGGGAACGGAGATGTTTCCTCAGCGGAGCGGAGCGCCTTTCAGGCGCTCCGCTCCGCTGAGGAAACATCTCCGTTCCCAGCCGAGCTGGTGGAGCGCAGACAGGCGTCGTTGCTTCGCCAGGGCCGGGCAAAACTGTACTTCCGGTTTCAGCGCCGGAAGGGAGCCCGAGAGCCAGGTGGAGCGCTGAAAGGGAGCGCGCAAGCCAGGTGGAGCGCTGAAAGGGAGCGCGCAAGCCAGGTGGAGCGCTGAAAGGGAGCGTGCAAGCCAGGTGGAGCGCTGAAAGGGAGCGCGCGCGATCCGGTGCGATCCGGGAGGAACCCACCACTGGTATGTATGTATGTATGTATGTATGTATGTATGTATGTATGTATGTTCCAGCATAACTCTGGAGCGCCTCAAGCAATTCCAACCACTTGGTACACAGATGACTTACCCTCTGGAAAGAAATACTGAGGGGGTGGGAAGACACCTCTGGTGTGCATGTGTGTGTGGTGTGTTCCAGCATAACTCTGGAACACCTGGCCCGTTAGGGAGAGCAAGTGTGGCATCCTAGAATGGCAATTGTTTGTGAGGTCAGTTCCTTCGCTGCTTCCTCTGGAAAGCTAGCCGTGACGTTCGCCCTCCAGTGGACCAATGGGGAAGACCTGATGGATTTGGGGCAAAGTGCCAGGATCATAAACAGGGCAGGAAAGAGGAGCGCATGGGAGGGGGAAGGGAGAGGGCAGGGATGATGGGCATGGGAGTACAGGGAACAAAGGCTCCTCTCAATGACTCCCTGTAAGACACAACACTTTGACGTCTATAAATACCTGGGCAACACCGAGTTATCAGTTAGTTACTTATAATAACCACTGTGGCACAGTGGTTAGAATGCAATATTGCAGGCTAACTCTGTCAGGAGTTCGATCCTGACCGGTTCAGGACTGATTCGGCTTTCCATCCTTCCCAGGTGGGTAAAATGAGGACCCAGATTGTTGTGGGGTAATGTGCTGACTCTGTAAACCGCTTAGAGAGAGCTGTAAAACACTGGGGATTGGTATAGAAGTCTAAATACTATTGAAGTGCTGTTGCAAATCTGATACAAAAATGCCATCCAACAACTGAAAGAAGCTGTGCTACAAACTGTGAAGCTGTGCTACAACTGAAAGAAGAGGCTACAAAGCGGGCAAGAATTGGACACAACTAAGTGGTTAAAACAACAACAATCTTTACAATGGAGCAGAAATTATTTTTTCTGTGCCTTATTCAAGAGACAAATAATACAGAAGAAGAATGGGCATCTATTTCTTTTGTAAACATTAACAAAAAAAGAAAGTGGGTATGCTTTAAGGAAGTAATATAACTCTTGTCATACCCATCAATGCTGCTTTTCAGCACCCCTCCAATATTTACCCAGTTAGAGAGCAGCAGCTTAAGAAGCCAGCATGGATAAAAGCAATGTATTTACAATCTTTAAAGAAAAGCGCCAGATCTTGTGTAGACTTCAAGCAAAGGATTCCCTGTCAGACTTCAGAAAAATTTTGAAAAACATCTGTGTCTCCCAAAGACTGACACCCCACTCTCACAAAAGGTGGTTGTACCACTAGACTTGTATTAGAGCACTTACCTGCAGGCCCAAATTAAAATAATACTGCAAAACCTTTGGATCTAAAAAAAGAGAAGAACTTGGTCACTACATTTCATATGCATCCTAGGAGGTGTGAATATTTGCATTTTTCTCATGTTTGTCCACCAGTTCGTATAAAATGACTTTACAGATATTTTCTTTCATATACCGTATTTTTCAGAGTATAAGATGCACTTCCCCCGCCCCCCAAAAAAGAGGGTGAACATTTGGGTGCGTCTTACACACCAAATGTAGCCACGTCCTCACACCGTCCCCCACCCTTTGGCCTCTGCCTCCCAGCAATTTACCTCCTTGCAGCAAACGGGAAAATGGGGCTTGCGGAGGCGGCAATCCCTGCAGCCTGAAACAGCTGATCACCAGGAAGCCCATGCTGAAACTGAAATTGAAAGGGGCTGTTGCTGTTTGCTGCAAGGAGGCAAATTGCTGGGAGGCAGAGGCAGATTTTTTTTTCTTGTGCTAATCAGGCTACACTGAAATAGCTGTTTGCTGTTTGCTGCAAGGAGGTAAGTCAAGAACTATAAATGCCTAAATTATTAGACTTATTTTTTAAAGACTGCTTTATTATTGTTCTACACAACAAAATGAAGCTTTTTAAAATAAATTCTTGAACTGAAGAGGTCCAATGCTATTGCATCTTCTTATAAATAGCAGAGAATAGCGTATACTTCCAGAAAGCCAGATCAATTTTAACAGCATCTGTACAAGTATAGTCTGAAATGTAACACCACAAACAGTGTATATCATCTGTACTGTTTGCTGTTTGCTGCAAGGAGGCAAATTGCTGGGAGGCAGAGGCAGATTTACACCCCCCCCCCCTCATTTTCCTCCCTAAAGGCTAGATGCGTCTTATACTTCGGAGCGTCTTATACTCCGAAAAATATGGTAGTTAGCATTTAAATATTAGTTTATTAAACAACTGCGGTTATGAAAAGAAAGTCAATTTTAGAAAAATCTGTTAGCTTGATTAATTCTGTACTGGGAGAGAGCACTGTGGTGGTTTTTTAGCTGTATCTACAAATACAGGCAGTCCTTGAATTATGACCCCAACTGGGATCAACATTTCCCTTGCTAACCAAGGCAGTTGTTAAGTGAGACACGCCTGATTTTGCAACTATTTTTGCCATGTTTGTTAAGTGAATCACTGCAGTTGATAACCACAATTGCAACCAGAATTTTGGCTGATAAGCAAGGCAGCTGTTAAGTAAGTCACGCCTAATTTTGCCACAATTGTTAAGTTGATCTCTGCAGTTGCTAAGTGAATCATGCAGCCATTAAGTGAATCCAGCTTCCCCCATTGACTCTGCTGGTCAGAGGTTTGTTGGGGAGGTCGCAAACTGAGTTCTCGTGACCCTGGGATGCTGCAAATGCCAGTTGCCAAGCAACCAAATTTTGCTCACATGACATGGGGATGTTGCAAAAGTTGCAAGTGTGAGCACCTGTCATAAATCACTTTTTTTCAGAACGGTTGTAAGCCAAGGACTACCAGTAGGAGAGGTACCCATGACATCGGATGAATCAAAATCTGGAATGTATAGAGCAGTGATGGCTAACCTTTTTCTCATCGCATGCCAAAAGCAAGGAGAGTACGGGGGGGGGGGGGTGTCGTGCACAGGCATGCCCCAGTGGTGGGATTCAAATAATTTAAGAACCGGTTCTCTGTCCTAATGACCAGGTGGGTAGGCGGGGCTTGGTGGTCATGTGACCGTGTGAGCATGGCCAACTCAACATCACTCAGGTCGATGGGAGCTTTGCCTTAGCTGCTACAATGTCATAAGGGTTAACCGGAGAGGCAGTTTCTGTAAGCAGGGCAATAAAGATTAAGCTAGAAACAACACCAGGATGTTTCCTTCCTTCCTGCCTTCCTTACAGGATTAGCCCTGTGAAGTGGGAAAAAGCAAAAGGAGATTTCTTCCAACAACCGGTTCTCCGAACCTCTTAAAAAGTTAAGAACCGATTCTCCCAAATAGGTGCGAACTGGCTGAATCCCACCACTGGCATGCCCACACCCATAATTCTATGTGTGCGACCCCCCGTGCATATGACCCCCCCACCCTCCCCCCCGCTTTCTGTGCAAACAGGACGTTTGGGAATGGACTTCCGGTTCGCGTGATGGACCTGTTTTTCCCCCTCTCCAGGCTCCAGAGGCTTTCTAGGAGCCTGGGGAGGGCAAAAATGGCCTCCACCCCCCACCCCACCCCGAGGCCCTCCGGAAGCCTCCCTGGAGCCTCTGGAGGGTGAAAAATGGCCCAAAATGAGGGCCGAAGTCAGCTGGCCAGCGTGCGCATGGGCACTGGAGCTGACAGGGCAACGCCTGATGTGCCTTAACAAATGGCTCGGTGTGCCACCTGTGGCATGCGTGCCATAGGTTCACCATTACAAGCATAGACTATCAAGGAATAAAAACAAAAAAAGAAGGTGCATAACACCTGGAAAAACAACTAAAGCATCTAAATTTCCCAGCTCGGCTTCTCACAAAAATTATTACATGCCAACTGTTAGGACAGAGCACAGCATGGGCAAAATACAATTATTATTGAGTCATTTTTCTGCAATTTATTTCACCTTTTCTATTGTATCCTTTACTTTTAAACCATTGAATGTTAGAACTCCCTGTCCTAAATGTTTATGTAACACCACAAATCAGCTGAAGCACAACAAGGGGGAAGCTGGAAACTGAATAGCCCGTTTTCCTTTTTAAGCTGTTGTTGCCTATTTTGCTTTTTGTGCACTTGCTGTTTCTTTTGCAACATGCACAAGCAACAATAAGGCACAATCTAGTGGAAACTTCAGCGTTAAATATTCAGCTAAAAACAGAAACCTTCTTTGCACAGTAATTTGCAGCTGCTTATTAAGTTTTGAATGTAAAATCCAATTAATGCTACACCTATTAGCATCCACATTTCAAAAGCATGGTTAATACTGTTATACCTTTTTAAAAACTTAATACAACACACAACACACTTTCTATTTGCAAATGATACTTAGGAGAGATTGGGCAACCATTTGTCTGAAATATTTGGGTTTCCTGCCTAAGCAGGGCGTCAGACTTGAAGACCTCCAAGGTCCCTTCCTGCCCTGTTATTCAACTTATATTTATTAACATCAGCATTTCAAAGCATGGTCAATTGTTATATCCTTTTAAAAATCTAATACGACATACATTCTATTTGCAAATATAGAATTGAGGCAAGTAGATAGCCCTGTCGCTGGCTTCCAATTTATTTTGATTACAGCCAATTCCTGACCCACCCTGTGCAGGTAGACCTCAGCAGACAATGGCAATTGGGATTGGAACCGCCATTGCTAAGAGACATGGTCATAAAGTGTGATATCACGTGAGCAGGCTGTTTTTAAGCAAGGAGTGCAACTTTTGACTTTTTTTTTAGATAAAAGTTTTTTTTATTTTTCTCCGGCAAATTCATTCACAAATATACATTCTTATAATTGCTATTAACATTTATTTATTCGTCATTAATCTTTATCATTATTTTCTTACAAATATATAGAATACAGTTTGGGTCACTTTCTTGCCACCCCATGCCTCCATCTTATTTTGCAACAACCTTGCTCCTTTCTCTCTTCTCAACCTCCCTTCTCTGCCTTCTTCTTTCCTCCTCTCCTTCCTCTTTTCTTCCTCCCCTCTTCCCCTCTCTCCTACTCTTAATTCCCCTCCCTTACGTTTTTCCTCCTCTCCTTTCCCCCTTCTTCTTCCCCTCTCTTCTCCTCCCTCCTCCTCCCTCCTCCTCTCTTCTCCTCCTCCTTCCCCTCTCTCCTACTCTTACTTCCCCTCCCTTACTCCCTCTGCTTTACCCTTTCTTCCTTTCCCTCCTCATCCTTCCTCTTTTCCGTTGTTGCCCTTGCTTATTTACTTTCTCTGATGGGTTTTTGGGGTGGCATTTCAGCAATCCCAACTTTATATTTTCATACAAATAATTTTCTCTGTTATATTTTGTTTCTAACAATAATTCCACTTGTATCATTTTTTACTTGTATACTTGTATTTTAATACTTTCCTATTTCCTCCCCCCAATTCAATAATGTGTCGTCTGAGTTATTTATTTTATACTTTGTTTCTTTCTCTTTCTATTTGTATCTCTTTTCTAAGGATTTCTGTTGGCTTCCCCATTGACTTTGTTTGTGGGATGCTCTTAGGGAACATCAGAAATCACAGTCACGTAACTGTGGGGATGCCACAAGAGTCAAAACAGCCACAGTGGTCAATGCCTGGAATGCACTACCTGACTCTGTTGTTACCACCATAAGTTTAACCTAAGACTGACTACTGTTGACCTCACCCCATTCCTAAGAGGTCTGTAAGGGGTCCGTGCATAAGCGCACCAGCGTGCCGACCATCCCTGTCCTACTGTCCCTATTTATTTGTACCCATTTACTGTGTTCATACTTATGTTTATACTTATACCTGTTATTTTTACATTTTGACAAAGTAAATAAAATAAATAAAACATAAATAAAAAAAAACATAAATAAAAACTCTTGACAACCGGTCATAAATACCAGGAGTTCAGCGCTATTGTAACTTTCAACAGTTGCTGAACAAATGGTCATAACCCAAGGACTCCCTATTTGCAAACTTCAACCGAAAGACAACTTTGAAGTCATGGAGTTCCTATTAAAAACCTTGTTTTCTTTGCAAAACAGCCTCAACATTTACTTTCTAGTAGATTTGGAAAGGAAGAACCATATAATTGGAGTTCACTTTCCTAATCCATTCCCTTTTGTAATGTGTTTGATGTATAGCTTTTTACACCGGGGAAATTCAGATAGCCCCAACACAGGAGTGAAATTCAGCAGGTTCTGGAGAGCCGGTAGCAGACATTTTGAGTAGTTCGGAAACTAATACCTCTGGCTGGCCCCAGAGTGGGGAGGGAATGGAGATTTTGCAATATCCTTCCCCTGGAGTGGGGAATGGAGATTTTGCAATATCCTTCCCCTGCCACACCCACTAAGCCACACCCACAGATCCAGTAGTAAAAAAAAATTGAATTTCACCACTGCCCCAACGCCAAGCTTAGAGAGACACAACCAGTTGGTTTATTTCAATCTGTATTCCAAACACTTGGATACATTTATGATTATGTTTCCCTTGTCACAGCAGTTAAGCAAAAGTACATTTAATACAACTACATATTTTAAAGGCATACTCTTACAAAAATATGCCTTTAAAAATATTTTGAAAGATTTATCCAAGCCAAAATAACTGAATCAGAAGTTTCTGGCATTGAAAACCTGCTAGATAATGAAGTCCCACATTGCATTTGGATAGTCCAAACTAGTTAATGCATATAATAAAATGTAATTCCATAAGCATCTCTAGAATTGACTCATTTTACACAGCTAAAATTACTCCCACGCATCAGGGGAAATGATATCTTACCTCTAGGCAGGTCACTTCCACTTGGATCACAAGAATAAGGGGGTGTAATACTGCCATTTTCCCCCACATCACTGACAGGAGGAAGGGGAGGTGACTGATACACAGACACCACTATTTGAAAAAATGGGGAGAGAAATGTTACATTAATTTTGAAAGCAGTGGAATGCACAAAACAGACCTTGAAATGTATGCAATGAATCCATTGGGGATATCTAAGTAATCCCACTCAGTGTTCCCAAAATGAATTGAACCTGGATCAACAATCCAAGTCAAACTGAGAACTTAAACAAATCTGATCTTGGCTGCGTCTGCCAAGTATCTTCGAAAATATGGAACGAAGTCAACATTTTCCATGCATAGATGAAACAACACAATATAACGAGCCCCTTAATCTCAATATAACGAATCCCCATTCTGAAGGATTTGACTTAAAATCATATGGTTGAAAAAGACTATGGAGGTCTTCTGGTCCAACCCAACTCAAGGCAGGAGACCTTATACCATCTCAGTGAAGTGGTTGTCTAGTCTACCCTTGAAAACCTCCAGCGATGGAACAAGCTGTTGCATTGATTGATTGTTCTTCTTCCCTGTAACTTTATTGCCTAAATACATTTGACACTTCCAGAAGATCAAGTGAACTTACTTCAATGCCTTCTAGGGACTAAACAGCTATTCTGATTCAAAAACTGCCTGGTGATGAGGAACCACAAACTCAAAAGCATTTTCCAGAAATACTTCAAAAGTGAAATCAATACTCCACCTGGCCTTCCCACAGAAGAGGTTACTAAGATTGGTGGCACAGAATTCTGGGGGGTAGATGCAGTGATAGTGACTTGCGTGGAAGCACTGCAGCTGGAAGAGAAAATGGCAGCTGGAGCGGTATTGACACAGGAAGAGCTGGATATAATGGCGGAATTTACCATAACCTATGAAGGAAAAGGCAGAAAGGTCAGCATCTTTTCGCCAAATGGTGCAATTCATATATAAAATACAAGGCATCCTGGGAACAAATGATTTTGCAGGATGAAGTATCTTCTGATGCAATTAATAGATTTCCGTTTAAGTAACCCAGTTTGAGTGTAACAATAAAACGTAGTTTGGCATTACCAGCATGCATGCTGATAGGAGTTGCATCAGTGAATGAAATGAGCTGTGTATAAATTTAATAAACAAGCAATACTTGTAATAAATTAATAAATAATTAATAGGCAAAAATCCACTTTTAAACCTCTTATCTGAATGCCATATGGGCCAAGTGACTTTAATTTTAAAACATCCTTAATTTTGTCAGCCTCATGGAGTATGAATTTTCTGAGGTAAATTACACAGATGTCTGCTGTAACCAGGCACCATCTGACACAAAACATTAGCAATTTTCCTATTTTTCTTCAAACTACTCTAGCCTTTAAGAAAGTCGTCGTGGTTGTATAGATGACACAGCTTTGAAGCAGCTGGATTGGGGGCAGAGGTGGGTCCCTACCAGTACGGTATGGTTCGGCCAAAGTAGGTAGGTAGTAATTCTGACCGTACCGGTTCTATCCTCCGTGGCACCATCTTGATTTTCTGTTCTGCACATGCACAGAACAATCTTCATTGAAAAGAAAATGTATTTTCCCCCTTTTTTAATGTTGTGCGCATACACAAAATTTTTCGGGCACTGAACCGGTAGTGATGGTGGCAGGAACCCACCCCTGGTTGGGGGGCACCATTGGGGAAGAAGGGACATCCTTGGAATATGGCAGAGAAAGTAACTAAATTGGTCTTTGAATGATATGGCAGACAGAGTAACTAAATACTATGGTCAATAAAATCACTGTGATTAATCCACTTAAATGTAATAACTTTCTCCTAAAGTCACATTAAACACTCTCAACCTCAGCAACTTTACGAGGTGTGGACTTCAACTCCCAGAATTCCCTTGCTAGCCAATTCTGCGAGCTGAAGTCACAGAATAACAGAATTGGAAGGAGCTCTTTTAGTTCAATCCACTGCTCAAGCAGAAGACCATATACCATTCCAGGTAAGTGACTGTCCAATATCTTCTTTAAAATCTCCAGTGATGGAGCTCCCACAATTTCTAAAAGGCAAGCTGTTCCACTGGTTAATTGTTCTGTCAGGAAATGTCTAAGTTCTAGATTACTTCTCTTCTTGATCAGTTTCCATCTGTTGCTTCTTGTCCTGCCTTCAAGTGCATTGGAGAATAGCTTGACTCCCTTTTCTTTCTGGCAGCCCCTGAGATATTGGAAGACTGCTATCATGTCTTCCCTAGTCCTTCTTTTCATTAAATTAGATATACCCAATACCTGCAACTGTTCTTCATATGTTTAGTCTCCAGGCTCCTAATCATCCTTGTTGCTCTAACTCCATTCTCCATTAACATCTTTTATATGACATGGTCCACACATCTTAAAGAAGTTGAGGTTGAGAAACACTGCACTGGAGTGTTGAAGAGAACTTTGGAAGAAATTCAATAGCGAATTTCCATTTTAGTTAGCTAAATGTCTTACTTCTTTTATCAAAGTTAAGTTAAAATGTATGCTTCACGAACATTTTTGAGATCTTCTGGACAGTGAAACTCTTCTTGATGCCAAGTTACGTCCTCACGGAAATTTACCTTCTGAGAGTAACTGAAGGAGGTAGATGATTCCTGAGAAGAGACACAGTTTGCTCCTGCATCCTGCAGAGGCCAGACAATTCATTTTAAAAAGAAAGAGGGAGAGAAATGAGAATCAACCTTATGCTATGTTATTAAAGGGTCATTTGGGCTAATGAAAAACAAGAGCTATTATAAAAGTGTTCAGAGAGATTAAAGTGGCTAAGTCTTTGAATATGGATGTTCTGTGCCAAACTCTGCATTTTGTTTTCTGTTGAATCCCATTATCCAAATCCACCTCAAGACAAGGATTTACGTCCTGATATGCAGCTACTTCAGAACATGGTTTCTGCAATCCTGTTTTGCTCAAACTGGTGCCATTCAAATATTCTGGACTTCAGGTTTATTATTTCTATAAGGTAAAGGTTCCCTTCACACATATGTGCTAGTTGTTCCTGACTCTAGGGGGCAGTGCTCATCTCTGTTTCAAAGCCGAACAGCCAGCGGTGTCCGAAGACATCTCCATGATCATTTGGCCGGCATGGCTAAACGCCAAAGGTGCACGGAACGCTGTTACCTTCCCACCAAAGGTGGTCCCTATTTTTCTACTTGCATTTTTATGTGCTTTCGAACTACTCAGTTGGCAGAAGCTGGGACAAGTAAGGGGAGCTCACTCCATTATGTGGTGCTAGGGATTCGAACCTCCGAACTGCCAATCTTTCTGATCCACAAGCTCAGCATCTTAGCCCCTGAGCCACTGTGTCCCTTATGATTTCCATAGAGCATGCAAATCCAAAAGGCAGCAGGTCAATAAAGTCTGAGCCAAGAAAGTACATCAGCAGGCAGTTCCCTGAACTATGAGGGGTCCTTGGTGCTCTCTGTGCTTGCTTGTTTTCTTGCAGACGTTTATTATCCAAGCTTGATAACGTCATCAGTGCTGCACTGATAACGTTACCGAGTTTGGGTAATGAAACCTCTGCAAGAAAACAAGCAAGCTCAGAGAGCACCAAGGACCACTCATTTCAACCCTGAGCTACTAACATTCTCCTTTATTTGCATCTTTGACGTATGGAGCAGCATTTCAACTCCATCACAACCCAATAGTTATCTTTCTGTGCTAAACATTTATCATGTAAGCTAGCTTTGGGAGCCATGTGGAGGGAGGAAGAGCAAGATATATCAGTTTTTTGGCATATTCTATTGGGCTTAGCTACAACTGGATCTCTTATTTGTAAAGAGGAAAAAAACAAAGACAACTTTTGAAAACATTCAGAAAAGTGGACATAAACCAGGGGTGTCCAAACTTGGGAACTTAAAGACTTGAGGACTTTAACTCCCAGAATTCCCCAGCCAGCATGGCTGGCTGGGGAATTCTGGGAGTTGAAGTCCACAAGTCTTAAAGTTCCCAAGTTTGGACACCCCTGACATAAACCCTCCCAAAATAAGTTAGCCAGCAACTAAACGGTTATTACATAAGTGCCAGTAGTTCTCAACTTATAAAAGTAATTGATCCTGGAATTACAGCCATAAGTCTTTGCTGTTGTTAAATGGGTTACCATGTGACAATGCCTGATCTACAACCTGTTTTGTAGCAGTCGTTAAGTGAATCTGTTTTATCTGAAGGGCATTTTTTTCCTAGTGTTCTTCCCAGCACTCTTACATTGTTTAACACTGTTTGTTACAGATGATATACCATTCTTTTACTACATGAGGTAACAAATTTCCACTTCATAATTACACATAAAAACCATCTGGCTAAGAAACAAATTAGTGTTTAAAGCTGTAAGATTAAGATCTTACAATTGCTAACAAATCCAATAACCGCGCAGGGTCTCCCAATCTGTAAAATGTTAAAATCAAATTATTGTCTGCTCCATAAGTCAGAGACAAAACTGAGGCCGATAATAAAAATCCCCAACACCCAGGTACTGCTTACTGGAAAGGTAGCTAAGGAAACCATGCTGCTATCGTTTGAGCAGGCAGTGAGAAAACGCTGTTTATGGACTGCATGCCAACATAAGTTGGTTCCTTGGCCAAGATGTCTTCCAACATGGGACAGGTTGGTATGGCCAGCGTGCCTCTGCCAACTCATCATTACCAAGTTGTTGCAGGACAACTCAACATGGCCTCTTCACTGTAGGGACAACTAACCATGGGTGGCTGGAGGGAGAGCAAGGCAGGTGGGCGAGAGAGCAGTTGGGCAGAGTGCAGACCAGCGGTGGTGGCTAAGCAGTAGTGGGATTCAATTTTTTTTACTACTGGTTCTGTGGGCATGGCTTGGTGGGCATGGCTTGATGGACATGGCAGGAGAAGGATACTGCAAAATCCCCATTTCCTCCCCACTCCAGGGGAAGGATACTGCAAAATCTCCATTCCCACCCCACTCCAGGGAGAAGGATACTGCAAAATCCACATTCCCTCCCCACTCCAGGGGAAGGATACTGCAAAATCTCCATTCCCTCCCCACTCCAGGGGAAGGATACTGCAAAATCTCCATTCCCTCCCCACTCCAGGGGAAGGATACTGCAAAATCCCCATTTCCTCCCCACTCCAGGGGAAGGATACTGCAAAATCCCCATTCCCTCCCCACTCCAGGGGAAGGATACTGCAAAATCCCCATTTCCTCCCCACTCCAGGGGAAGGATACTGCAAAATCCACATTCCCTCCCCACTCCAGGGGAAGGATACTGTAAAATCTCCATTCCCTCCCCACTCCAGGGGAAGGATACTGCAAAATCTCCATTCCCTCCTCGCTCCAGGGGAAGGATACTGCAAAATCCACATTCCCTCCCCACTCCAGGGGAAGGATACTGCAAAATCCCCATTCCCTCCTCGCTCCAGGGAAAGGATACTGCCAAATCTCCATTCCTTCCCCACTCCAGGGGAAGGATACTGCAAAATCTCCATTCCCTTCCCCCTCTATGGGAAGGATACTGCAAAATCCACATTCCCTCCCAATCAGTTGGGACTCAGGAGGCACCGAATAGTCGGAATAGGTGGTATTTACCAGTTCCCCAAATTACTCAAAATTTCTGTTACCGGTTCTCCAGAACTGGTCAGAACCTGCTGAATGCCACCTCTGTGGCTAAGGGTTCCCACCAGAGGAGAGTCAGGTGAGCAAGTGAGTGAATGTATGGGCACAGCGCAGAGTAGCAGTGGTGTTCAGGCCATGCGGTGGTGAGTTGTCCCCATGGCAAATTTGCTGTGTTGAATTGTCCCACAACTTGGGAATGATGAGTTGGCAGAGGTGAGTTGGTGGTGATGAGCTGGCCGCATCACGCTGGCCACGCTGAGCTAGCCATGCCGAATTGTCCTAAGCAGCTGAGCCACTACAAAGTAGGGAAGCTGGCAACTATTTTGCGCAACCCACCTGAGCGAGCACCATTTTCATTACTTTGTGCAAGCTGGTAAAAATTTATACTACTATTACAACGGGTATTATATGACAGTGCCATGGTTGGAAATTGCTTTTTTGAGGTTCTAACAGTGTTCTGATCTAGGTAAACTGATACAGTAAGAAGCACATGCTTAGTCCCCCCCCAAACCCTCTTTTTATTTCAAATGCTGTGAATTATGTTCATTCACAGCCCATAATGAGTGCCAAATAGTTATAAAGAGCCCTACAGTAGGCTGCCAAAATCCTTCGGCATAAGACTGATAAGTTATGAAGCAGACCTTTATCTTCCTTGAAACGCTGCCAAAGACTTAATTGGCCATTAGCTTGGCAAGGCCACATGGAGCAAAGAGTCAAAACAGAGCTTCAGAAGGTAAACTGACCAGCATGAACCAAGTTGCTTCCTGCAAAGGCTCTGGTGCCTTTGCTCCTCCTTTATGTTCTATTGGGGAGCAGCAATCACTTCCAAGCCTTACCCCCAAATCATCTCTTCTGTCTTAACTGTTCCTGCTTTCCGGCAGGGAGAACCTGTTCCTCTGCCTCATTGCTGTCTGACACTGGAGACTCTGGAGGCAGCACATAACTTCCATATTGCCCTGGCCCCCTCTCTGCCTCCGACGCAGAGTCCTTCTGCATGTTAATTTT
This sequence comes from Natrix helvetica, assembly GCF_964273705.1. NCBI lineage: Eukaryota > Metazoa > Chordata > Lepidosauria > Squamata > Natricidae > Natrix > Natrix helvetica. The sequence goes on from NC_138562.1 coordinate 5,931,508, forward strand.
TGCAAAGGGGGCAGGGTTTCGGGAGGCCAAAAATGCTGCATTCAGTGTATAAGGTGCACCCAGATTTTCACCCTCTTTTGGGGAGGAAAAAGGTGCATCTTATACTCTGAAAAATATGGTAACCTTTTTATTAAATTGGATTTAACCCACATTTTAGCATTCCTGAAGTTCTTTAGCAGACGTGGGAATATAATGGCTGAAAATGTGCCCAGATAATAGATTCACTTCATCTCCCAAAGATCCTAATTCAATATATCTTATTTTTTTATTCCTGTGACCACAAATACCGAAAGAATCTGAAAAGAAGGCAACGTAATCTTCTTAATGAAGATCATATAAAAGTAAAAAGAGTCTTTTAATTACCATTTAAACTGCCCTTAGCTTATAGAAACCAGCACCCCACAGAAGCCCCTTAGCAACTCTGCTTTGTACTTTTGTCACAGCAGAGCTGATAGCAATTATCAGATAAATGCTTCTAAGTTGTATATAAATTATTAGGTAACAGTAACGATTTCCCTTGCACATATATGCTAGTCGTTCCCGACTCTAGAGGGCAGTGTTCATCTCTGTTTCAAAGCCAAAGAGCCAGCGCTGTCCAAAGACTTCTCCGTGGTCATGTGGCCGGCATGACTAAATGCTGAAGGCACACGGAATGCTGTTACCTTCCCACCAAAGGTGGTTCCTATTTTTCTACTTGCATTTTATACATCCTTTTGAACTGCTAAGTTGGCAGAAGCTGGGACAAGTCATGGGAGCTCACTCTGTTACGTGGCGCTAGTGATTCGAACTGCCGAACTGCCGACCTTTCTGATCGACAAGCTCAGCGTCTTAGCCGTTGAGTCCCTATATAAATTATTACAGACATATAAATTATTAGATAAATGCTCGCAAGTGCGGCCTCTATTAAGGGGAGACTTCAGGGTGGTAAAATCACCCCACTGAAAGTTTAGAGACCAGATCTTTAGATTCTGATCTATTCCATTCCTTAATAGAGATTATTTAGCAGCCCAAAATTACTCTGCATTTTTTCCTCATTTGTTTTGATGGAAGGAATTTGCTTTCAACATTTCTTCCAAAAGAGAATACAATACGTATAATGAACACATTATATGAACTCAATTATCCTTTGAAATTTGGAAATTTCTACATTTGGAATAGACTTCTTCAATCGTAAATGTTTATCCTTCTACTAGCGTTAGGAACACATAAATCAGTTGTAAATAGCTCTTGCCGCCTCTCTCCCTCCAATACAGCCCTCAATAGAGCCTTCCCCAGACTCCAGGACTGGCCCATGTTCCTCCCCAACCTCCTTGCTATCCGACTCTGCTGCCAGCTCTGAAGGCCACTGGCAGACCACAACTAACAGTCTCTGGCCATGCTAATTTTAATGTTCTTAATTAAAGTTTACCAAATTTCTCAATTCAATTCTTAACTAAAGCTTACCAAATTTGCAGTAGATTCAGCTGCATTAAATACTGTGGTTGTTTCGCACTCTGGATCTGGAAAGCAGGGAGAAATATGAAGTTGAAAGCAGCAGCTATCAGGTGTAACTATTTGACTACAAAAACAATAAAGTTATGAAGCAGACATTTAGGGAAATACTCTAGTCTCACCTGGAGGAGTATACAGATAATCTTCATGATATTCTCCTTGAAAATCAGAGGGTAAGTGCACTATTAGAGAAACATATCAGAAGTAAATTTCATGTAAAATAAACAATTCCAAGAGAAAGGATGAAAATCTAGCCTTACATTTTAGAGTCATGTAATTATCCAAAAACTTTCAATGGATTTCTTCCAATGCTTTATGCTTCCAATTCCACAATCCCCAAATTGCAAAACTGCTAAGCAATTCTGATTGGAGAATTCAGGACATCAAGAATTCTTAAGATCTGGCTGTGTGAAACTGGCTTAAACGATGGCATATGGTAACCATATTTGTCATATTATTCTTTTGTTTTGTTAATCTATGCAAAACATTAGCTAGATGCAAAGTCAGCAAAGTCCAGGTGGCTAGAATGGTATCTGGTTAGCCTATATAAAATAACTAGATGTAGCCAAAAGTCTTAGGATAACATACTTTGCTTGAAGGAAGAAACCTGTTCTCCAATACAAGTAGTCCTCTTGACTTATGATCACAATTGAGCTTAAATTTCTATTGCTAAGCAAGATAGTTGCTAAACAAGTTTTGCCCCATTTTATGATTTTTCTTGCCACAATTGTTAAGTGAAGGACTATGTAAGTCGAGGACTGTGTGTATAGTCAACAAAACTCTGTCAAGGACCTTGGAGTACTCATCTCTAATGACCTAAGTGCCAGAGCTCACTGCAACAGCATTGCCAAAAAGGCACTAAGAGTTGTTAACCTAATCTTGCGTAGCTTCTTCTCTGATAACACTGTACAACTAACCAGAGCATACAAAACATTTACTAGACCAATTCTTGAATACAGCTCATCTGTCTGGAACCCCACTGCATGTCAGACATTAACACCATTGAGTGAGTCCAGAGATATTTCACGAGAAGAGCCCTCCACTCCTCTGCTCGCAACAAAATCCCTTATGCCACCAGGCTTGAAATTTTGGGCTTAAGACAATTTAGAATTATGCCGTCTTCCGTCTGACCTAAGCATAGTACACAAAATTATCTGCTACAATGTCCTACCTGTTAATGACTACTTCAGCTTCAACCGCAGCAATACACGAGCACACAATAGATACAAACTTAAGGTAAACCACTCCAAACTCGATTGCACAAAATACAACTTCAGCAACCGAGTGGTCAATGCCTGGAATGCTCTACCTGACTCTGTGGTTTCTTCCCCAAACCCCCAAAACGTTAACTTTAGACTGTCTACTGTTGACCTCACCCCATTCCTAAGAGGTCTGTAAGGGGCGCGCATAAGCGCACCAAAGTGCCTACCATCTCTGTCCTAATGTCCCCATTTATTCGTATCATTTTCATGTATTCATAATCATGTTTATACTTATATCTGTTATCTTATACATGCTTGACAAATAAATAAAAATCATTGCACTTAATTGCTGATCTTTTTAAAAAGTCAACTACTTAAATTGTCAATCAACATATAAAACAATTCAAAATAAGAATTGCTTAGAAAAACATTCAATGCTTATAACTATAAAGTACTTCAAATGTTTGGCATAGTAACAATCTTGGAAAGGTACAGATGCATCTGAACTTATTAACATTCATGCTATGCTAGGTCTAGATTCTAATTGAGAAATGCATTTTTGAAATAATGAAAAAAACCACTGGTGCCTGCAATTGTGTATACTGTAATTTTCAGATCACATCTATTCTGAAAAATAACAGCATGTTCCATTTCAAGCCAGGAGACTTCTGTGAAGAATTTTTTTTAATGACTTTTTAAAAACTCCTAACCAATATCCCAAACTTTATAAAGGAAATGAATGAAGCAGTAACCCTGTCAGAAGGCATATTTTTGCTTTAGCAGTTAAAGGTAAAGGTTCCCCTTGCACATATGTGCTAGTCGTTCCTGACTCTAGGGGGTGGTGCTCATCTCCGTTTCAAAGCTGAAGAGCAAGCACTGTCCGAAGACGTCTCCGTGGTCATCTGGCCAGCATGACTAAATGCCAAAGGCGCACAGAACACTGTTACCTTCCCATCAAAGGTGGTCCCTATTTTTCTACTTGCATTTTTTTACGTGCTTTCGAACTGCTAGGTTGACAGAAGCTGGGAAAAGTAATGGGAGCTCAATCCATTATGCGGCGCTAGGGATTTGAACTGCCAAACTGCCGACCTTTCTGATTGACAAACTCAGCATCTGAGCCACTGAGCCACCGCGTCCTTCACGAATGATTCACAAAAGTTCTCTCGAAATTTGTAAGTTTGAACAAGAGGATCCTCGGCTTACAACTGGTTGCTTAGCAACTATTCAAAGTTACACCCTACCTGTAAAAGAGGACTTACACTCTGGATCTGAAGATCGGACAGTTGCTCCCCATGTGATATGATTGTACTTTGGGAGCTTGACAAGACGGATGTTTGGAATACCCCATTATTGTGTGAGTATGTTTTATAACAGTTTTGCCAAAAGCTGGTAACTTCATCCAGTTTTCTGCAAAACTATGCCCATAGTGAACCATTAATTTGCTTAACAATCACAGTGTTTGCTTAACAACCATGGCATTGGTTTAAAAACTGCCACAAAAAAATCTTGCAAAATTGGAAGTACTTGTCATTTATGACCATAACGGGACAGCTCCGTTGTAGTCATAATTTGAAGACTACATGTCTGCGCACATCTTATGAAGCAGAACAAGTTGGACACTGGTGGTACAGTAACTGCAGGCTATTTTTGATGTCTGCCGGCTGCCAGGAGTTCGATCCTAACCAGCTCAAGTTTGACAGCCTTTCCACCCTTCCAAGATCAGTAAAAAAAAGGACCCAGATTGTTGGAGCAAGAGGCTGACTCTGTAAACCACTTAGAAAGGGCTGTCAAGCACTGTGAAGATGTATATAAGTCTTAAACACTAATGCTATTGCTGTTCTGTGTTTATCCTTACCAGTATCAGTTGGTTCCTCTACTACTACTTCTGAATTATTCAGCCCTGGTTTGTTTGGCGGGATGGAGTCTGAAGTCCTTCTTGTCACCCAGAATCCTGTAGGAGCTGGAACTATTGGAGCTGGGTTACCCCGAGTCTGAGAAACAAGTGAGATTATTTATTAACATTCATGCCTTCACTTTATTGCAAATATGCAGCAGTGTTTCAGCATTTCCTTCTAACCCTGATGGGTATAGAAGGCGTGCGCCAGACTTCAATAGATATGAGATGTTCTGAAATACACGACATGATTCTAAAATGTTTAGGAAACAGCCTTTCCGACTTTGGCTGAGAAAAAAAAATGTTTATTAATAATTAGAGCTTTCAGAATTGATTTTTAAAAATCAGTGCATAGAGAAGGGCAGAAAGGGCCAAAGGAAGCATTAAAAATATTCGCATACAAAAACCTCATTTTCAGGTTTCTTTCAAAAGCAGAAAATCTCTTGTTTTGGCCTTTTTGAAATCCCTAAATTCAATTTTATGGCAGCAGAAGTTGCCCTGGGGGGTCTTATAATTATTATTTTCTCAGAATAAGATTTACCAACACACATTTATACCTTTGAGAGATACTATTCGGTTAGCAATTTTTAAACAATTTCGTTGTGCACCGCTCTACTAATAAATTTTAGTCCCATGAACAAAATTGAGAGCCTGAGGCTTTGCAATTATATTTCATCTGTGTAGATCTTTTCCCATAATGAGGATTTAACCAAACTTGATTATTCTTCCTAACAGCCTGCTAGATTAATTCAAGGCTGTTTAATCCAGCACTCTCTATCCCAGGGCTCTCCAAACTTGGCAACTTTTAAGACTCATGAAGTTTCTCCTTGCAGCTTTGTCCACCCTATCCTGCTGCCTACCTGTAAAAGATTTATTTTGGCATTTTTCAAATTCAAATTAATTCAGCTGAAGGACTTACAGGTAAAGCAGGAAAATTTGCATCATCCCCTTCTTCAATCTCATAGAAAGTCATGGTTTCTTCTACACCTCGAGGTTCCTCTCCATTCTCAGGTGAAAATCCGTACTGGCATTCTTTATTTACACATTGCATCTGTCTGCGGCTACGGCTGTATGAACTTCCAGAATGATCAATAGGTTAAAATGTCACCACCACCATATATTCCAAGTCTAAAACATTTTGAAAGAAAATGTTGCTACAGCTGCAACTACAGGACCAAGGGATACCGTATTTTGGGGGGTATAAGATGCACCTTTTTCCATCCACAAAAGAGGGTGAAAATCTGGGTGTGTCTTATACACTGAATACAGCAATTTTGGCCTCCTGAAACCCCACCCCCTTCGCAAAAATGGACGTGAAGAGGATTTGGGAGGCTTGCAAAGTGATCCTGGGGGCTGGGGAGGGCAAAAATGAGCAAGAAATGGATCTTTTTTGCCAGTTTCCCCTCCAATCCCCCCCCCCCAGCCTCCAGGAGCACTTTACAAGCTTCCCAAAGCATATAATGCCCTTTCCCCCCCAAAAATGGGCATGTTTTTGGAAGGAATGGGCATGTTTTTGGAAAGAATGGGCATGTTTTTGGAAAAAATGGGCATGTTTTTGCTTATTTTTGCCCTTCCCAGCCCTCCAGGAGCATTTTGCAGGCCTCTCAAACTTTCTGCATGCCCCATTCTCCACAAAAACTGAGGCATGCAGAGCCCTGCAGGATGCAAAAACTTTTTTTAATTTACTACCTCTTCAAAATCTTGGTGGGTCTTATACTCCAGTGCCTCTTATAGTTCAAAAAATACTGTATTTGTGCCCAATTGTTACCAGACTGGCACTTTTGGGGCAGTTAAGATTCACGTAACATGGCATTGGCCTGCTGCATCAACAAAGAAACATTTTGGAATGTGAAACAGCAGCAATCCTGGGATGCTCTAAAAAAATGTCTCGGTTGAAAACGGTTTAACATTGCTTCAAGGATACAGAAAGTCGAATCCCTAGAACTGAAAAACTTAGAGGAACTAGGAGAACAGTGTTGTGGCCCGCCAGCTGCCAACGGAGCTAGGTCCATCTGACATTTCCCAGTCCCCGGAGAGGCAGCTGCCTTTGGAGGCTGAGATAAGTGGGGAGGAAGAACCACTGGGCCTTGTTCCAGATGCGCATATGCGCAGAGCTGTTAGGAGAGGAGAACAACTGAGAACAAGGAGTTGATTCAGGAAGCAAGGCACACGTCAACGCTCAATGGCCTCTCCCTGACTGGGGAATAAATAAAAAGAAAGGGGAGTGGTGGTTGTAGAAGACAACAGTTCGGATTTCTGAAGATTTTGCTCATGGTGTTTCATGCCTTAGATACTACTTGTCAGAACTTAATTTGGAGCTTTACAAGGTGGGAACGCATGGCCTGGCAAGGAACTAATAAGGTCTGTTACTGCAGTTAACTCTTTGAATGACTATTGCCTGAGCTTCTCATTGTGTGAATGTCATTAATTCGCAGGAGATATATAAAGGTTTTTTTGGGACAAGGAGCCTGTTTGTTTCTGCTAAGGCTGGCTCAGAACAAACAGTAGAAAAGTATTTTACTGGTAGGAACGTCACAGGTCCCATCCCATGCATATAAAAGTTGCCATGAAATCTAGCTAGGGAAATAATTTTGTCTTACAGCGGTTGGAGAAAGTTAATGGATAAATCCACCTCAGTACAGGTAGTCCTCAACTTACAACTACAATTGACCCCCAGATTTACATTGTTAAGTGAGAAATTTGTTAAGTGAGTAGTGCCCCATTTTTAATGACTTTTCTCGCCACATTTGTTAAGTGGATCACTGCAGTTGTTAAATTAGTCACACAGTTGTGAAGTGGATCTGGTTTCCCCATTGATTTTGCCTGTCAGAAGGTTGCAAAGGGGGAAATCACATGACCCCAGGACAATGCAACTGTCACAAATGTGAGTCAGTTGTCAAGCATCCGAATATACATCACATGACCATGGGGATGCAGCGATGGTCATAAGTATGAAAAATGGTCATAAGTCACTTTTTCAGCACTGTTATAACTTCAAATGGTCACTAAATGAACTGTTGTAAGTCCAGGACTACCTGTATAAAGGTAAAGGTTCCCCTTGCACATATGTGCTAGTCGTTCCTGACTCTAAGGGGCGATGCTCATCTCCGTTTCAAAGCCGAAGAGCCAGCGCTGTCCGAAGACGTCTCCGTGCTCATGTGGCCGGCATGACTAAATGCTGAAGGCACAAGGGACGCTGTTCCCTTCCCACCAAAGGTGGTTCCTATTTTTCTACTTGCATGTTTTACATGCTTTCGAACTGCTAGGTTGACAGAAGCTGGGACAAGTAACGGGAGCTCACTCCGTTACGCGGCGCTAGGGATTCGAACCACCAAACTGCCGACCTTTCTGATCTACAAGTTCAGCGTCTTAGCCACTGAGCCACCACGTCCCTTCTCTCTCCCCCCTCCCTCTCTCTCTATATATACATACATACACACACACACACATCCCTTCTACCTTCTGTATAAGGTAGGTTGAAAAATTTGAGAAATTTCAGAAAATCTGAAGTCTGAAGACAGCTGACCCCAAACGATAGCTGAGGAATAACACTGACTGCCTATTGTATTGGTTTAAAACAACAGGGCTTTAACACTGACCACTTAGGGTATTGGATTAAAACAATAGGGTTACAATTACTTACCGTGATCTATACGAGAAGTTATCATAGCTCTGATAACATCTCTTTCCTGGACTAGGATAAAATGCTATTTCTGGGCCACTGATGTTGTTCCTGTTTATAAATCGGGCAGATCCCCTACATTTCAAAGGACAAAAAAGCAAAGTAACTACGAATTTAGAAGGCTCAAGGTGGACTCTTAACTAGCCCCGTTCAAGTACCTCTACAAACATGTCCGTGAATGAAGAAGCTGCAAAGCTGTCCAAGGCTCAGCTATCGTTTGGCAGGGTTGCAAGTGTGTACAAACTGTGCAGGCCCCTGCCTTTCTCTTCAATCCAGCACGTTACTTTTTAATTGCGTGTCGCAAAGGGGCTTTTTCACAAAGCAACCGGACTTTGCTTTTTCCTTGAATACCTTTTGCTTCTCATCCACGAAGCTGAGGAAGCTTATCGGATGAGAAGCGAAAAGTCTTCAAGGAAATACAAAGTCCATTTGCCTTGTGAAAAAGGACCTGGATGACTGAGAATTGCCAGAGACGGTTTTAATTGCATGCCAACTATGCTAAGTCTCACTTGAGTAAAAGTCAAGAACACCTTCAAGTTCACCTGGACTGCTGATGATTTGATAAGGCAACCATCTGCAGATGTGGGTGGTGTAGAAATTTAATCAATCAATAAATATGGCTTTCTTGGCAGCAATACAGAACGTATTTGCTGGTATCGCAGCCTTTGATATCTTTTCATCTTCCCAGTTTGGTTTGTAGCTCTGGGTTTTCCTAGATGAGCTCAGTTATTATAAGTTTCTGGGTTTATGAGGCCACTGAAGAACATTGGATACTACCCAGGGGTGGGTTTGTTGCTGGTGTTACTGCCGGTTTGCAACCAGATGTGAGCTTTACGCCTGTGCACAATTCAATGTAAATTGTTCACTAAAATCCAAAATGGTGGCAGCCAAGCGGCCGTGAGGGAACCAGTTTGCTGGAGTGGCAGGCTTGGATCACTGCCGGTTCTGGAACCCAGGCCTGAATTCCACTACCGGTTCAGCCGAACTGGCCGAACCAGCAGCAATCCACTACTGATACTACCCCTGTGTAGATCGTATTAGTTGGGCAGGGGCAGTGGTGGGATTCAACTAATTTAACAACCGGTTCTCTGCTCTAATGACCAGCTGGGTAGTCGTGGCTGGTCATGTGATCAGGTGGGCGTGGTCAATCAATGTCACTCACGTCAATGGGCACTTCGCCTTAGCTGTGACAATGTCATAAGGGTTAACGGGAGAGACAGTTTCTGTAAGCAGGGCAATAAAGATTAGGCTAGAAACAACAGCGGAATGTTTCCTTCCTTCCTGCCTTCCTTATAGGATTAGCCCTGAGAAGTGGGAAAAAACAAAACAAAAGGAGATTTCTTCCAACAACCGGTTCTCCGAACTGTTTAGAAAGTTAACAGCCGGTTTTCCCAAATAGGTGCGAACTGGCAGAATCCCACCACTGGGCAGGGGGAGAAAATGAGAACATTTTATTGCCATTGTTACTTTAAATTAAAAGTTCTCCAGGTTTGGGACATAGTATTAATTTACTGAACGGAGGTCACAAATGAACCAAGTGTTGAAATTATGGTTTAGTGGGCTAACAAATTCTCTCTCAAATTTAATCACCCTTCTGTTCACCACTACAGGCAGTTCTCGCTTAACGATGGTAATTGGGACCAGGGTTGGTTGCAAAGTGGGACATCACATGACTAGGGGGAGGCTGTGATGGACAGAACTTTGAGGGAAGGCCATAAAGCAGGGGTGTCCAAACTTGGGAACTTTAAGACTTGTGGACTTCAAATCCCAGAATTCCCCAGCTGGCTGGGGAATTCTGGGAGTTGAAGTCCACAAGTCTTAAAAGTTCCCAAGTTTGGACACCCCTGCCATAAAGCCTTTTCATTCAGCGCCATCAGAAATTGGTTGATGAACTAACAGCCATTAACCAACAGCCATTAGGTAGTCCTCGGCTTACGACCACAATGGAGCCCCAAATTCCTTTTAAGTGAGACGTTGGTTAAGTGAATTTTGCCCCGTTTTACTACTTTTCTTGCCACTGTTGGGAAATGAATCACTGCAGTTGTTAAGTCAGTAACACAATTGTTAAGTGAATCTGTCTTCCCCAATGACTGTGCTTGTCAGAAGGTCGTAAAAGGAGATCCCGTGCCCTTGGGACACAGCAACCGTCATAAATATGAGCCAGTTGCCAAGCATCTGAATTTTGATCACATGACTATGAGGTTGCTGCAAAGGCCATAACTCACGCAAAAAGGTTATAAGTCACATTTTTCAGTGCCCTCCGTAACGTTAAACAGTCACTTGATGAACTTGTTGTAGGTTGAGGACTGCCTGGACTAGCTCTATGTACCCTTTGGTTAAAATATTCCTTTTCTAACATGCAAATGAAGTGTGTGAGAATAAAGGCTGCAGAAACAGGGAACAGAAGTGCTATGTAGCTCTGTGGATATTTGATGACACTATTATGCTCAAATCAGCATGATGCTTCTGGCCAAAATCAGCAGGGACACCATCTCTGAACTGCCTAACAGTGAAATGGGGTGGGGGGAGGGAAGAGATTAACAAGTCTCCTTACCTCGACACTCCATATCCCCGTCCAGTTCTCTGTGAATTCTGGAAATTGTAATGATCATATGGATTTATATGCCCATTTGGGGAACAATGGACCAAAGATGAGCGATCTGATGCCATGCTGTGCTGCAGGCGAGGTGGCAGGACAGGGTGGCCCCTGCTGTAAGCCACCGTCATGTAGACCTCCTTTCCATGCACTTTCTTGAAGAGTTTCTTCCGTGTTTTCATGTCCATGTCTGGAAGGGGAGATAAGAATAGGAAGACCGGCTGAAACTTTGGCTAGGATTAATCTACAGCTGGTCATTTCTTCTTTTTGCAACTGGGGACTCTTTTGTTTGTTTCTTTGAAATAAAACAGTACTAGAGCAGGAAGGGAGAAATTGAGAATAATCTTAGGAAAAATTGTCATGGAATAGTACAAACGCTCCATTTTATCTAAAACTAAAAGGTAAAGATTCCCCTCGCACATATATGCTAGTCGTTCCCGACTCTAGGCGTCAGGGCTAACCTCTGTTTCAAAGCTGAAGAGCCAGCGCTGCCCGAAGACATCTCCGTGGTCATGTGGCCAGCATGACTAAATGCCAAAGGCGCACTGAATACTGTTACCTTCCCACCAAAAGTGGTTCCTATTTTTCTACTTGCATTTTTACGTGCTTTCGAACTGCAAAGTTGGCAGAAGCTGGGACAAGTAACGGGAGCTCACTCCATTACGTGGCGTTAAGGATTCGAACCGCCTAATTGCCGACCTTTCTGATCAACAAGCTCTTAGCCACTGAGCCACCACGTCCCTTTTTATCTAAAACTTGATGTGAGGAAAAGAGAGGAAAGGAAGCTGCAGCATTCAGGCAATTGTATAATAAAAAGTTTGAAAGTTTAAGGACATTTAAAAAAAAAAAACCTCTTCTTTTGGAATCAAGCAACAGCAAGGATTATTTATGTGTCATGTTCCAAAACTCAAAACCTCACTTCTTTTAGCCCATTCAAGATAACTCTTCAGATATAAGAGTAATTTAATAGATCAGCAGGATGGTAATTAGAGAGCAGGTTTCACCTCTCTGGGGATTGAGACAGTGGGAAAAAGCTGATATTTTAAGTGAAGTGTCTACTTATAGAAAATCAACCATTCCCATTTCCTTTATTATCTCTCCAGATAACTACTTTATGAGTACATTTAAAGTTATTAACAGTGATAAATTCTTGAACCAAGATTTGTTGCAGCAACTCCTTAAAAGATTGTGAATTTTAAATGTGTTTGCTTTTTGGGCAGAGAAAACTTTTCAATTATATGCCAGTAAAATATTTTGATCTTGCCACAAGGTTATGCCAGGTCTAAAAACATACTTACAGTTTCCTTACAGTTTGACATGGGAAAATGTCAGGGATTAAATGTATGTCCACCTAGTGAATGTTTGATGAAGGTTGATTTTAATATTCTTCGTTTTCTGAACGCTCACCTAGTTTTATGATTTTGTGTCATTGTAACTTTATTGCAGTATCTATCCACAGATCAGTTTTACTTTACCTGGTTAAATCTGCATTAAGACTGCATTCCACCAAGATATTTCCAAATAGCAGAAAAAAATATTCTTTAAAAATAACTTGTTAAACATCTAGCTAGAATTCACATACGGCTCCATAATCAATAAATGTTCTTTTAAGAGTGATGCTTGAATAATAATAAAAGTTTTCAAAATTGATTCTCTTTAATTAAGGTGGAGGGGGATCTTTCAACCAAACCAAGTGTTTTAAAATGATTAATCCAGGGATCGAATTTGACTTCAGGAATCATTTACCTTATAATTGCTTAAATATGGCAGTGATAGTCCAGCAACTCAGAAAACAAAACAAAAAAAGAACTACCAATAAGTTTGATCAGTGGTGGGATTCAAATAATTTAACAACCAGTTCTCTTTCCTAATGACCAGCTGGGTAGGTGCGGCTCAGTGGTCATGTGACTGGGTGGGCGTGGCCAACTCAATGTCACTCAGGTCGATGGGCGCTTTGCCTTGACTGTTACAATGTAACAAAGGTTAACCGGAGAGGCAGTTTCTGTAAGCAGGGCAATAAAGATTAGGCTAGAAACAACACCAGAATGTTTCCTTCCTTCCTGCCTTCCTTACAGGATTAGCCCTGTAAAGTGGGAAAAAGCAAAAGGAGATTTCTTCCAACAACCGAACTGCTTACAAAGTTAACAACTGGTTCTCCTGAATAGGTGCGAACTGGCTGAATCCCACCACTGAGTTTGATCTACTAGATCTCACAAGTCAATTATTGATGACATCAAAACTGAGAAATAAGGTATTTGTTTAGGATTCACATTTTGGTGATCTCTTACCCAATCTGCTCTTGAGTTCTAACCTGAAAAGATTTTTAAAAGACTTTTACTACACAGATACTGTGCACATATGTAGTAAAAGCACTTATAAAACACTATGTACAAGAGGAAATGGCAGCTAAAACCATATTTCGGAAGAAATTAGCCCAAATCATCCCAAACAAGAGTATGAAATTCCTCGTCACAATGCATTTCAATGAATAGGGCAGTGTTTCTCAACCTTAGCAATTTTAAGATGGACAGATTTAATTAAATTGAAATCCACCCATCTTAAAAGTTGGCAAGATGGTGAAACATTGCCAACGAGAAATAAGCTGGATGATGAAAAATGGGGAAATGGATGACGAATTCATTCCCAGAGACAAGTTTATACTATTATTGGAGAAGTTGCAGATTGCAAGGTTCGTTACTACTCTACCCAGCCATCCCATTACTGTCTTTACTTATGGGTGTACCCACCTGGTATCTTCTGATAACTTCCTCCTTTTCTGTTGGACATCACATTCCATTCAGGAAGTGGAGTGACTTGAGTGACAGGCTTCAAATTTACCAATGGAACAACATGCCTATACATCATCCCAACCAGAATTAGTACAATCATAAAACAAAACTTAAAATCATAATGATATAAGACCTATGGCATCTAAATTTAAAACTTACTGCTCCTTCCATTTCTACTTATCTTTAAGAGTGCTACACAAAGATGATTGAGTTTGCACAATGATGCTAACCACTAATGTAAATTGACTGATATGATGATTAGAATTTTAATTAGTTGTAATTTTAAGTTACCATATTTTTGAAGTATAAGATGCACCTTTTCCCCCCCCAAAAGAGGGTGAAAATCTGGGTGCAACTTATACACTGAATACAGCATTTTTGGCCTCCTAAAACCCCACCCCCTTTGCAAAAATGGCCGTGCATAGCTTTTAGGTGGCTTCCAGAGTGCTCCTGTGGGCCGGGGAAGGCAAAAATGAGTGAAAAATATGCCGTTTTTGGGGTCATTTTTACCCTCCCCTCCCCCAGCCCCCAGGAGTACTTTATAAGCCTCCCAAAGCCTATGCATGCCCTGTTTTTGGCAAAAAAACAGGCCTGTTTTTGCAAAAAACAGGTCATTTTGTGCTCTCCCCCCAGCCCCCAGGGGCAATTTGCAGGCCTCTCAAACTCTCTGCATGCGTTTTTCACAAAAAATGCGGCGTGCAGAGGGTTTGGGAGGCCTGCAGATTGCAAAACCTTTTACTTTTAATTTACCTCTTCAAAATCTTGGTGTATACTCGGAAAAATATGGTTCTTGGGCAAAGTATAAAATCATAAAGCTGGGAAGGACATTGAAGGGCTTCTAGTCCAACCCAGTGGTGGGTTGCAGCCGGTACGTCCCGGTACGGGCATACTGGAGCCAACCCGGAGCACTGGATACTGTTCCGGTACGGTGCTCCGGAGGGCCCACCCGAGCTCCTTACCGGTGTTTAAATGCTTCTGCGCTTCCGCGCACGGCATATACAGCGCCTATGTGACGCTCCGCAGAGCAGCTGCAGCATTGCGGAGTGTCGCGGAGGTGTTAAGACGCATGCGTGTGTCCACGAGGAAGCCGCCAGCCCCGTTCCAACCGTACCAGTTGGAACGGGATTTGAAACCCACCACTGGTCCAACCCCATTGCCCAAGGCGGGAGATCTTATACCATTCCAGACAGATGGCTGTACAGTCTCTTCTTTAAAATCTCCAGTGATGAAGCACCCACAACTTCTGGAGACAAGATGTTCCACTGGTTAATTGTTCTGTCCGGAAATTCCTCCTTAGTTCTAGGATGAATCTTCCTCTGACCCATTGCTGCTTCTCCAGCCCTCAGGTACCATGGAGAATAAATCTCCTATTTCAGTTTTTCAATAATTGGAGGACAGCTATCCTGTCACCTCCAAGCCTTCTCTTCATTAGGCTATATGCTAACTTAAGTAAAATAGTCTGGAGAAATTCCAGAACTGCCTTTATTATATACAAGCTGATAGTAAAAATAAACCCATTTTCATCAAATTGCGAGAGAACTGCCCATTTTTTTCTGATTATAGTTTCTTACAGGTATTATTCTCTTAATAGGTTTCATATTGTGTTCTTTTGTAAAACTATTAATTTGCTGAGTTTCCAGAGAGCTCAAACAAGAATGAAGAATCAGGAAACATATTGAAGATTAATATTTATTATCACAAAAGCTTCATGGATCACAAAACATTTGATCCACCGAAACAAAACAAAAAAATCCCAACCCTAAATAGAAGGGAAAAGTTTGTTTTAAAGGTTCCGTAAGACTATGTCTTACATTTTTAAGTGTCAAGGTTATGCCAGGACAAAAATTAAAGCTTTCATTTTCAACACCCTTTCCCCTGGGAGATGAAATTAAAACCTTTTCCTGTTAGGAACCGTTGAACTGAATGCCCCATATTGTAAAAGAATTAAACCCAGCCTATCTGAAGAAATGATATGGAAAGTGAGATGTCAGATTTTGTATAATATCAGTTATAACACTGTCAACCTGATTTTTGAAGTAGCACAGCTAAAATTCTGATATCAATAGCTCTCCCAATGAATACAATTATGATTAAAAGGAAAGAGATACATACTTCTCTGCCAGCTCTTCAATGAAGACAGTCACCATATTATCTTGTCCCACATCCTGTATATGGGCATTGTAATATTTCCCCCCCGTTTCTAGCCGTACCTGGGAAAAAGAAGATTCGAAGTCAGAGGTGTCCACTCTTGGCAACTTTAAGACTTGTGGACTTCAACTCCCAGAATTCCCCAGCCGGCCGGCTGGGGAATTCTGGGAGTTGAAGTCCACAGGTCTTAAAGTTGCCAAGATTGGACATTCCTGCTCTAAGTGAACCCAAAAGGATACTCAAGAATACTTGAATTTTTGCACAGCCACACTGCCAAAAAGTGAAAATAGCCACTCAACTTCTGAACTGATGTGTTTCATTCATTTCAAAGTTATTCCAGCCTTGCCTTGACTTCGATCCAACACACTTTGCAATCACTGTTTTTAACCAGAAGTTCATTTATATTTTATGCCCTGGATGTTTGCTACAGTAGGTATCAGGTTGTAAGAATCCATATGTTACCAAATGGCAAGCGAAGCAGAAATGTATGTATCAGGAAATACATGGAATTTTTCTCAAAAGCAAGAGGATCTAATTAAAGGTTCTCCTCGCACATATGTGCTAGTCGTTTCCGACTCTAGGGGGTGGTGCTGTCTGTAGGGCCGTTTTTCCCCCTCCGAAGCCTTCAGGAGGCTTCCCTGAAGGCTCCAGAGGGCAAAAAGCGGCCCTACAAACAAACCAGAAGTGACTTCCAGTTTGCTCGTAGGGCCATTTTTTTGCCCTCCGGAGCCTTCAGGGAAGCTCCTGAAGCCTCTGGAGGGCCTCCAGGGTGGGCGGGGAGGCTGTTTTTGCCCCCCCCCCCCAGGCTCCTGGATAGCCTCTGGAGCCTGGGGAGGGCGAAAAAATGTGTCCAAAGCAGGGGGGGTGTCGCCGGGGTCGTGTGCATAGTATTATGGGTGTGGCAGGCCCGCGCACGACCCCCCTTGCACTCCTCCAGCTTTTGGCCCGAGATCCAAAAAAAGGTTAGCCATCATTGTTCTAGGGTCAGAGATATCAAACTCATATTCCAGAATTAAGATTGTGGTATGGAACTTTTGACATAGAAAGTATAGCCTTATTCTCTGCGCCACAGAAAGCTGGCTCAGTCACATCAAAAACAACAGGAATAAAATTGAGCAAATTTATAAATTTTCAAGATTTATACTTGGTTACTCTAGTAAGTCATGATAATGGAAGTAGCAATCTCTTTCCATTTTTCCAACAGGCCCTAAAGGGTTTATCAAGTTAAATGTAATGAAGACGCTCCCCAAAACACATCTCCAAGCGTTGTTGATCATCAAAAGTAGAAAACTGGGGATAAAACAGTGGAGTTGCTGGAATTGTGAAGATTATAATTATCAACAAAGCCTCAATTTAACTGAGGTCTTCTTATACAAGCTCAGAAAACTAAGTGAACATTTTTTCCCGAATGCCATCCTTCTGGTAAACAAATAATTCCCTCACCACTGTCAAACTATTCACTATGGCTGCATTACGATTACTATTAGTCTTCTCATCATTCCTATCACCCATCTCCTCCATCTTCTTGACTAATGTATCTGTCTGTTTATGTTTGGTGCATCGGCACCAAAGACAAATTCCTTGTGTGTCCAATCACACCTGGCCAATAAAGAATTCTATTCTATTCTATTCTATTCTATTCTATTCTATTCTATTCCTATTCCTATTCCTACTTCTGACAGAGCATTTTTAAATGAGACATTTAGGTCAGGATCAGAAACCAGTAATTTTATTGTTTAATAAACCAAGGAAAATTTGTTCTGCTGATTGAAAATGATTTTAAAGAACTCTTTCCCACAATGTCCAATATACAGTTTACATTCAGTAAGTTTAATTAGAGCAAGTCCAAAGTTGCTTTGAACAATTATCTTTACTAAATAAACACAAAGCACTAACCTGACATTTGTCTCCTAAATAGTATTGTCTTCCAGCAAACACCAAGTAATCTGTTTTTTGAAGTTCTGCAAAGGAAGATCAAAAGAAAACTGAAGCTATTTATCAAGCATTCATGGACACTAATCTGATGGTAGAATTCTTTGCATGGAAAATAATATTATGTAACTGGCTTATTTTTCTGATATTAGCTGCAGCTGGCAAGGACCTCATGCATACCCAATGAATATTACATCTATACAGCCTTCTCCAATGCAGAACTCAGATTAACAGTGCTGGAAGAGACTTTATAGGTCATCTAGCCCAACCCACTGCTCAAGCAGAAGACCTACACCATTTCTGACAAATGGCAGTCCAGTATCTTCTTGAAAGTCTCAAGTGATGAAGCCCCCACAACTTCCGAAGGCAACTTCTGTTCCATTGGTTGATTGTTCTCACTGTCAGAAAGCTCCTCCTTATATCCAGGTTGAATCTCTCCTTGGTCAGTTTCCATCCATTATTCTTTGTCTGGCCTTCAGGAGCTTTGGAAAATAGCTTGACCCCCTCCTCTCTGTGGCAGCCCCTCAAATATTGGAAGACTGCTCTCATGTCTCCCCTGGTCCTTCTCTTCACTAGACTAGCCATGCCCAGTTCCTGCAACTGTTCTTCATGTGTTTTAGCTTCCAGTCCCCTAATCATCCCGTTTGCTCTCCTCTGGACTTTTTCTAGAGTCTCAACATCTTTTTTATAGTGTGGTGACCAAAACTGGATGCAGTAATCTCCACATGCTGCCTAGGGATTCTTGTTCAACAATAGAGAGGGCATAAATGAGAAGGCTGTACAGATAGTCCTTGTTTAGTGACAACTGGGACCAGAAACTTGGTTATTAAATGAAGCAGTCATTACACGAAATCACGACTCTGCTATGAGCTGACTTCAGCCTTGCTTGACAGATTTTTGAAGGTCATAAATTAGAGGACTGGTTGCAGTTACTTTTTTTAAATCACCGTTTTAACTGCAAGCTGTTACTCAAGTCAGTCACTAAGCAAGGATTCCTTGTACAACACATAGACGAGCTAATACAGACGGGACGAAATTATTCATGCATTACTGTGAACTTCATAATTAAAACTTCTAAGCTTCATTCCCACTTTGCTGTTTCCAGTTAGATAAAGGAAAATATAAGTCAAATAATTCCAAAATAAGAATTAGGTTTTTGCTGACAGCTCCCACCCTGTTTTTGATATATTATTGGGTATATGCAAACTCCCTCATCTGGTGCTCTGCAGATGTTTTAAGACTGCATCTCCAAGAAGTACCTCCTAGGGTAGTACTCCCAATACTGATAGTCCTTGACTTACAACAGTTTGCTTACTGACCATTCGAAGTTACTACAGCACTGAAAAAAGTGACTTATGACCATTTTTCAGAGTTACAGCTTTTCCAGCATCCCCGTGGGCACATGATTTATATTAGGATCAAGGATGACTGTTGAAGGACGACTGTAGTGTATAAACTAGAGTAAGGGTAAACGTAAAGGTTCCTCTAGCACATATGTGCTAGTCGTTCCCAACTCTAGGGGGCAATGCTCATCTCTGTTTCAAAGCCGAAGAGCCAGTGCTGTCCAAAGACGTCTCCGTGGTCATGTGGCCGGCATGACTCAATGCCGAAGGCACATGGAACACTGTTATATTCCCACCAAAGGTGGTCCCCATTTTTCTACTTGCATTGCCCGGCCGCGCGGGCAATTATGGGAGGTACCAGATACTCCCATGTAACACCTCTCCTGCGCGGGCTGCACTGGCTACCTGTGGCTTTTCGGGTGCGTTTCAAGGTATTGACTATCATCTTTAAAGCGCTCCATGGCTCAGGACCTAGCTACCTGCGGGATCGCATCCTGCCCCATACATCCCTGCGGCCAATTCGCTCTCACAGGGAGGGACTCCTCCGGGTGCCGTCCACTAGGCAGTGCCAGCGGGCGACGCCCAGGAGTAGGGTCTTCTCTGTGATGGGCCCAACCCTCTGGAATGACCTCCCCCCCACATTAGAATAACGACCGATCTCCGCTCCTTCCGTAACAAACTAAAGACCCACCTGCTTAATTTAGCTGGCCTGGCCTAACTGTAGCTTTTGTGTCCCTCTAGCCTGTATTTTAAATTTTAAATGTTTAGGGATAGATTTTATAGGTTGTTTTAATTTTTAACTATAATGTACAGCCTATCATATAATTTGTTTTAATGGGTATTTATAATTATTTAAGTTTGTATATTGTTTTATTGTGGTCTGTACACCGCCCCGAGTCCCTTTGGGGAGAGGGGGCGGTCTATAAATTAAATTAAATTAAATTAAATTAAATTGTTACATGCTTTCGAACTGCTAGGTTGGCAGAAGCTGGTACAAGTAATGGGAGCTCACCCCGTTATGCAGCACTAGGGATTTGATCCACCAAACTGCCGACCTTTCTGACTGACAAGCTCAGAGTTTTAGCCATTGAGCCACCGCTTCTCTGTAAACTAGAGTACTCTTTTGCTAAAGCAGAAAGCATATGAAACATGGCCTACATACATAGGTTTTGCAGTGGGTCTTGTCAACTAACCAACTACAACCCAGGAAGAAAAACTCCAAGGCCCATTTGGAAGTGCGCATTTATTAAGCCCAGCGTTGATTGGGTAACATGTTTTCATGACAAACAACTCTTTAGCTGTACTTTATGACTATTGCAGGAAACAGCAAATTCTTAACAGGAGAATTTAATATGCATGCACTGGGATTTCAGCTGCTAGGCCAGCTGTGTTCATCCTATTGGACACACCTCTGCCTGATTCAGCCAGTGGTATGGAACAGATTTTTCAAGTGCAAAATAGCAATAGCAATAGTACTTAGACTTACCGTATTTTTCAGAGTATGAGACGCACCCTTTTCCCCAAAAAAGAGGGTGAAAATCTGGGTGCATCTTATATATAGAATACAGCATTTTTGACCTACTGAAAACCTGCCCCCTTTGCAAAAAAGGATGTGCAGAGGGTTTGGGAGGCTTGCAAAGTACTCCTGGGAGCTGGGGAGGGCAAAAACAAGCACAAAATGGCAATTTTTGCTCATTTTTGCCCCACCAGCTCCCAAGAGCATTCTACAAGCCTCCCAAAGCTCCACATGCCCTCTTTTTTTGCAAAAATTGGCCCCATTTTTTGCTTATTTTTGCCCCCCTAGCCCCGGGAGCAATCTACAAGCCTTCCAAAGCTCTGCCTGCCCCCCTTTTTTTGCAAAAAATGAGGCATGCAGAGGGTTTGGGAGGCCTGCAGAGTGCAAAATCTTTTTTTTAAATTTACCTCATTACCAAATCATGGTGCGTCTTATGCTCAGGTGCGTCTTATGGTCCTAAAAATATGGTATATACTGCTTCCCAGTGCTTTTACAACCCTATCTAAGCGGTTTACAGAGTCATAATTGCCCCCAACAATCTTGGGTCCTCATTTGACCCACCTCGGAAGGATGGAAGGCTGAGTCAACCTTGAGCCTGGTGAGATTCCATCTGGCAAACAGCTGGCAGCCGGTGATCAGCAGAAGCGGCCTGCACAACTGCACTCTAACCTTGGCGCCACCGCGGCTCAAAATGAATCGTAAAACAAGCCTACCTTTTCTGCTCTCCAGCCAAACATCGAACTCTATGTTCCGATAGATCTCAGGGTCCAGGGCTTTCAATACTTTGTAGGGGAAGGGCATCCTTGCGTTTTCAGGAGGCTGTGAAGTTGAAGAGGAGCAAATCAGAAGAGCTGCTGGCTACAACGGCTTTCAACCTGACAACTGTAAAGGAAATGCTCAAACCTATCTACTCGGTTACACTTTGCACCTACTATTTGATATTTATCTTCTAATCGCCCCATGCAGCTTCCCATATTTTAGGGCGGTGATGGCTCACATTTTTGTTGTTGGGTGCCTAAAATGAGAGGACGTGTACACAATAACATGCGTGTGTGCTGGCACCCATAATGCAAAGTGCATCCCTGCATGCGCGCACAACTCACCACACACACTTCCTCACACACACGCCACTCCAATCTGAGCTCGCTGTTTCCTCCAGGGGGCCGGGGGAGGCCGTTTTCATCCCCCCCAGGCTTCAGGAAAGCTTCCAGAGCCTGGGGAGGGTGAAAAACGGGCACAACGGGCCAACTGGAAGTTCAAAAACGATCAATTTCCAGCTTCTGGTGGGCTGGGGGATGCCCTCCGAAGGGCCAAAAATCAGCTCGCTGACACACACATGCATGCTGAGGCTGATGGCTCACGTGCTGGCAGATATGGCTTTGCGTGCCACTTTTGGCACCCATGCCATAGGATCGCCATCACAGTTCTAGGGTGAGCAACCACCCAAGAATATGTGAATTTCAACTTACACATGGCAATTAGAAGATAAATATCAAATAGTGCAACAGCAGTGGAATAAAAAAACTTGAACTACTGATTAGACTTTTTTACACTTCGCTAATCTCAGAGGCTGGGAGACAAGCTACTTTAATTGCTTTTATTTGAAATAATTTAGAGCTTGTTCCAATCCAGGAGACAAAGTGTAAAGCAGTCCTCTCCTCTTGGGAATTGTGTTTATAACTGATAGCCAATGACCACAAAATTTTAAAAGGACATAGTTTGGGGTAGTTAGTCCTAGGCTAAACTACATTCAATATTAAGCACAGGTATAAGATGGTTAAAATATTCATGACTGGAAGAGACATGGGAACAAGGACAGCCAATGAATAGGCATAGCAACTAAGTCAGCCAATGGGAGCTTAAACTGAGCCTGTGCAGAGAATTGAAACAGAAACCTAAGCAGTCTGCTGCTCTGAGAAGTAAACAAGTGGTGTCTGAGTTTGTCTGCTGAAATGAAACTGCTTGTGTTTGCCTGTAACTCTCCTGCCTTGTGTTTACTTGGAAGAACCTCCTGTTGGTATTGTACATTTATTCATCTCTTCTTATGTATATAAAGAAGTTAACAAATCCTGCTGCATCAGTTATCTGCAATGTGCTTCTGGATTTGAATTTATGCAACAAACTCTGACAAAGATTTACATACAAGTTTCACACATACAGGCAGCAAACTACATCAACTCATGGCCAGTCCCACTTTCAGTTTTTATGTTGCCATTCTGCTTATCTTTTACTGAGGAGAAAAATATGTGACCTGATCAGAGCCCTTTTCAAAAAATAATCCCCTATACCAGGCAGACAGGACACAGTAAAACAAGAGTAGAACAACTTTGATTTCTCATTCCTAGCCCTGGATCCTGCCTCAATTTCCCAAAGGATTGCTTAAATCATAAGGGAGACATTACTTTGGGTTTAGGCAAAGAGCAGAGAAACCCAACAGTTATCTGAGTTTAGATAAACTACATTATAGGCTTGCATCCCCCATATTTGGAATGGTGCAAAGTCATGTTATAGTTGTGGGCTCTATCAAATCCGTGTATCTGCCGTTCTTCAGTGGATGAAGGGGGGGGGGGTTGGATTTGATACATTTTGTTCTTTCTCCCTTTTATGCATCCTATTTCTTGCCTTGTTTTTTTGTATAAACGTTCGCTTGATTTATAACCGTTGCCTGACACCTCAGATGTCTGAGAAATCCTCACCTCTTGGGGGATGCAAGGGGGTGCGGTGGGCTGTGGATTGCAACTCCAGAAGATGATCTTCTTCCTATCTGTTAATCAGAGGGGCAGGTACAAACCCATTTTCACACCCGCGGATTGGTGGGAATCCACATCGGACTGCTGGGAGGGGTCCCTAATTTCCTTGATCATGGATTGTGTAGCCTGAGGGTCCCAGAGCCAGCTTTGAATCTTGACTTGCTTTCACCCCTCTTCAATAAAAAGATTCCATTTGAAATACCAGGTTTTCAAGAGTCTGCGCTTTCTTGGGGGAGGGGGAGGCAGGTCCTTGCAGACTCCAACATTGGCAACTTTAAGACTTGTAGACTTTAACTCCCAGATTTCATGCTGGCTGAGGAATCCTCAAATCCACAAATCTTAAAGTTGCCATGGTTGGAGACCCCTGTTAATACAGGTAGTCCTCAAATTACAACAGCTCATTTAACGACCCTTCGAAGTTAACAGCAGCACTGAAAAGAAGTGATTGATGACCATTTGTCACACATGATCTTGGCAGCCTCCTCATGGTCATGTGATCAAAATCCAGAGGCTTGGCAACTCATCCACGTTAAAGATGGTTCCAGAGTCATGTGATCCCTTTTGCGACCTTCTAACAAGCAAAGTCAGTGGGAGGTCCGGATCCACTTAAGAACCCTGTTATTAATTTAAGAACCGTAACCAACCAACGTGGCAAAAAAGGTCGTAAAATGGGGCAAAACTCACTTCACACATTTCTTACCTAGCAACATAAACTTTGGCCTCAATTGTGATTGTAATTTGAGGACTACTTGAGGTTAATTCAAACCCAGACATCTAAAAGCAATTTAGCGCAAAGTGGTAAAAAGCTAGAGAATGGCTCTATAATTATTTGTTATACCAAAAGAAATCAGAGTTGAAAAAAAACTATATACAGAGACAGGGGGGACATGACAAACGAGACATTGCTTTAAAAAAAAAAACTCTATAAAACAGGAAAGGCTTAAGAACAGAATATTTAAATGCCACATTTAGGTAGGAAAGCCAGCAGTACGTTAATGACACTTTAAGTATAGTTTTCAAAGATGTTATTTTCCCAGCCTTGAATCTGCCTCCCCTGAAGCCAAATTTAAACATTTTAGACATGTAAGTGTTTAACCAGAGCAGTGTAGCATAGGAAGAGGAGGCAAAGTTAAAAGGAAGAAGAGGTAAAACCATGAAACAGGGCTTCCTGTTACATAGGTAAAGGTTCCCCTCGCACATATGTGCTAGTCGTTCCTGGCTCTAGGGGGTGGAGCTCATCTCCGTTTCAAAGCCAAAGAGCCAGCACTGTCTGAAGACGTCTCCGTGGCCATGTGGCTGGCATGGCTAAATGTCGAAGGCGCATGGAACGCTGTTCCCTTCCCACCAAAGGTGGTTCCTGTTTTTCTACTTGCATTCTTTCATGCTTTCAAACTGCTAGGTTGGCAGAAGCTGGGACAAGTAACGGGAGCTCACTCCGTTACGTGGCGCTAGGGATTCAAACCACCGAACTGCTAACCTTTCTGATAAACAAGCTCAGCGTCTTAGCTCCCTTTTCCCTGCTACATAGATGCCTGCATATATGCTACATTCATGCTTGCACACATGGAATCTCATTGTCTGAAAATTGTCAAACCTTTCCTTCCTCTGCGAGTTGCTTGCATTTTTCCTCCGCTGGGTGGGCCGAATCAAAGTTTACCCAATCTTCCAATCTAAACAATTAAAGACACATCGGATCAAAAGAAAAAAAAGGGAGAAAAAGGCAATCGGTATCTATCCATCGCTGTCCAGTGCTGAAACCCAGGAGCAGGAAAAGCAAAATGCAGCAGCATTATGGTGCCCCCCAGTGTTGAATGATCTGGGAAGCATCTCTCTGGTGTCGCCATCTGGATTTAGAATTTGACCTACAAAAACAACCTGATGACAAGCAGCTTTGCAATCACCACGGGAGAGTTTTCATCTGTGAGAGACCGCAAGGAGGCTAGGAAAGGAAGGGAAAGTAGCCATCAACAAACTCAAGGCAGAGGCAAAGTCAGTTGATGGCTTGTTTCATAAACAGCAACTCAACCCACATGGTGAGCAAGCTAGGAAGATGACCTGAATGAAGTCACTGTGAAGTTTGGGACATTTCTCCTGGAGGTTCTAAGATTCTATATCTACCCTAAGATTAGCATTCAAGATACTATCCTGAAGGCTGTGTAAATTCTGGCTTTTTTAATCTTGGCTGGTTGGGTTGGGTTGACACCATCCTTTATCTCTAGATACATTCTAGATAGCTGTTGTGGCCTGCCAGTGGCCAATGGAACTGGCAGCAGAGTTGGACAGAGAGGAGGTTGGGGAGGAACATGGGCCAGTCCTGAGGGCTGAGGAAAGCTGACGAGGACTCTGCGTCAAAGGCAAAGAGGGAGCTAGACAGCAGTGAGGCAGAGGAACAACTGGAGCCTATTCCCAGGGTGCACATGCGCAGAGCTGCCAGAAGACAAGGACGACTAAGAAAGCAGGGTCGACTTTAAGAGTAAAGCCACACCTTGAAGGTGATTGGCCCCTCCCATAGGAAACAAAAAAGGACAGGGAGTGGGTTTTTGCAGGAAACAATTCATTCATTCGGTCCAGAAAGTTCTGTTTGTGACTATAAGAGACTCTGTGCCAAGTTTTGCCTTGCCCTGCAATTGGAAACTGGCAGGTCTCCAAGCGAGATAAGGTTCGTGTTGATAAACATTCCTCTGAAAGACTGTTTGCTAAGCCTTGCTGACTGTGAATGAAAGGAATTCACAGTCGTGTAAATAGAAGAGGTTTTGTCAGGACCAAGACTTTGCTTCTTGCTTTCTAAGGAAGACTGGGTCAAAACAATAGCAGCTTTCTTTCACCCAGTGTGCCCTCTCTTTAAATTTGTTAAAGAGCAACTTCCAGAATTCATTGGAAAAACTAATTTTGGCTGACTACTAAAGACGACTGCTAAATTGGGAACAGCCACTTGTGCTAATGGTAGCAAAAGGGTTGACCATCAATCCTCTTATTGAGTTTTCCCAGCTTAGACATGAGATGTTAAGATGCTCTGGAACACCACCTCATGGAATCTACTGAGACTTCAACTGTAATTCTTTCATTTTCAGAGCGTACCTCTTTTCCGGAGGATTTCTGTATGCCCTGTCAGGAAGGCAATCAAAATTTGCATCTTCACTGCCAACAGGTGCACTGTTTCTATTTTTCTTAGCCCCATTTCGAAACATCTCAAGGGCAGTCTTCAGTTCTTCTTCATCCACTTTGAAGACATTTTTGTACAGAATTTCATAAAGGACAGCTAGGCAAACAAAGAGTTGCATCTTTATAAAATGTTTATAAGCTGGAACACTTTTTAACGCAATAATTTTTCTCCAATTGCTATTTATGACTGTGAAATGTGGACTTTAAACAGGCAGATAGGAGAAAAGGGTGGACACCCTTTTTTTTTCTTAAGTGTTTTATTATTTTTTAATTACAAAAATAAACATTCCATCTTTCCTTATGCAGTGTGTCGTCTGGGTACAAACATCTCTGTGCAACACCGTTCCTCTTTTGCCACATCTTTCACATTCATATTAACATTATTTCTCTAAGCCTAGGATTATAACATATTAAGCGTTATAAAACTCTCCATTTTTCTCCTTAATAATAATAATAATAATAATAATAATAATAATAATAATAATATTTAATGCTTCTAGACCGCCCCCTCTCCCGCAAGGGACTCGGGGCGGTGTACAGTTCATACAAAATATAACAGGATACAATAAAATTAAATTAAATATGTACAGTTGACAATTGACATGGAGGAGGTTAAAATGTAGTTAAAAGAACTGTACAAAGCAGATATAAAATAAATTCAAACCCCTAAAAACAAATACAGTAAATTAAAAAGCCCCTAAAATAACCAGATATAATACAATTGCCAGGAGGGACAGTTGAATTATGCCAGGCCTGCTAATCGGAACAGGTGGGTCTTCAGTTTTTGCCGGAAGGAGCGGAGGTCAGAAGTGGTTCTAATGTCGGGGGGGAGGTCATTCCAGAGGGTTGGGCCCATCACAGAGAAGGCCCTACTCCTCGGTGTCGCCCGCTGGCATTGCCTAGTGGACGGCACCAGGAGAAGTCCCTCCCTGTGTGAGCGTATTGGCCGCAGGGATGTATGTGGGAGGATGCATATCAACATTAAACATCATTATTCTCATCATACAACTACTAACAGCTTTCATATTATTTATATCTCTATCTAAGTGTATTATCTACTTATTTTTTTTAGCTTTCTTCATTTCCAAACTCCTTTTTTCTCTCTCCAACCATTGATAAGATACTTCCCAAACACCTTTGAACTGTGGTGCAGGAGGCAACTGTTACACAATGGTTACACATCCCTTGGGCTGAAAAAATAACAAAGAACCCCTAGACCAGTGTTTCTCACCCTTGGCAACTTGAATATGTCTGGACTTCAACTCCCAGAATTCCCCAGCCAGAAAATGCTGGCTGGGGAATTCTGAGAGTTGAAGTCTGGACATCTTCAAGTTGCCAAGGGTGAGAAACACTGCCCTAGACCAAACTTCACCAAGTTCACCAAACAGAGGCTGTCATACTATGGTCATGTCATGAGAACTGACTCACTCGAAAAGCCAATCATGCTGGGAGTGATCAGCAGAAAAAGGAGAAGGGATCAACCTAGCACCCATTGGCTGGGAATTATAAAGTCACCGGGATGACCAACGCAGATCTGAAGGAGGACATGCACGACAGAGGGATGGAGAGTCCTGCTCCATAGAATGACCAAGGGACAGACACAGCTAAATGGCTGATAACGGCCATGTGCTTTTAAAAATAGGGGATTTCTAGGATATTCTTAGCAAATGTTTTACACGGGATAGATTTATTATTATGCTTCTTAAAACAGAGTGGTAGGATAGAAAAGGCAATGATTTATTTACCCTGGCAGATTGCAGCGTTGGCTTGAAATTGTTTAGTATACACAGAGTCGTAATGACCATTACTAGAACAGCACAGCAGAATCTGAAAGGCAAAAATCTTACCGTAAAAATAATTCTGGGACTATGAAAACATGATACCTTACAGAAGAACAGTCAGAATGCTTCCCCCTTTGATAAAAGTTAAATGCCATTCAAAGATTAAATGCAAAAGTGATTTACATTCAAATAAAAAGGGTTCTACTGTTAATCTTTCTAAATGTCCTACTTTAGTTATTTGGATAGGATGAGGGTATGGTATTAAGGGGACAGCATATTTTTAATATTCACCTTAGAACAAGATTAAAAGTGTATAGGATCCTGTTTCTACTATCCTGTTCTTCTATCACAGATGCAAATAAAATGAATGGCACATATTTTACACTTTCACTATAAATGTGAAACTTGAAACGAATCATATAAAGCTTTTATACAGAAGCCAATAGTCAGTGCAATGCCCAACATTAATAGACTGGCATCAGACTGTGCCCAGGCCTAAAGATCAGCTTCATAATATTAACTGTTAAATTTCTAGAGTTAACAATTTTGAAATACAATTCTAGTTGGCAATAAGGCTACCATGAAACATTCAACACTCAGAAAATACGTGACAAAGTCCCACACACTTCGAGTAACTGATAAATCTTCGGAGAAATCTATCAGCAAAATTTTTCATTAAGAGGTGTTAATAATGATGAACAAGGTTTCATGAAGAGAGCCTGCTTATACACGCACAAACATACACACACACACACATTATTTCATCACTGGCTGAGAACATCAGTGGGTCTATAGCAAATCTGCCAGAAGTATCCGGCAGCTCAGCTTAATCCTGTGCTAATTAGCACTTTCTTTTAAAGGGTACACAATTTGTCAAGATTGTATCTGGGCATGGAAAATTTAAATTGGAACAAGGGCAACGAGTAGAAAGCACACTTAGCATTTTACCAACTCAGTTGCCAACAGTACGAGTCATCAAAATACGTATCGTCCTTCAGGTTTTGTTTTAATTAAATGAGACCCAATGCTTTTAAAATCAGACATTTTTACAGAAACTGCAAATTTCTTTAGACAAACTGTGTAGCCATATAAGCCATAACGAATATGTCACAGAACATGGTTTGTGGAAAAATTAAGAGTTTCTTCTGGCGGTTCTAGATCAGAAAATTTAAAAAAACACAAATATTGCAAATATTTTCTAGCTACTATTATATTAGTAATAGTTAACCAATTCATTTGATCAAGTTATTATGCATCATTATATGGGTAAAATAAAAAGAACACTACAGTAAAAGTTTTGGGCTAAAATTCAAAAAACCTCATTGCAAATGCTGCTTGGCCAATCTCTGTTCTCATCAATCTTCCCATGATACATACACTGTGGCCACTATTTCCCCCCAAAAAATATACCTGCAAGCTCACAATGAACAATGGGGCTATCAAAGAGGTGGTTTGGGGTTTTTTTCTGAATTATTTATCGCAAAATTTCCTGAAATGTCTCACTTCAAGTACGGTTCAAGCATTTCAGGAGTTGAAATTAGCAACAAGTTTTATACTCTCCCAATGGTTGGAGTGATTTTGTACTCGAGGAAGCTAGAAACAACAGATTTGCACATCACGGTGGCGCAGTGGTTAGAGCCCAGTACTGCAGGCTTCTTCTGCTGACTGCCGGCTGCTTGCAATTTGGCAGTTCGAATCTTGCCAGGCTCAAGGTTGACCCATCCTTCCATCCTTCCGAGGTGGGTAAAATGAGGACCCAAATTGTTGGGGGCAAGAGGCTGATTCTTTAAACTGCTTAGAGAGGGCTATAAAGCACTGCAAAGCAGTATAGTAGTCTGAGTGCTATTGCTATCATCTAATGCCATGATGGCAAACCTGTGGCATGGGGAGCCATTTCTGAGAGCACGCAAGGCATGGCCCTATCAGGTCCAACGCGCATGTGTGCACTGGCCAGCTAATTTTTGGGCGTTTTTCGCTGAAGCCTCCGGAGGGTGAAAAACCACCCAACGTGCAAACAGGAAGTTCGGGAACAGACTTCCAGTTTGCGCTTTGGGCTGTTTTTCATCCTCCGGAAACTTTAGGGAAGCATCCTCAAGCCTCTAGAGGGCGAGAAACGGACCTACCAGGCACCGGAAGTCAGAAAGCGGGCTCTCCCCAGCAGGGGTGGGTTCCTGCAAGTTCTAACCTCTTCTATAGAAGAGGTTCTACAAATCTACCGTGCCGTTTAGAACCGGTTCCAGCTCCCTCCCCCCACCCATCCGCACATCATCAAGATGAAGAGCTAGAGGAGGAATTCTGGGAGTTGACGTCCACTAGTCTTAAAGCTGTCAAGTTTGAACACCCCTGGGGTTTTTTTTTCTAAAGGGTTAGGGGTGCAAGGGTCTTGTAACTTGACAGCTTTAAGACTTGCGTGCTTCAAATGCCAGAGTTTCTGAGCCAACATGATTGGAGGAGGAATTCTGGGAGTTGAAGTCCACACGTCTTAAAGCAGTCAAGTTTGAACACCCCTGGGGGTTTTTTTTCTAAAGGTTTAGGGGTGCAAGGGTCTTGTAACTTGACAGCTTTAAGACTTGCATGCTTCAAATGCCAGAGCTTCTGAGCCAACATTTTGGTTGTTAAGTGAGTTTCATCACATTTTACAAGCTGGCCACGCCCACCCAGTCACATGGTTGGCAAGCCACTCCCACCCAGTCACATGGCCAGCAAGCCACTCCCACAAAGCAAACCACACCTACAGAAGAGGTTCTAAAAAATTTGAAACCCACCACTGCTCCCCAGGCTCCAAGAAAGCCATGCATGCACAGGGCAGCAGGAGGAGGGGGGTGTTACACGCACATATGCAGGGGTCACAGCAGGGGGGGCATTAAATTATGGGAGTGGGCACATGCGTGCTTTTGGCACCCAAGGCGAAAAAGGTTCACCATCACTGACCTAATGCATAGAGTATTACCTTCGGTTTTTCTCTCATAGGTCAAGCTCACTTACCTTATCCTCAAAGCCGTTGTCAGTAGCATAAGAAGCAGGTTTTCCAGGGTGCCGATAAAGAATGAAGTCTCGACTAGATAATTGCAAGGGTGAGAGACAGGGGAAAAAAAACAAGTCATCCCAAAGGTGTTTTTTCAAGAGGCAACTGGAGTTTCTTTTTTTTTTCTTGGAAGACGTTTCGCTTCTCCCCCAAGATGCTTCTTCAGTTCAGAGCAACAATAATTTCAAAGACATCGGTAGATTATTAGTCCAGCCAACTGACCCAGCAAAATAATTGTCTCATGAAAGAAGACCTTCTCCCCCAACACACTACTGTCGTTATTCCAGTGAATTAGGTTTGTGCAACCTCCAGAACAGAAGTGCACACCAGACAGACAGAGAGACACTGGATTTCCACCCCCCACTTGCCCACTGACCCAGCTGCCAGGCCTTACCAACATTGCTGCTTCTGGTAGCTTTTCTGTTAAAAACTAAACACCCCTTGCAAGTGACAAGTAGCGCTGTGCTTTTTTTTTTTTAATCCATCAGAAGTCAAAGCAGCTGCAACACATTTTTAGCAGCAAAGCCATCATGGAAAGATAAAAGTGTATAGAACATAGAACAAGGAATGGAAGGGACTTTGGAGGTCTTCTAGTCCAGCCCCCTGCTCAAGGCCAGAGACTTGTACCATCCCAGTTTTTCCATAGAATCATAGACAAAAGCTAGCTGATCTTCTTCACCTTGGATTCATAGAGCTGGAATGGACTTTGGAGGTCTTCTAGCAGAGGTGAGTTTCAATTTTTTTTACTAATGGTTCGGTGGGCGTGGCTAGATGGAGGGGCATGTGACTGAATGGGCATGGCCAACTTGACGTCACTCACACACACTCAGTTTTTCACAAAAATGGGGGCATTTTCCCCTTCCCCCAGCCCTGCTGAAGCCTGCAGAGTGCTTCTGGAGGTTGGGGGAAGGCAAATCGCCTCTGTTTTTGTGAAAAACGGCCCATCTCTGGGACCTCTCTGGGATTGCCATGCGCACATCATAAAAAAAGGGAGAAAGAAGATCGTTCTGCGCATGTGCAGAACAGAAAATAAAGATGGTGGTGTCCAGGATAGAACCAGTATAGTCATGTGTCCAGCCAAGTTACTACCTATTTGCTGAACTGGTAGGAACCCACCTCTGTCTTCTAGTCCAACCCCTGCTCAAACAGGAGACCTGTACCATTCCCGACAAATGGCTATGAAATCTCTTCTTCAAACCTCCAGAGGGAAGCCGTTCCACTGATTAACTGTTCTCATATACTTTCTATCCACGCAGTATTTTTTTTCCCCTTTGGTCTCCCATTCCTGCTGTGATAAAATGTCTCCGCAGTTTTAGTTTGATAGCTAAACGTCTACAAAATCCTTGGAAGCTGCTTCTATTAGTTAGCTTTTAATTTATAATTTTCGATAATGGGTTTTATGGTATTTTTATGGCACTTTGACTGTACCCTGTCTTGAAAAGGCTTATTTAAAAGGCAGCATGTAAATCACAAACAGATCCAGGAAAATGGAGTTATGCTGCTTTTAAGACAGACTCAATAAATTCTTGTTAAAGCCAACAGTTTAGTAATTTCCAAATAGATTTATGTCCTGTTCCAACATGGATTCAGATCATTTTTTACAGTTAAGAGCTGTAAGTGGTGGAAACTCTTTAATGCCTATGAAGAAACAAATGATGAATACTTTCTTAGGTTACTTGTGCTTCTATTAAGTTGCGGGAGGTATATTTTATTTAAATAATATGGAGATATCATGTTCTGACATTTGAAAATGTAATATAGTACTTACTTATAGATCAGTGAGAAGGCACTGATCTCAAGTTGTCCAGCACTTTCCTGTTTAACAGAAGGGAAATGAAGTGATTACTTTGCAATATAGCAATTTTGGGGTGACTCCAGCAAAAGCCCTCATCTATTGCTCAATCTAGTTAGTGACACAAGCATTAATGTTCATGTTAGATTACCATAACACATGCCAGAGAGAGGTCTCCTTGAAAATTCAAACACAGCAGTGAGTCCCAAATCAAGCAGCTACATGATTGAATAGAATAACAGAGTTGGAAGAGACCTTGGAGGTCTTCTAGTCCAACCCCCTGCCTAGACAGGAAACCCTACATCACTTCAGACAAATGGTTATCCAATATCTTCTTTAAAGCTTACAGTGTTGGAGTATTCACAACTTCTGGAGGCAAGTTGTTCCACTGATTAACTATTCTCTCAGGAAATTTCTCCTCAATTCTAAGTTGCTTCTCTCCTTGATTAGTTTCCACCCATTGCTTCTTGTTCTGTCCACAAGTGCCTTGGAGAATAGCTTGACTCCCTCTTCTTTGTGGCAACCCCTGAGATATTGGAACACTGCTATCATGTCTCCCCTAGTCCTTCTTTTCATTAAACTAGACATACCCAGTTCCTGCAACCGTTCTTCATATGTTTTAGTCTCCAGTCCCCTCATCATCTTCGTTGCTCTTTTCTGCACTCTTTCTAAAGTCTCCACATCGTTTTTACATTGTGGCGACCAAAACTGAATGCAGTATTCCAAGTGTGGCCTTACCAAGGCATTATAAAGTGGTATTAACACTTCACGTGATCTTGATTCTATCCCTCTGTTTATGCAGCCTAGGACTGTGTTGGCGTTTTTGGCACCTGCTGCACACGGCTGGCTCATATTTAAATGGTTGTCCACTAGGTCTCCAAGATTCCTCTCATAGTTACTACTATTGAGCAAGGTACCACCTATACTGTACCTGTGCATTTTGTTTTTCTTGCCTAAACATAGAACCTTACTTTTTTTCACCATTGAATTTCATTTCATTGAATCAAATTAGACCGGGGGATTTCAAAACCCGGCAACGTTGACTTATCAATTCCTAGAATTTCCCAGAAAGCCATGCTAGCTGAGGAATTCTGGGAATTGAAGTCCATAGGTCTTAAAGTTGCCAAGCTTGGACACCCCTGAATTAGACTATCCAACATTGGTTACTTTGGAGATAGTCCTCAACTTCTTATGGCCATTTGTTTAGTGACCATTCAAAGTTATACCAGTGCTGAAAAACGGGACCTACAACCAATCATCACACAACTGTCACAGGGCACCTACAGTCACTTGACCAAAATTACAGCATTTTCAATCACATACCCCAAAACTCCCCTGGCCAATAGGGCAGGATATCAGCATTTTTATAAAAGTAAATTGAAATATACTATTTTCTTAAAGAGCAAAGGTCACACAGAAATGCAAGGGAAATGGGTGCATTATAGCATCAATGTATTAATTTATTTGTTTAATGAGCATAATTTTATAACTCAAGAGAAATACAGTAGTAAAGTTGATGTCAGCTTCCACATTTTTACAAAAAAAGATAACTTCAACTTGTTTGGTGGAAAAAGAGAGACCTACATTTCACTTTTGAAATTATTATTACTATTTTCCAAGACTAAATTCTGAATAGGAATTTTCTCCAAATAAGACCCTTGTATATATCAGACCGCATGTATGTATGTCCATGTATCGTAACTAATAAAGCAAATATCAACCATCTGGTTTGGGAAAAATTGATCTGTAGCAAAGGCTGGTCAGTAAACAAAACCAAATTGAATTTAAATGCTAGGTAAGGAAAATCCCACATTCGGATAGTTCTCAACTTTTGAGCCCCAAATTTCTGCTGCTAAGCAAGATGGTTATTAAGTGAGTTTTGCCCCATTTTGAAACCTTTCTTATCACAGTTGTTAAGCAAATCATTGAAGTTGATAATTGAAGAGGATAATTAGAACTGCAGAAAAAACAATTGCTGCCCACCTGCCTTCCACTGAGGACCTGTACACTGCACAAGTCAAAAAGAAAATATTTACAGACCCCTCGTATCCTGGACAACTCCTACCCTCAAAACGATGCTATAGGGCACTGCACACTAAGACAACAAGACACAAGAACAGTTTTTTCCCGAATGCCATCACTCTGCTAAACAAATAATTCCCTCACCACTGTCAAACTATTCACTAAGGCTGCATTACTATTCCTATTAGTCTTCTCATCGTTCCTATCACCCATTTCCTCCCACTTATGACTGCAGGATTGTAACTTTTTGCTTGTATCCTTACAAATTATATTGATATTGTTTCCTGATTGCTTATTTGTAACCTATGACTATTATTAAGTGTTGTACCTTATGATTCTTGATGAATGTATCTTGTCTTTTTATGTATACTGAGAACATCTGCACCAAAGGCAAATTCCAAGTGTGTCCAATCTCACTTGGCCAATAAAGAATTCTATTCTATTCTATTATTCTATTCTATTCTATTCTATTCACTTTGCTTCTCTGAAGCCTGCTGGAAAGTTACAAATGGTGACCACATGATCCTTGGACCATACAACCATCATAAATACATGCCAGTTAGCAAACACCTGAATGCTGCAGCAGTCATTAAGTGTGAAAAACCAGTCATATGTCACTCTTTTCAGAGCCATTGTAACTTTGAATGGCCACTAAACAAACGGTTGTAAGTCAAGGACTATTTGTACAGCTTTATATTTTACACTGCTTTAAACTTTCAAGGGCTTCTGTTCAGCGGTTCTGGTGAACATAGAGCATATTTACCAAATCTTTCTTACCTTGGGATTTCCAAGTCGTTGCAAGTATTTTTCAAATGAGCCTTCCACATACTTGATTTTAGTGAGAGAGAGAGAGAGAGAAAGGGAATGCAATTAGTGATTTTGCTTTTACCCATCATCCTAAATTCTGAATAAAACCTTCAACTCAGGTTTTAGATCACCAATCTGTGAAAGCCAAAACTTTGCACTCCTGTTAGCAGCTCTGAAGAATTTCCAGGTTGAAAGGATTAACTGGTGAGATCTCTTCCACCTTGGGGAGTGAAAGAGGAGAGCTCAACCCTGTCCCACGGCAGCTCTCCAACATGGGCTTTCTAAACTCCTTCCAGCGTCCCAACCAGTTGAGCCACTGCACTCCACAGCCACCACTCACTCACACTGATACATGGTTACAGCACACAATTAATTGACCAAAACTGTGCCTTATGAATCTATGTATGATTGCATGTTGAAACATCACAGTAAATACATTATCAGATGTTGCAACCCGAAAGAAAGTACTAAATAAAGTGGGAGAAGAACTGAGCTGATTTATAGTGGAAAATATCAGGAGCTTATAACATTTCTTCCAGGTAACATAAGTTTTTGCAAAGTACAATTCCCTCCATCAAATAGACACTGGCTAACTATTTTATGCAGCTGATAAAAGGGAGCTGCAGCTCACAAAAACTTGTGTCTGTTAATAACATTTGGAAAGATGCTACAGTCTTCCGATTTTTGCCACCAAAGACTGACACAACTCATTAAATTAAAGTGTCTTGATTTGGAGATCTGACACAATAAAATATGTGTGTGCCTATACAGATATCTGCAAATGGATTTAAGTGTCAGTCATACAGAAATGCAAACCCACTCCCCTCCAGTACTGATATTATTATCTAGTTTGGTAGTGAAAAGTCTACAAGAAAACCACCAAGCTCAGAAAGCAGCAGGGATCCTACATACTGAAATGATTTGGTATATTTTTTTTATTAAACTTCAATACTGCCTGACACTCAACTCTGAGCAGCTAAGAAAATTGCTATATAACAAAAATTAGGATTTAGTTCCCCGGTGAAATCAATTTCAAAATCAAACATGTATAAATTATATATGGTTGGAGAGGTTTATATATGCATATTTTAAAACATACTTCAAAAACAAATATACTCACAGACTCAAAATTTATCTGGTTTTTCCTCATGAAGGAAACACAAGCATTTCTGACTGCCATGTGATGAATCTGACAAGCATAAACCTACAAACATTGATATATCAATTAAAATTTAGGGCAGTATGGACCAACTACAGTTTCATGAAGCAGAATAGAGCTGTGTGCAAATTACATTTCTGTTCTGAAGCATCAGAGTTATTAATTCAAAGTTTAAAACAATGTTAAGGAAATCCTTCAAATTAAGTAACTTTGGAACGTGATTAATGTGCTTCCTTATCTTAAGAGCCTGCAAACAGAAGAAAAAATAAAGCAGCGATAAGCAGGATCCCTTACTTTGATACTAAATTCAAGGATCATAAAACATACAAACTTACCAAGCTTAGCCTTAATCTTTCTTTGGTGTGATTCTGAGAGTTTGTTGTTCAATAAATGGTATTTGGGTCATTTCTAGCCAAAATAGTTATTTCAAATTAGCTAGATGAGGGGGTAATCATTAGAATAGGATAACATAGTTGGAAGGGACCTTGGAGGTCTTCTAGTCCAACCCCCTGCCTAGGCAGGAAACCCTACACCACTTCAGACAAATGGTTATCCAACATCGTCTCCAAAACTTCCAGTGTTGGAGCATCCACAACTTCTGGAGGCAAGTTGTTCCACTGATTAATTGTTCTGTCAGGAAATTTCTCCTCAATTCTAAGTTTCTTCTCTCCTTGATTAGTTTCCACTCATTGCTTTTTGTTCTGCCCTCAGGTGCTTTGGACAACAGCTTGACTCCCTCTCCTTTGTGGCAGCCCCTGAGATATTGGAAGACTGCTATCATGTCTCCCCTAGTCCTTCTTTTCATTAAACTAGACATATCCAGTTCCTGCAACCGTTCTTCATATGTTTTAGCCTCCAGTCCCCTAATCATCTTTGTTGCTCTTTTCTGCACTCTTTCTAGAGTCTCCACATCTTTTCTACATCGTGGTGACCAAAACTGAATTCCGTATTCCAAGTGTGGCCTTACGAAGGCGTTATAAAGTAGTATTAACACTCACGTGATCTTGATTCTATCCCTCCGTTTATGCAACCTAGAACTGTGTTGGCTTTTTTTGGCAGCTGCTGGCTCATATTTAAATGGTTGTCCACTAGGATTGTCCACTTCAACAGATCCCTCTCAGTTACTACTATCGAGCAAGGTACCACATATACTGTACCTGTGTATTTTGTTTTTCTTGCCTAAATGTAGAACCAGATTTTTTTCACCATTGAGTTTCATTTTATTAGATAGCATCCAATGCTCAAGTCTGTCAAAATCCTCCTGTATCTTGAGCCTATTTTGCGGAGTGTTGGCTATCCCTGCCAGTTTAGTATCACCTGCAAATTTGATGAGTTCCCCATCTATTTATACATGCTCCATAGTGATCCATAAATGACTTACATTAGAACAGTGTTTCCCAACCTTAGCCATATTAAGAGGGGTGGTCTTCAACTCCCAGAATACCCCAGCCAGCAGTAGGTATTTCTGGGAGTTGAAATCCACACCTCTTAAAATGGCTAAGGTTGCAAAACAATGCATTAGAGCATTCATAATTATTCCCAGAGACCTGGTGCATCTCAAAGCAGTACATGGAACTCAGATGGAAAAGAGGCTACAAGTCCTTTGTTCCTCAAACAGGTTGCTTCAGTTTTTAAAGTGTTGAATGCTTGTTTATAAATGTTACATTGCCTTGCAGTCCAGGCAAAAGCCCAATACTTACCCATAGCTCAGATCCAATATAAACAATAACACATAAGGAAACAATTACAAACTCAGCCAGCCATTGCATGATGACCTGATTAACTTATTTGCTCAACTGCAGCAAAATAACACAAATGTGAAACATACTACATTTGGCACTAGCTTGGGGAGTTTTAGGCCCAACAAATCAAATTGGTACCAGGTGAGGAAAAATGCAGTGCACCAACTTCGCTTATTTCTTGATGCTGTGTGTGTGTGTGTATTCATTTCTCCCAATTCCCCAGCTGGTACGGCCACTTGCTGAGACCCTCAAGAACTGAGCTTTGGATACCTGGAGATGTCACCACTTAGAAAGGCTGCATTACATAGACTATCAAATGTTTTATTATTACTTGGGGCATAGTAATTAGTCACGATGAGAGACTTCCCATCCTCTTACTCGGCATTTAAATACTACCAGAATTTTTGAGGTTCTATTTTCTAAAAGGAAACATGAAAAACCGCTCAGTTCTCTAACTCCTGGTGAATAACATACAGACCTTTTTAGGGCAATGGTATAGAAGTGCAACTTTTAAGTTGTGTTCTAGATTTCCAGAAAAGTCTACAACAGCTATGCTGTCTCCTCCTGGCTCCTGTCCAAGTCCTAAGGAGGCTTAACTATAGAGCCTGAACAAAGCTGGTCTGTGCTGAGCTAAGAGTTTATCTTAATTTCGGGAACTGCCTTTACGCAATCAACTGGGAACACAGCCATTGAGTCCACGCTGCTAAACCCCAGTTTAACCATGGCAGACGAGTAAGCCACATATGTATCAGTAAACTAGGACTACCAATGAAGGTAGCCGGTTTTCCAAAAGACAGGAAAGTCAAACCCAACCCAAGTTTGAAGTTTAACCCACTGTAGGGACCAAACTTCTTTAAAAGTTGCTTGTAAAAGTTAGACACGTTTTTTTATCAAGCAAGCAGGACCATTTCAACCTGGTGGTGTTAAAATTCACACTTCAGGGTTCACTTCTAGCTGGGTCAACTAATTCATTTGTCCCGGGGTTAATTCCCCCCCCCTTTTTTTTAAAAGGCAACCGGGAAACTCAAGTGCCTTCAACAACTTTTTACAAAGCAGAAACAAAACTCGAGAACTTTCACTTCAAGCCGAAGAGGTCGGGGCTGACTCTTTAGGCTTCATCTTCTGCTTGGCCGTTTGGATAGACAACCCCCCCCCCCCCCCAAAAAAAAAAAAACTTAAGAAGAGAAGGAACAGGCTGGGTCTCTGCTCACGGGTGTTGCGCGTGTACACGGTTTTGTGAGTCGCGGTTTTCGCCCCCATTCCCCAAATAAGCCCAAGAGCCAAGGGCCAGAGGGGGGGGGGGGTCGCGTCCCCAAGTGCCAGCCCAGGCTTTACCTGCTCGGAAATGGCCCGGAAGAGACAAGTGGCGTCTTTGGCCGTGAGCTTGCGGTAGAGTCCCTGGCTGCCCAAGTACTCATCCATGGTCACCTCGCTGAGGGACTTCTGCCCAAAGTACTTCTTCCAGCCCTTCTGCAAGGCCATGGCAGGGGGAGAAGCAGGCGAGGCGAGGCTGCGGGGAGTGGGAGCCACAGACCCCCACAAGGAAGGAAAGGGCGCAGGGGGAAGCCAAGGGAGCGGGGGAGGAAAGCAGCGCGCAAGGGTCGGGGCGAGCGCGGCTGGGGAGGAAGGTGTGGCCCGGCCAGGCCCTTATCAAGGCGAGCGTGTGGGGTGGGAGGAGGAGGAGGTGGCCGCAGAGGGTCTCTCAGCTGTCGGCAATCTGGCTCGGGCCAAGCGCGCGCCAGCCCGGCCCACGTGGGAAACCGGCACGTGGCGGACAGTCCGCGTTTGGCTTGGCTTTTCCCACGAGGCGCTTCGGGGGTGGGATCCGATCTGGGTCTGGGTGGCGTAAGGGAGCCCCGCGTGGCCCCTGACCTGTAGGGAGAAGGGGGAAAGTGTTGTTTTTTTGGGGGGGAGGGGGACACTCTTTGGACCACTCTGCTTGACTGGTCAAGACTGAAGACCTTGGCAGGGATAGGGATAAAGGTTTCCTGCCTTGAGCAGGGGGTTGGACTAGAAGACCTCTGAGGTCCCCCTTCCAGCACTAGGGATTTCTGTTCTATGGTTAGTGAATGAGCTGAAGTCTGTTGTGTGGGGTCAGTTGGGGTAATGGAGGCTCCAGGTGTTGCCCATAGGCGCAACCACTCTGATCTAGGGGCTGTGTTACCAAATGCCTTTACTTGTCATTAACTGGGAATTGGTTAGACCAGCAGGGTCCACGCTTGGGAACTTTTAACGCTTGTGGACTTCAACTCCCAGAATTCCCCAACCAGCATGGCTGGCTGGGGAATTCTGGGAGTTGAAGTCCACAAGTCTTAAAAGTTCCCAAGTTTGGACACCTCTGGCTTAGACGATTACCAGAGCTCTCCATAAATTAGAGAGTGCATGCAAAACAAACCCATGGGCTTGTTTTAAACAGTGTATGCTACATTGAAGTAAAAGGGGTTGTAATCTATTCACCGGCAGTAATGGTTCAGCCTAGGGATAAGGTGGCTCAGTGGCTAAGATGCTGAGTTTGTCGATCAGAAAGATTTATCAAATCCCTAGCGCCACGTAACGGCGCAAGCTCCTGTTACTTGTCCCAGCTTCTGCCAACCTAGCAGTTCGAAAGCATGTAAAAGTGCAAGTAGAAAAATAGGAACCACCTTTGGTAGGAAGGTAACAGTGTTCCATGCACCTTCAATGTTTAGTCATGCCGGCCACATGACCACGGAGATGTCTTCGGACAGTGCTGGCTCTCTGGCTTTGAAATGGAGATGAGCACCGCCCCCTAGAGTCAGGAACAACTAGCACCTATGTGCGAGGGGAACCTTTATCTTTTTAATGGTTCAGTCAGTTCAGCTTGCTGTGATTTATCATAATGGACAGACAGCTGTTTGACAACACACTGGGTAAACCCATCTGGTTCCGTGTGGTAACACTCCATGTACGCTCCAAAGTTGCTTTCCCAAAGGATGAGAAACTGACTATTCCTTAGATTTAAAAATCAGACAGGGTCAGTGAGATTTTCAGTCTTTCAGGTCATGGTTCTCCGAAAGATGCTTTTTCAAGAGGCAACTGGACTTCCTTGCTTTTTCTTTGAAGACATTTTGCTTCTCATCCAAGAAGCTTCTTCACCTCTGACTGGAT
Organism: Natrix helvetica; assembly: GCF_964273705.1. Taxonomy (NCBI): domain Eukaryota; kingdom Metazoa; phylum Chordata; class Lepidosauria; order Squamata; family Natricidae; genus Natrix; species Natrix helvetica. The sequence goes on from NC_138562.1 coordinate 5,973,467, forward strand.
GGTGTGATGTGGAAGGATTTATAACCCTTGCCGGTCTGCCATGCTGAGGTTATCACAAAATGCATTTTATCTCCTTGAATAAAATGCAACAGTATGCAGTCTGAGGTTTGAACTTAGAGCAAGTTGAGTTGAGAAGAGATTTATTATTTTTATTTTATTTAGTTTGTCAAACATGTAAAAGATAACAGGTATACGTATAAACATAAATATGAACATAGTAAATGGGTACGAATAAATGGGGACAGTAGGACAGGGATGGCAGGCACTTTGGTGCGCTTATGCACGCCCCTTACAGACCTCTTAGGAATTGGGGGGGGAGGTTCGACAGGAGACAGTCTAAGGTTAAAGTTTTGGGGGTTTGGGGAAGAAACCACAGAGTCAGGTAGGGCATTCCAGGCATTGACCACTCTGTTGCTGAAATCATATTTTCTGCAATTGAGTTTGGAGCAGTTTGTAAATTTGGAGTTAAGTTTGTATCTACTGTGGTTGAAGCTGAAGTAGTCATTGACAGGTAGGACATTGTAGCAGATAATTTTGTGTACTAAATTTACCCTAACCATAATGAGAGTGTGAGAGTTCTCCATTGAGAGGGAGCAAACATGATTTCAAATCTGACCGGGGTGGGTTCCAGCAGTCACTACTGCCGTTTCTCTTGTGCCCACATCCCGCACGCAACTGATGTGCACTGCACACGCATGCACAGTGCAATAAAAAATTCATTGCACATGCGCAGAAGCAAAAAAACGGAGAACCAGTTCGGGGGCATGGCAGGCCTAGGTCGCTGCTGGTTCCAGCGACCCAGGCTGCAAAACCACTACTGGTTTGGCCAAACCAGTAGGAACCCATCTCTGAATCTGAGCAATAGTCCAACTAAGTGACCTGCTCAGAGATCCCACCACAAAGTGGGGCTGATGGCCTCCAAGACAAAAAAAAAAGATCCAAATCAAATTGCGAAAATGTGAACAGGCTGAAGAATTACAGTACATGCATATTTAACAAGAGAAGACTTTATAGATTGCACAGAATTTATATAATTTCATGCATAATGATGTCAGGATTTAGACATTTAAATAGCATGGGGAACTCTCGGCTACTCATATTAAAGTGATACATTTATAAAGGAAACATTAAATTGATCATTATGGTTTACTGAACAAGCCATGATTGCCTAATTTTTTAAAAAAAAAACCATATGCTTGGTTCGTGTACCGTGGGAAAGCCTCCTGCTTAATCATGGTTTATTGAAGGAGACTGAGTTTACAAAGCATAATTACCGTAACACAGATTGGCTTTGGCACTTTGCCCACTTTGTCAACCAAGACAAGGGCCTCTTTGCCTTATATGGCAGAATAGTCTCATCTCCATTTGAGGTTTACAAGATGCTGCATAAAAACATCAGCTGGTTTCACACAAAATGTGAATCGGCTGAACGAAAGCTTTAATTCTCAATTTCATTGGAGGTGACAAACACTATGGCAAACTTGCATAGATCTTATCTCAGTTTCGGTTACGGCACCTCTCTTGTTGAAACCCACATAGTTAACTGCCAATCACGCTGTCCAAGAAGGTAGCAAATTTTTCTGGTTGTCCAGGAAGAAATGGCTTCAGAGTAGACAAGTCCATCGATTTGAGCATCTCCACAAGAGTCCTATGAAAAAGGGAACAATCATCATAACCTATCAAAATGACCATGAAATACTTCTTTTCTCGAATCTGTATCTTGGTTTTCCTATAGTCTATAGCAGTGGTGGGTTCCAGATCCCGTTGCAACCAGTATGATGCAACGGGGCCTGGTGTCCACCATATGAACACGGGCAGCGCACGCAGGCGTCCTTACCTCCTGCGACGCTCCGTCACGCCTCTGCGACGCTCCAGCTGCTTGATGGAGCGTTGCGCAAGGGCCATATACTCCGTGTGTGTGTGCAGAAAGAGCTCAAATACAGATAAGGAGGGTTGGCGGACGGGCGGGTGGGCCCTCCGGAGCATCATACCAGAACGGTACCCTGTGCTCCCGGCAGGCACCGGTAAGCATGTACCGGGGCATACCACCTGCAACTCACCACTGGTCTATAGTCAAAAAAAGAGCTGCCCAAATAATTAAGGATATAGAAGCACACAATGATATAGCTATCCTCAGTATGGTGGGTAAGCTGAAATGGCTGAGCAAATACAAACATACTTTTCAAGTAGACAGCTATTTGAAGTTACAACAGCCAAATCATCTTAGGGAGATATTTACGCGAGTGAGATTCGAACGGCTTGACACAATAGTCAGATATGGGAGATTCCACTCTATATCCTACAATGAGCGCCTCTGCATTTGCGGAGCAGCAGAGGTAGAAGACTTGGCTCACATGCTATTGGATTGTTGCTTGTATAAGGGGGTGAGAGACAGGTACCTTGGTCCATATACCAAACAAAGGACCCACTGGGATCCCCATATCAAAACAACTTCCCTTATGTGAGGCCAGAACCAGAAAATAACATTTAACACAGCACAGTCCTTAAAACAAAATGGTTCGGTTGAGATCTGCATATGTGGGACTGATTGGGGTAGATTGCAGGGGTGACACCGAAATATAATTTTATGTCACTTTATTCTATTTTATATATTTATGTATTAAATTAATTGTATTTTATCCTATGACTATTGTATTTTACCTTACTCTTATTTTAAATTGTTTGTGTAAGATTTTATTGGCGGTATGTGTTTAGACATTGTGCTTTGATGTGGCCTATAGATTTATCAATGAAGCTATCGTATCATATAGTCTTGGACTATGTGGTCAACTTGATACTGTAAGACTTCACATCAGCTATAGAAAGAAATCTCAGGTATCCAGGAACTCAGCACCACATAATCAAAATTTCTCTGAAAAGATAAGCTGATTTATTGTAGAAAAGAAAAGTATATGCAAGAAAGCTAGGAATCAATCTCTTCGTGAATTGCCATATTTTTGGAGTATAAGACGCTCCTTTCCCCCCAAAAAGATGGTGAAAATTTGGGTGCGCCTTATACACTGAATGTAGCCCCACCCATTCACCGTCCCTCACCCTTTGGCCTCTGCCTCCCAGCAATTTACCTCCTTGCAGCAAACGGAGAAAATGGGGTTTGCAGAAGCGGCAATAGGCTATGGCAATCCCGGCAGCCTGAAACAGCTGATGATCGGGGAGGCAGCAAATTGCTGGCGGAAGCAGATTTTTTCTTCTTCTGCTAATCAGGCTGTTTGCTGTTTGGTGCAAGGAGGTAAGTCAATAACTATAAATGACTATAGAATGTTCAAATTATTAGTCATATTTTTTAAAGACTGCTTTATTATTGTTCTAGACAGCTTAACAAAATGAAGAAGCTTTTTAAAATAAATGCTTGATCTGAAGAGACCCAGTGCTATTGTATCTTCTTTTAAATAGCAGAGAATAACTATACTTCCAGAAAGCCACATCAATTTTAACAGCATCTGTACAAGTATAGTCTGAAATGTAACACTACAAACATTGTATATCGTCTGCACTGTTTGCTGTTTGTTGCAAGGAGGCAAATTGCTGGGAGGCAGAGGCAGATTTTCCCCCCCTTGTTTTCCTCCCCAAAAGCTAGGTGTGTCTTACACTTTGGAACGTCTTATACTCCGAAAAATATGGTACACTCTAGCATTCAATTTCCAGGCCTTTTCTCCTCGTTTTTCAAGACATTGCACTTTTGGATTGAAAGCCAAATGCTCTCGCTCCATGTTTACATATCAGTTCTGCCTGGCTTAAGAATCCTTAGTTCCCGCCTCATCAGCTTCAACAGAAATAGTATTTTACACCATGTCTCCACATGCAGATACCTGATTCATCAACATTTTCCATTCGTAAATAGAGTCTAGCATACAAAGACTGCTCCTCATGAATTATTTTAAAACAATGCACACTGTTTATATTCTCCACATGATTTTAAAATAGTGCACCAAATACAGTTAAGACATTATCAGTTACATTCAAAAACTCAAGTGTCCTGAACACAATGTGTTCACATAAATGAAAAAGATGCATGCTGGTTTAATGTGGCAGCCTAGGTCCGGGATGGCAAACCTATGGCACGCGTGCCACCTGTCATTTGTCATTTGTCAGGGCACGCGAGGCGTTGCCCTGTCAGCTGGCCAGCGTGCATGGCGGAAGTTTGGGAAAGGACTTCTGGTTTGCTCGTAGGGCCGGTTTTAGTCCTCCGGAGCCTTCAGGGACCTTCTGGAGAATTCCCTGAAAGTTCCGGAGGACGGAAAATGACCCTACGAGCAAACCGGAAGTCCATTCCCAAACTTCCGGTTTGCCCATAGGGACGTTTCTTTGTGCTCCAGAAGCCTCCAGAGGGCCTCTGGGGTGGGGAGGCTCTTTTCGCCCTCACCAGGCTCCTATAAAGCCTCTGGAACCTGGGGAGGGCGAAAAAAAGCATGCTAAAATGGGGGGGTTGTGCCTGTCATGCACCCATGCGCACTGGGTGTGTGTGTTGCACATTGCATTATGGGTGTGGGACGCCCATGCATGACCCCCCTGCGCTCCCCCCTCTTTTGGCACGCGAGCCAAAAAAGGTTTGCCATCATTGGCCTAGGTAATGTAACACACTGGGACCGTGACCGGGCTGAAGCACAAATTATCCAGCCTCATTTTAGCCTAGCATGTTATACAAACCCAGTTCCAAAGATCCAGTGGTCTATCTTTTTTTGCTTTCCCTTTTGGATGTACTATAGCGTGTCTGAGAAGTGCACAAATGCTTGTCAATTTTAAATCAATTCTAACTCTTATTTCTCCTAAGGGTACTGCTTCTCCAAACCCATTTGCTTCACCATGATGGCATCATTCCTACCAATTCTCCTTCTGAGTCCTAATAGCATGGTGGTTAGAAGACAGTAGTCCTCCACTTAAGATAATGGTTCCCCTAGCACATATGTGCTAGCCGTTCCCGACTCTAGGGGGCGGTGCTGATCTCCATTTCAAAGCCCCAGAGCCAGCGCTGTCCAAAGACGTCTCCGTGCTCATGTGGCCGGCATGACTAAACACCGAAGGCGCACGGAACGCTGTTCCCTTCCCACCAAAGGTGGTTCCTATTTTTCTACTTGCATTTTTTACCTGCTTTCGAACTGCTAGGTTGGAAGAAGCTGGGACAAGTAACGGGAGCTCACTCCATTATGCATAGTGGTCGGTTGCAAATAGTTTTACTACTGGTTCGGGCACGTTCCCGCACGCTCCCGCACAATGCTTCTGCATGTGTGCAGAAGCATCAGAGTGGATGGGCGGGGCCTCCTGCTACCGCTACTACCGGTTTGGCTGAACTGGGCTGAATCAGGAGCAACCAACCACTGTTTATGCGGTGCTAGGGATTCGAACTGCCGAACTGCTGACCTTTCTAATTGACAAGCTCAGCATCTTAGCCACTGAGCTGCCACGTCCCTTCTACTCCTCCACTTACAAACAGTGTAAGTCCTCCACTTACAAACAGTTAATTCAGTGACCCTTCAAACTCACAATGGCACTGAAAAAAATGTGACTGATGACTGTTTCTCATAATTAGGACCTTTGTAGCATCCCCAGGATGACGTGATCAAAATTCAGATGCTTGGCTACTCATGACAGATGTGGTCCCCCTTTTGCAACCGTTGGACAAGCAATGTCAATGGGGAAGCCAGATTCACTAACATCCAGGTTATCAACTTATCAACTATACTGATTCACTTAACAACGGTGGCAAGAAAAGTTGTAAAATGGGGCAAAACTCACTGAACAAATGTCTCGCTGAACAGCAGAGATTTGGGGTTCAATTGTGGTCAAAAGGCAAGGACTCTACCTATAGTGCAAGCAAACTCTGCCCACATCCAGGAGTTTGATCCTGACGGAGCTCAAGATTGACTCAGCCTTCCATCCTTCCGAGGTGGGTAAAAGGAGGACTCAAGATTGTTGGGGGCTAGAAGCTGGCTCTGTAAACGGCTTAGAGAGGGCTGTAAAACACTATGGGGTGATATATTACAATAAAACAATGACTGCCAACCTGCCTTCCATTGAGGACCTGTGCACTGCACGAGTCAAAAAGAGGGCTGAGAAAATATCTACAGACCCCTCACATCCTGGACATCAATTGTTTCAACTCCTATCTTCAAAATGATACTTTAGAGCACTGCACACCAAGACAACTAGACACAAGGATAGTTTTTTCCCTGAATGCTATCACTCTGCTAAGCAAATAATTCCCTCACTCCTGTCAAACTATTCCCTAAGGCTGCATTGCTATTCCTATTAGTCTTCTCATCGTTCCTATCACCCATCTCCTCCCACTTATGACTGCAGGACTGTAACTTTGTTGTTGATATCCTTACAATTGATATTGATATTGTTTCCTGATTGCTTATTTGTACCCTATGATTATCATTAAGTGTTGTACCTTAGGATTCTTGACGAATGTAACTTGTCTTTTTATGTACACTGAGAGCATCTGCACCAAAGACACATTCCTTGCATGTCCAACCACACTTGGCCAATAAAGAGTTCAGTTCAGTTCTATTGTTCTGTTCTGTTCTGTTCTGTTCTGTTCTATTCTATTCTATTCTTCTATTCTATTCCATTCCATTCCATTCCATTCCATTCCATATAAATGTAAGTGCTGCTGCTATTCTTTTAAACTACCTGTTTGTTTCCACTTTCAACTAGCTTGATTTCCACTTATATGGCTGTTGATATATTACCCTCACCCTGCTATTACCCCGTTCATTGCCCATTAGATGAACCTGTTCATCCTGAGTTCAGCTCCACTCCTGCACATTTCTTAACAATGTCAGCATTAACCTGTGCCAGAGTTTGTGAATGCTCCAACACCGGACGTTTTTAAGATGTTGGATATCCTTTTGTCTGAAGTGCTGTAGGGTTTCCTGCCTAAGCAGGGGGTTGGACTAGAAGACCTTCAAGGTCCCTTCCAACTCTGTTATTCTGTTCTAACTAGTTATACAATGAAGCTCTGATAATTTCTCTGCTACTGCAGAAGCTACAAATCAAACCATCTCTATGTTACAGCCCCAAGGTCTAAACCAAACCTCTATTTCAGGGGTGTCCAAACTTGGGAACTTTAAGACTTGTGGACTTCAACTCCTAGAATTCCCCAGCCAGCATGGCTGGCTGGGGAATTCTGGGAGTTGAAGTCCACAAGTCTTAAAGTTCCCAAGTTTGGACACCCCTGGTCTATTTCTTCCACCGTTTATGTGATAACAAACTTCTTGCTCATTTCTCTGATATGGGTGTCAAGACTGCTTTGGTAATGATCTAATATAGTCCCAGGCTTTTTACCTTCAGCTTTGCCACCTTCGGCCCTCACATCATGGCACAGAGGACTTGGCATCGCTTCAAACCAAATTGGCTGTTAGGTTGCAAGAAATCAACTGGATCTCTTGGAACTTTCCTTTCCAGTCATTTACTTGTAAGCAGTTCAAAAAAAAGCAGAAGAGATCTTCATGAAATCATCTGTGCGATGATCAGCAAGCAGAGCATTCATTCCACATGGACAAGGAGATGTGCCCACAAGAAAGCAGACGCCCAAGAAAGTCCAGAGAATGGGTACCACGGACAGCTCCCAGCTACTAGTAGTAGAAAATAGTATTACTACTATTTTCTATGCCAAAGACTATATAAGAAGTTGGCAAATCTGGACTCAGCACTTATAGCTCAAAAATGTTGGGTGACAGATACAGACAAAATTGAAAAGCGTTTCTCTCCCCCCCCCCCAAAAAAAAAACTGAACCAAATGAATGAGAAAATTTACCAGTTTAGTTAGGAAATACACCTCCTGAAAAGCCGTCAGTGACTCAACAATAGAACCGTGATGGCGAACCTGTGGCCCACTCTGCAGTCACATGAGCCGTCACCCAGTTCAGCTCCACCACGCATGCGCGCCTCCTGCCAACCAGCCGATTTTTGGGTCTCTGCCACGCATGCGTGGGGGGTGGAGCGCGTGCAGGAGACGCCCACACATGTGCAGGGGGGGGAGTCACGTGGGCTCCGTTTTTGGTCCCAGGAGGCTTCAGGGAGGCCTGCTAGGCCCAAAACGGGGCACATGGAGGCGTGGCGCGCCCTCCTCCGCACGATCCGTTTTTGGTCCCAGGAGGCTTCAGGGAGGCCTGCTAGGCCCAAAATGGGATGCACGGGGAAGTGTGGTGCGCCCTCCTCCGTATGGTCTGCTTTTAGTCCAAGGAGGCTTCAGGAGGACTGCTAGGCCCAAAACGGGGCACAGGGAAGTGTGGTGCGCTCTCCTCCACATGATCCGTTTTTGGTCCCAGGAGGCTTCAGGGAGGCCTGCTAGGCCCAAAATGGGGCACAGGGAAGTGTAGTGCGCTCTCCTCCGTATGGTTCGTTTTTGGTCCCAGGAGGCTTCAGGGAGACCTGCTAGGCCCAAAACGGGGCACAGGGAGGTTTGGTGCGCCCTCCTCCGCACGATCCGTTTTTGGTCCCAGGAGGCTTCAGGAAGGCCTGCTAGGCCCAAAACGGGGTGCGGGGGGGGGGCACGCACGCATGCGCAGGAGGAGGGGTTGCACAAACCCGCCTAAGGGGTGGGGCACACGGGGGTGTCATGTGTGCATTGCATTCTGGGTGTGGGCACGCACGCGCTTTCAGCACGCAATGACCCAAAGGTTAGCCATCACTGCAATGGAATATTCTATAATAGAATATAATAGAATATTAAGAGTTCATATATTGCTCCGGTTCTTCATAATATTTCAGGTCAAAGACATTTATCGTACCACTGGTTTAGAAGAACCTTCGCTGGATTTCTGGTTCAAAACTGTTCCCAGAAAGCATGAAAGCCAGCTGGGTGACTTTGAGCCAGTTCTTCTTCCTCAGCCCACCTCACAGGGGTGTTGTTGTGGGAAAATAGGAGGAGGAAGGATGTGTATTCGCCATCTTGAACTATTTATTAAAGTAATTAAGGGTGCATAAAATATTTAAAGGAAATAAAAAGTAAAGGAATTACCCCGTGGCAATAGCACAAACAAGAGCTCTCTATCTTGCTTAATTCAGAACTTAAGATAACTAAAGGACCCTCCTCAGCAACAATCAAATTAAAAACACAAAAAGCAGCTGTTTTGCTCCTTCATTTTTTGACTTAAGAGCCAAGAACATCTGCGCGGCAACCAACGATGTTGGGAAAATCCATACCTGCTTGTGCAGTAAAAGAGATGTCCATCTTTGTGCAGCTGCCTGGCCAGTTCCAACTGATGGTTGTCCATAAGCTTGTCATTGATCACAACCAGGAGAGGTTTCCCAGCTTCCAAAACTTCCAAACAGCTGCCTGCTCCTGTAGCAAAAGCACCAGAAGCAGATCATTCCACTTGACATAGCAGCACCCGTTCAGCAAAAATGGGTTGATGGAATAAAATGGATAATAAGAAATTGGATTAAATGAGAAGAATTAACAGATTAATAGAGTTGGAAGGGACCTTGTAGGTCATCTAGTCCAACCCCCTGCTCAAGCAGGGGATCCTAAACCATTTCTGACAAATGGCAGTCCAGTCTCTTTTCGAACAGCTTGCCTCCAGGAGTTGTGAATGCCCCAACACTGGAAGTCTTTAAGAAGATGTTGGATAGCTATTTGTCTGAAACGGTATAGGGTTTCCTGCCTAGGCAGGGGGTTGGACTAGAAGACCTCCAAGGTCCCTTCCAACTCTACTATTGTATTGTATTGTATTGTATTGAAAGCCTCCAGTGATGAAGCCCCCACAACTCCCGAAGGAAACTTCTGTTCCATGGGTTGATTGTTCTCACTGTCAGAAAGTTCCTCCTTGTTTCTAGGTTGAATCCCCCATTAGTCAGTTTCCATCCATTATTCCTTGTCCGGCCTTCAAGTGCCTTGGAAAATAGCTTGACCCCCTCCTCTCTCTGGCAGCCTCTCATGACTGTTTCATGACTGTTTATAACTGCTCACTGACCATAAATACAATACAATTTCTATAGTTGTATCTCCCTTGAATCAACCTTCACATTTGTTTCCAGGGCGCAGTACTCTACATAAATACTCGTCATTGGCATCCTTCAGTCTCAAAAGACGATGGTATCTTGCTCTGGAAAGAGGTCCTAAAGCAGCATCTGGTGTGGCTACAAAGGCTAATTTGGGAGAGGCAATCCCTTCCATACTGCGGGCAGATATATTCTGTGCCCTGCGCAGCCCCCAGATTTCGCTGGTTCCAGGACTTCCTCTTTGCCTCGGCCTGCCGGACAAGTGTCTCTTCAAATAGGAGGAGGCCATGCTACATCTTTAGCCTCCAAGCTGAACGATCAAAACAGTAGTGGGTTTCGGCTCCCGTTGCAACCGGTATGCTGCAATGGGAGCCGGGCGTGCACCATGGGCACGTGCTCTGCGCACACATGCACACCCACTGCATGCAACGCTGCAGCTGCTCGGCGGAGTGTCGCACAGGCGCTGTACGCTGTGCACATGTGCGCAGGTGGCCCGTTTCCTTCAAACACAGGTAAGGAACGAGGGCGGGCAGGCGGGCCCTCCAAAGCACCGTTCCGGTACTGTGGCTGCTGCTTCCGGCAGGCTTCCGGGGCGTACTGCCTGCAACCCACCACTGGCTCAGAGGTCCAGAGGCCTTGAGATCCCTTTTGCAGATATCCTTATATCACAGCTGTGATCTCCCTCTGGGGCACTTTCCCTGCACTAATTCTCCATATAAGAGATCTTTCAGAATGTGACCATTGGCCATTCTCACGACATGGCCAAACCAGTGTGGATGTTGTTAGGGATGAAACCCTAGGCTTGGCTTGGCAATGTATATTAAGCTATTATTACTTTACTGTTACTTTAAATATTAGAGAGAGATGTAATTGGTTTGTTACCTCAAGCAGCTATAAGAGGGAGCCAGAATGGCTGTTATCTCTCTCTCTGCTTTTGTTAGAAGCTGGTTGGTGTTTACTGAGGTATTGTGGTTTGTTACTGTTTAGCTACTTTGTGTGTTAAACTGAGAATATAGATAACTGACTGACTGCACCGTGTATGACTTGGACTGTCAACCGGACTCTGGATACTTCTATATTTCTACATAGTAAACTACTATATTTTTATACTATTCAGTGTCTCTGTATGCTGGTTTGTGCATGTTCTTCCATATCACTCTCATTACGCTTCTCTGCATACTCGCTCTCCCAATGGGGAGCTTAATTACTTAACAGACATCGCTGTTTCAATAGTGTGTACATGCTAGAAATTCCAGCACATAAATAAAGGATGTAAATAAATGATCCACTTTTCCACAACTTATCCTCCTACATTGTTTTTGTTCTTTTCGATGAGGGTGAGCAAAGGGTGGTTAAAAGAGGCTGGGTGATTGTACCGAGATGCTTTACCTGCGTGGCTTATGACCAGATCTGCTTTTTTAACATCTTCGGAAAGTGAGCTCTTGAATCTGAACACTTCCAGAGTAAATGTGGCTGTGCTAAATGAATCTGGACACTCTTTGCCTCGGCCAACTTGAAGGACAAGCTGGTGACAGCCAAGATCCTGTAAAGCCTGCATCAGAAAGAAACATATTGTCAGATCCCTAAAAGTGATACTGCCATTCAGTTGGGAGGAGGGGGGCCTTGGAGTCGATTTATTAACAGTGCCTGTGACAACTGATATTTTACAGCTGGTTTCCTGGCTCCGAAGTGCCTTGAGATCCCATCACCTTTTGGGGGAATGTTTATGATGGCCATGTGGGATGTTTCACTTTAATGTCTAACCGAAGACAGCCACGGGAATGTATGTTTAGTCGACTCTCAGGGCAGCTGGTAAAGGGACCACCTTCACACTTGCGTGTTGCCTAAAATCTGCATTCTGACAAATGGGAGGGGTCTCTACTGCTTTAATTGTAGAATTGTAGAGTTGTAGTTGTTGCAATTGTAGAATTGCATTGCCTAAGGGGATTCGGATGTTGCTTTGAATTTAATGGCTTCCATTCTTCTTAATAAAAGGTTCCTTTTGAAATACTCCATTTCAAGAGTCTTCACTTTCTTAGGTTAGAAGAGGAGCCCTTACACATATATTCTCACTGAGATTAAATATAAACTCATTAAAACCGTGATGGCGAACCTATAGCACACATACCAGAGGTGGCATGCAAAGCCCTCTCTCTGGGCATGCGCGCCGTTGCCAAATGCTGTTCTGGGTTTCGGCACGTGCATGCACACTGGCCAACTGGGTTTTTTTGCACATGGGAGTGCCAGAACCCGGAAAACCAACTGGCCGGTGTGCACATATGCACCGGGCAGCTGCTTTTCCGGTTTCCTGAGCGCATGCATGAGGAGCAGCTGCCCAGCGCACCAGAACACAGAAGAGAGCTGGCCGGCATGCACATGCACACTGGGCAGCTGCGCTTCCAGTTTCCAGCAGTCCCATGCATGCAAAAATGAGCTTGCCAGCATGCAGGCATGCACATGCACACACATGCATTCTGGTTTCGGCATTCGGTGCTGAAAAGGTTCTCCAACACTGCATTAGAAGCTACAAAGGTGAATTTATTTCTCTCTCCAAGAGGAGAAAATGTGCATGACACACTATTTACAAATGTGCTTCTCAAAAAATATTGGACTAAAATACATTCGTGGTTGGGAAAAAATGATACAACAACATATTGACTTAAAACCTGAAATATTTTTGCTAGGGATTTTACCAGAAAATTATAGTAAAGAAAATGTATATTTGATTATTCATGTTATAACAGCAGCTAGGATTGTATTTGCACAAAATTGGAAAAGGGAAGAGATTCCCACAGAGGAGAATGTGATTAGGAAAATATTAGAATGTGCAGAAATGAACAAATTGACACTGGCTATCAAAGAGAAAGAACAAACCAATTATTATACAATTTGGGAATCTTTTTATTAGTGGTTAGAAAACAGACATAAGAACTAATAGTAAAAGAAGTTATCTAAAGTATAGAAAGCGTATTAATAGTTCATATAACTAATAGATTTAAATAAATTACAATGGGATTGTTATAATATTAGATACGGTATTGGAAATTAAGTTAAGATGAGATTAAATTATGAATAAAATTGTATACTTGAACGTTGGCACAAACTATGTATACCCAGGCGATACACTGGTTAATGGAAAATGGATTGTTTATATCAAAATAAAATAAAAAATATATTAAAAAATACAGCTGTGCTTCTGTATCCTTTTGTAAGAAAAGAATTATTACTAATACATTATTGGTTTGGGGGACGGGTGTTTTTTTTTTATTGCCTTCAAAGCAATGTTGACTTCTGGACTGGATAAATCCCTGCAGTTTTCCTGGCAAGGTTTTTCAGAAATAGTTTGGCACTGCCACCTTCCCCGGGCTGAGAAATAGGAACTGACCCAAGGTCACCCAGCTGCCTTTATGCCTAAGGCAGGACTACAACTTGGTTCCTTCCAAATACGTTAGACTATATTTTCTCGATTGCAGAAAATACCACTTCAGCAACAGAGTGGTCAATGCCTGGAATGCACTACCTGACTCTGTTGTTACATCCTCAAACCCCCATAGCTTCAACCTTAAACCGTCTACTGTACACCTCACCCCATTCCTAAAAGGTCTGTAAAGGGGGCGTGCATAAGCTAATGTTCCCCATTTATTTGTACCCATTTCCCATGTTTTTATGCATGTTAATTCTTATTCCTGTTCTCTTGTACACGGGTGACAAACTAACTAACTAAAATAAACAAATAAGTCCCATCAGCTGCTCTTAGTATAACCAATAGCCAATAATGGCAACTGTAGATTGAAAGAGGGAAAAATGGCTATGCTGGCGCACCCATTCATTCTCATCGTACCTAAAAGCAACGCAGTGCTCCATCAAATGATCTAAAATGGCATGATGGGCTGGTCACCTGCTTTCCTTGCTGTCAATCAACTCAGCAGGCATGCACTTAAATCAGAGACAAAGCATCGCCTTTTAGCCACCAATGTGGAATGTAAACTGTAGACTGAGTCATTTTAAAGAGCTGTAGAATTTTCAGAAGGGAATAAATAAGGACAGGAAGGGCCATTGCAACCCCAAGTACCTAGTTATCATCTAGACATCTGCTTCCCCCCCCCCCACTCATTACTGAAGAATTATCCAGGACAATGCCTCCTACCCCCCACATTGACATTGACTTATGGGACCAATGCCTTCTACCTCCCCCCCATACTGACTTATTTTTACCATCTACAGCACCTTAACCCCTACTGGAATTTTGTTGATAATAACTTATTCGAGGTTAGACTTGCTCCGCCTGCGAGAGGCCCCTCTCTCGCAGGTTTGGCCCTTGGCTCTTTCAAGGGCCCGCCTCGAGGACGGGTTCGTGGACCCCGAGAGGTGCAGGAACCGGAAGCTAAGGGGATTTTTAGTAAAATGTTTTTTATCTTTTTTAGGGGGTTCCAGGGTGGGGGGGAGGGCTAATCAGACCGGGAGGAGAGCCAGTGCCGGACAGACAGGTGAGTCCAGGAAGGACGGGGATGCGGTGGAGGGGGGGAATATAAAGGTCACTAGAGCAGAGGGTTGTCCTATCACAACGGTCGTGGGGAGGAGGGGATGCGAGGACAGGATAAGATCCCAAGGTCGGTTGGGAGACCGTGGCTGCTGGTTACGCCTGGTCGCTTGTACCAACCCCTGCAGTCTAGGTGGACAGGTGCTACAGAGCCAGGGCCTGCGGCTGATGCTTTGCAACGCAAGGTCTGTTACCAACAAGGCCCCCCTCATTAATGAGTTGATCTCAGAGGGGGAGCTAGACCTTGCAGGGATAACGGAGACCTGGTTGGGCCACGAGGGTGGTTTACCCCTCGTGGAAATGTGCCCACCAGGCTTCCGGGCATTCCATCAGCCCCGGGCCCTGGGTAAGGGTGGTGGGGTGGCGGTGGTTATGCGGGAATGTTTAGAGCCGAGGGAGTTCACTGTCCCTCAGATACCCGGGTGTGAGTCCCTTGGTGTGAACTGGGGCCCAGGGAGGCAGTGGGGCTTGCTGATTGTATACTTGGCTCCTCGCTATGCATCAGCAGCCCTGCCCGAGCTCCTCGAGCTAATCTCAGCGACGGCAGTTGAGACTCCCAGACTTTTGGTCATGGGGGACTTCAACTTGCCGTCAACGGGAGCGGCTTCCGAGGTGGCTCGGGAGTTCATGGCTTCCATGACGGCCATGGACCTGACCCAATTAGTGCAGGGCCCCACTCACGAAGGGGGCCACACACTGGACCTCATTTTTGTATCTGAACAGTGGACGAGTGATCTGGGAATAGGGGACTTAGTCATCACGCCCCTGTCATGGTCAGACCACTCATCCCTCCGGCTGGACTTCCCTGGCACTATCCCCCACCGCGAGGAGGCGGAACCAGACTCTACAAGCTGGTACCGCCCCAGGCACCTGATGGAATCGGATAGATTCCAGACGGAGCTTGGGCCAATACCTGTAGCCTTGTCCCGCTCCCGCTCCGAGGACCTAGTGACTGCCTGGAATAGGGCGACGACTGGGGCCTTGGACCGGGTTGCGCCTTTGCGACCTCTCCTGTGGCATCGACCCACCCGGGCTCCTTGGTTCACTGAGGAGCTAAGGGTGATGAAGCGCCACAGGAGACGTCTAGAGAGCAGGTGGAGGTCCTCACGCTCCGAATCTGACCGAACACAGGTAAGAGCCTATTTGCGGACTTACCTTGTGGCAATAAGAGCGGCCAAGCGCAGACATTGTGCTGCCCTTATTGCGTCCGCGGATAACCGCCCTGCCGCCCTGTTTCGGGTGACCCGCTCCCTTTTATCGCAGGGGACGCGAGAGACACCCTTACAGGGAAGAGCAGAGGAGTTTGGGGAATATCTTCAGGACAAAATCGATCAGATCCGGAACGGATGGACCTCCGTCAGTGGACCAGACGAGCCGTCAACAGCGAGTCTTGAGAGACCATTCTGGGAGGAGTTTGACTCTGTTGCCCCCGAGGATTTGGACAGGTTGCGTGGACGGCTACGACCCACCACATGTTCAATGGACCCGTGCCCCTCCTGGCTGGTACTGGCAGCCTGGGAGGTGACACGAGGCTGGCTTCTGGGCCTGGTGAACGCCTCATTGGGTGAGGGTTACTTACCAACCGCCTTGAAAGAGGCGGTGGTGAGACCCTTGCTCAAGAGACCTTCGCTCGACCCAATGGAGCTAGCTAATTACCGTCCAGTCTCCAACCTCCCCTTCTTGGCGAAGGTTATTGAGAATGTGGTGGCGCAGCAGTTTCCACGACACCTGGACGAATCCGACTATCTAGACCCACGCCAGTCCGGCTTCCGACCCGGGCACAGCACTGAGACAGCCTTGGTCGCGTTGGTTGATGATCTCTGGAGGGCCAGAGATAGGGGTTGTTCCTCTATCCTGGTCCTATTAGACCTCTCGGCGGCTTTTGATACCATCGACCATGGTATCCTATTGCGCCGGTTGGAGGGGATGGGAGTCGGAGGCACCGTTTTGCGGTGGTTCGGCTCCTACCTCTCCGACCGGAAGCAATGTGTGTTGACAGGGGGGCAGAGGTCGTCCCTGAGGCCACTCACTTGTGGGGTGCTGCAGGGGTCGGTCCTCTCGCCTCTCCTGTTCAACGCATATGTGAAGCCACTGGGTGAGATCATCCGTGGCTTTGGGGTTGAGTACCACCTGTACGCTGATGACACTCAGCTGTACATTTCAACCCCAAACCACCCCAACGAGGCTGTCGAAGTGATGTCCCGGTGTTTGGAAGCCGTCGGGGTCTGGATGGGGGACAACAGACTCAAACTCAACCCCTCCAAGACCGAGTGGCTATGGGTACCGGCACCTCGGTTCAGCCAGCTGACACCATCGCTGGCCATAGGGGGCGAACAACTGTCCCCTGTGGAGCGGGCGCGCAATTTGGGCGTCCTCCTTGATGCCCAGCTGTCACTGGAGGACCATGTGGCAGCCGTGGCAAGGGGGGCGTTCCACCAGGTTCGCCTGGTGCGCCAATTGCGCCCCGTACTGGACCGGAGTGCCCTGCGCACGGTCACTCATGCGCTGTTGACGTCTCGCCTGGACTACTGCAATGCCCTCTACATGGGGCTTCCCTTGGGACGCATCCGGAGACTGCAGCTAGTTCAGAACGCAGCCGCGCCGGTTATCATGGGGAGTACACGTTACTCCCACGTAACACCGCTCCTGCGCGAGCTGCACTGGCTACCTGTGGCCTTTCGGGTGCGTTTCAAGGTATTGATCACTATCTTTAAAGCGCTCCATGGCATAGGACCTAGATATCTGCAGGATCGCATCCTACCACACACGTCCCTGCGACCTATTCGCTCACACAGGGAGGGACTCCTCCTGGTGCCGTCCGCTAGGCAGTGTCAGCGGGCGACACCTAGGAGTAGGTCCTTCTCTGTGATGGGCCCAACCCTCTGGAATGACATCCCCCCGACATTCGAACCACCACCGACCTCCGTTCCTTCCGTCAAAAGTTAAAGACTCACCTATTTCAATCAGCTGGCCTGGCACTTTCTTAGTTTTACCTCCCGGGGATTTATTTTAATTGGGTTTGGGTTTTTAATCGGGGATGTTTTTAGGGTTTTAGAATATATTTATTTCTTGTACAGCCTATCTCCTCCATCCAAATGTATTTAATTGTTTTATGATTGTATTTTTATCTGCATTGACTGTACACCGCCCCGAGTCCCTTTGGGAGAGGGGGCGGTCTAGAAATCCAATAAATAAATAAATAAAATAAATAGTTATTTGATACAATAGTTCAATTGGCTTATAAAATACATTATGTAAGGTAAGATTATTTAAAAGAGCTACGGAAATCTGCAAAGATTGTTATTGAGTAAATATATTGAAGACCAAACTGTCGAACTATACTCATCAAGGGATATTGTGTGGTCCAGATAGTCAAGATGGGGGCTGCATTTTGTAAGCAAACTGGCAAGCAAAACTCTACTTGAGGACATAAAAAACAGGTGGCTCTTTGATTGCACAGTTGCAAATGCCATTCTGATTTTTTTTTAATCACATTCTGTGAATACGACTCCTCTGAATACTCTGCAAAACCCAGGTACGGCAATCATGCATTTATGAATTTATTTTCTTTGGCCAATTCAGGCGGCCTCCTTCCGAGCGAGCCAATTGCACTAAGAGTTGTTAACCTAATCTTGAGTAGCTTCTTCTCTGGTAATATTGAACTGCTAACCAGAGCATGCAAAACCTTTGCTAGTGTATTCTTGAATACAGCTCATCTGCCTGGAACCCGCACTGCATATCGGACATTAATACAATTGAGCAAGTCCAGAGATATTTCACGAGAAGAGTCCTCCACTCCTCTGCTCACAACAGAATCCCTTATGCTACCAGGGTTCAAATTTTGGGCTTAGACAACTTAGAACTATGCCATCTTTCGTCTGACCTGAGCGTAGTACACAAAAGTATCCTACCTCCTACCTGTCAATAACTACTTCAGTTTCAACCCCAACAACACACGAGCACACAATAGATACAAACTTAAAGTGAACTGCTCCAAACTCGATTGCAGAAAATACGGCTTCAGCAACAGAGTGGTCAATGCCTGGAATGCTTTACCTGACTCTGTGGTTTTTTGCCCAAACCCCCAAAACTTTAACCAGAGACTGTCTACTGTCAACCTCACCCCATTCCTAAGAGGTCTGTAAGGGGCGTGCATAAGCGCACCAAAGTGCCTACCGTCCCTATCCTCATGTCCCCATTTATACATATCCATTTCATGTATTCATAATGTTGTATATTTAAAAACCCCTCGCATCCTGGACATAAATGGTTTCAACTCCTGCCCTCTAAACAACGCTATAGAGCCCTGCACACCAAGACAACTAGACACAAGAACAGTTTTTTCCTGAACGCCATCCCTCTGCTAAACAAATAATTCCCTCACCACTGTCAAACTATTCACTAAGGCTGCATTACTATTACTATTAGTCTTCTCATTGTTCCTATCACCCATCTCCTCCCACTTATGACTGCAGGACTGTAACTTTGTTGCTTGTATCCTTACGATTTATATGGATATTGATTGTTTCCTGATTGCTTATTTGTACCCTATGACTATCATTAAGCGTTGTACCTTATGATTTTGGAGCAATGTATCTTGTCTTTTTATGTCCACTGAGAGCATCTGCACCAAAGACAAATTCCTTGTGTGTCCAATCACACTTGGCCAATAAAGAATTCTATTCTATTCTATTCTCCATTCCTATTCTATATTCTATCCTATTCTATCTTCTATTCTGTATCCTATCCTATATCCTATCCTACCCTATTATTCTATTCTATTCTCTATTCTATTCTGTTCTCATTTCATATTCTATCCGGTTCTAATCATTTCTAATCTCTATTCTATTCATTACCTTCACCCTGCAATTGCACTGTTCCTTTCCCATTAGATGAATATGTTCATTCTGAGATCAGCACTACTTTTGTATAGAACTCTAAATGTCATTTTGAGAGGGATCCCTTGGATTTAACAGATTAACAGAGTTGGAAGGGACCTTGTAGGTCATCTAGTCCAACCGCCCCACCCGCTCAAGCAGAAGATCCTACACCATTTCTGACACATGGCAGTCCAATCTCCCCTATGAATTTATTTCCTTTCTTCCGAGCGAGCCAATTGCTGCAAAGGGAGGACTCGGGGGAGAACTTCCCTCCCTCCCCACCAGATTTTCCCACGCAAGAAAACTTTCAAAAGGGCCAAAAAAAAGTCAGCTTGGAATGCAGAGGGACCATAGAGACGCGGCCCGCCGGCGCCTAGAAAAGGCACCGGAAGTGACGCAAAACCGCAGCCTCGCTTTTTCCGCCCTCCGGCGGCCAGCTATTCGCTCCGAGACGCGGCGCGAGAGCTTTCAAAGGCGGTGTTCGGGGGGGGGGGGAGAGTGCGAGGACGGCGTCGGAAGACTCGCCTGGATTGCTTCGGGAGCCGTCACGGCGGCAATGAGGTCGTCGAAACTGGTGGTGCCGACCGTCACGAAAACGGACTTCATGGCCGACGAGAAGGCGGAGCGACCATAGAGATGAGGGCGGCTGGAACGGCCCCGAGAGAGCTACCACACCTCCGAGACGAAAGATCGCCGAAGGGGGTCGCCTTAAGACCAGGAAATGCCTGGACTCGGGATGTTCGTAGAGATATGATAATAGACTCGTACGACTCACCATGTGGTGCACGCATTCCGGGCTCCATTTAAAAAAAAACACTTCGTTTTACAGAGTCCCCAAACTTGGCAACTTTAAGACTTGTGAACTTCAACTCCCAGAATGCTGAGAATTCTGGGAGTTGAAGTCCACAGGTTTTAAAAGTTGCCAAGTTTGACTTTTATTCTGGGAGTTGAAGTCCACCAGTTTTAAAAGTTGCCAAGTTTGAATTTAATGTCAGATTTAAAGTTTAAACCGACACCAAAACACCTGAATGTAATGAGAGGGACAAAGAACCGCTTGTCCTTTACATCTTTGGAGTTGCAGCAGCTCCCTATAACATCTGGCCAGCAGCTGTGCCGGTGGGGCTGTATGGAATATGGAATCCAAAGAGAGAGAGAGTGCAAAGAAAGTTTTGCAACATGAAAAAGGACCCTGCAAACTCCAGTGGCATTTTGCCTGCAACACTAGGTAAGCAAGAGAAATATTATTATATTTTGAGTTCTGCCATTATTATTATTATTTCTTTGCAATTGCTTCGCGGCAGTGCCATTTAATGCTCCTGTTTCTGTTAAAAGAGTTCCAGCTTTAGCAAAATTCAGTTTTTGCCTTCCTTTGCAGATTATTCTTTTACGCTGCGGCAAAGGTTCCCTCCCCATTTGTTCTCTTGTGCAACTAGAGACCAACTGGTTGAGAGAGTTGGAAGGGACCTTATAGGCCATCTAGTCCAACCCCACTGCTCAAGTAGGAGACCCTACATCCGTGATGGCGAACCTATGGCACGCGTACCAGAAGTGGCACACAAAGCTATCCCTCCAGTCATGCAAGCGATCACCTGTTGCTCTTCCAGGTTCCAGCGTGCCGGCAAGCTGGTCTTCCCGCATGAGGCAGCACCGGAAACCAGAAGCGCAGCCGCCCGGTGCGCATGCGTGTGCCGGGAAGATGATTTTCCAGTTTCCCGCATGCGCACCTGGCAGCTGCTCTTCGTTCATACATGCACAGCAGAAACCAGAAGACCAGATGGCTTGTGCGCATGCACACGCCGGAAACCAGATCATCTTCCCAGTGTGTGCATGTGCACTGGGCGGCTGACCTTTCGGTTTCTGATGTGCACCAGCCAGCTGGTCTTCATGCGTGCATGCAGGCCCAAAACCGGAACACCAGGTGGCCGGTGTCCATGCACGTGCCAGAAACAAGTAGATCATCTAATTAGATAAACTAATCTTTCCTTTTCCTTTGTCTTTCCTCTTTCTCTTTCTCCTTTCCTGTCCCTTCCTTCTTGGATGCTCACATGCAAAAGGGGAAACAAGAGCAACAAAGAGGATTAGGGGCCTGGAGACTAAAACACATGAAGAACGGTTGCAGGAACTGGGGATGTCTAGTTCAATGAAAAGAAGGACTAGGGGAGACATGATAGCAGTCTTCCAACATCTCAAGGGCTGAAACAAAGAAGAAAGAGTCAAACTATTCTCCAAAGCACCTGAGGGTAGAACAAGAAGCAATGGGTGGAAACTAATCAAGGAGAGAAGCAACTTAGAACTGAGGAAAAATTTCCTGACAGTGAGAACAATTAATCAGTGACAATTAATCATTAAGAAGGTGTTGGATAGCCATTTGTCTGGAACGGTATAGGGTTTTCTGCCTAGGCAGGGGGTTGGACTAGAAGACCTCCAAGGTCCCTTCCAACTCTACTATTGTATTGTATTGTATCTTTCCGGCAAACTCATGCGCAATGGGAGCCTTCTCTTCCGGCTCCCGGTGCGTGTGTGCATGTGTGCGCTCCAGTTTCAGCACTCAGTGCCAAAAAGGTTCACCAACACTGCCCTACACCATTTCTGACAATTGGCAGTCCATTCTCTTCTTGAAAGTCATGCATTGGATGGTATGCAAGGCAACGATTCAGTTGCTTTCATATCCTTGCTTTATAAACAGATACAACCGTTCGTTTAGCATCAAAAGTCGCAAGATCCCCATGACCATGTGATCCAAATTCGGACGCTTGGTAACAGGAATGTATTTGTGACAATCGAACATGTTTGGCAACCTCCTGACAAGCAAAGTCAATGGAGAAACCAGATCCACTTCAAAACTACATTTACAAACTTAACAACTGCAGTGATTCACTTCAGGGTGGCAAGA
The DNA here is from genome assembly GCF_964273705.1 of Natrix helvetica. Lineage (NCBI taxonomy): Eukaryota > Metazoa > Chordata > Lepidosauria > Squamata > Natricidae > Natrix > Natrix helvetica. The sequence goes on from NC_138562.1 coordinate 5,995,746, forward strand.
AAGGTCCCAAAATTGGGTAAAACCCACTTAACCCTTGCTTAGTAGCAGAAATTTTGGGCTCAGTTGTGATCGTAAATCAAGGATTATCAGCATGAAAAATCTATCTATCTGGTGTTTGCTTCTCCCGTAATTTTTTTTTAAGTGCCTGGAGCTGTCCTAACTATGGTCAAACAAACAGAAGGATTTATTTATTACCATATTTTTCGGAGTATAAGACACACCAAGGTTTTGAAGAGGCAAATAAAAAAAAGGGTTTTGCACTCTGCAAACCTCCCAAAAGTGGCCCATTTTTTCTGGTTTTTTTTCCCAAAAAAAGGGCATGAATAGCCCTTAGGAGGCTTGTAGAGTGGTTCTGGGGGGTGCCCCCCCCCAAACGCGCAAAAAACTGCCCATTTTTCACAAAAACGGCCCGGTTTTGTGACAAAAAAGGGCATGGATAGCCTTTAGGAGGCTTGTAGAATGCTCCTGGGGGTGGGGTGGGGGGCAAAATTGAGCAAAAAACGGCCAATTTTTCACTCATTTCTGCCCTCCCCAGCTCCCAGGAGCACTCTGGAAGCCTCCTAAAAGCTATGCATGGCCATTTTTGTGAAGGGGGCGAGGTTTCGGGAGGCAAAAAAATGCTGTATTCAGTGTATAAGACGCACCCAGATTTTCAGCCCCTTTTTTGAGTGAAAAAGGTGCGGCTTATACTCCATCAGAGCTGTCACCACCTGAACTTCCAAATAGAAATGATCCTTGGCTCCATTTGTGGAAAAACATACAGAGAGTCCTCAACTGAACAACCACAATTGAGCCCAGAATCAATGTTGCTAAGTGGGACATTTGTTAAGTGAGGTTTTGCCCCATTTGGCGACTTTTGTTATGCGAAATTCTGCGGTTGTTACATTAATAACACGGTTGTTAAGTGACTCCGGCTTCCCCATTGACTTTGCTTGTGAGAAGGTCGCAAATGAAGATCCCATGTCTCTGGGACACGGCAACCAACGTACCTATGAATCATTTGCCAAATGTCTGAATTTTAATCACGTGACCATGTTGGATGCTACAACAGAAGTGTGAAAAACAGTCACAAGTCACTTTTTTCAGTGCTTGGTAACTTTGAAGGTTCACTAAATGAATTGCTGCCCGTCGAGAACTACCGGTAATTTTATTAAAAGGTGTATTGCAGTAAGGTACCCTGTTTCCCCGAAAATAAGACCTCCCTGGATAATAAGCCCAATCGGGCTTTTGAGTGCATGCGCTAAAATAAGCCCTCCCTGAAAATATTGCAACACAGCAGCAGTCATGAGGTGACCATGCTCGCCCACTCCTGCACCTCAAAAATAATAAGACCTCCCCGAAAATAAAGCCAAGCGCTTATTTCGGGGGTCAAAAGAAAGTAAGACCCTGTCTTATTTTCGGAGAAACATGGAAGAAAGCACATTACGGCATAGCAGAATGAGCAAAACTCAGCTAGAAATGGCACTGTAAGATTATATCCACTGATAAATAGCCAAGTCCTGCTCGCATGGGGCTTGCCGCTAGAGTTGTATTGGATACTTGTGTACACACAACTTGGGAGGGGGAGATGTTGTTAGCTAACCTCTCCGTGTATGAACCTGTCTCAGAAAACATAAGCTGATTATAGGAAGTTGAGTCTTAGCACTCCAATGTGGGCAAAGTTATGCCACAATCTCTGATGCCTTTGCTATGGCCCCCCCTCTCGCCCTGCTGATCTTCGCTTCTTAATGTGCTGTGACTGCAAGTTATTTTGTTTAATCCTCCTTAAGAGCCATGCATTTAAAAAAAGGTAACACGCATGACCTAATCTCTCCCGTATTTTTAATGTCGTGTAAAAAGGACACTTTAAATGTACTCTCTGATTAACTGACAACTCCCACTGTCAGCAGCTTCGATCCCTTGAAAGTAATCCTATCAAAATCCAACTGGGTCTTTAATTACGTGCCATCGAGTCAGGATTGACTCTTTGCGGCCACACAGATAGATTTTCCCCCTGAGGATGTGTACTCGTTACCACTCTAACGGAGTCCGCCCACCCTCCTTATCATCCTCTTCTCTTTCCTTCCCCTTTTCTCAACATCCGAGCCTTCTGCAGAGAGCTGGATCTTCGCATAATGCATCTGAAGTAGGATAATTTGAGTATGGTTACCATGTTTCCCCAAAAATATGACAGGGTCTTATTTTCTTTTGACCCCTGAAATAAGTGCTTGGCCTTATTTTCGGGGAGGTCTTATTATTTTTAAGGTGCAGGGAGCGGCAAGCGTGGTCTCCTCATGGCTGCTGCTGTGTTGCAATATTTTTGGGGAGGGCTTATTTTAGCGCATGCGCTCAAAAGCCCCATTGAGCTTATTGTCTGGGAAGGTCTTATTTTCGGGGAAGCAGGGTGTTTGTGCCTCAAATGAGAAAACTGGGTTGATTTCTTTGCTGTTACATTTGTTTTCTCAGCTGTCCATGGTATTCTCAGGAGTTTTCACCAATTCAAAGTTTAAAAATACGTTAATATATTTTAAAATGTATTAAAAAGTTGGCATAGGTAGTAGTCCTCAGCTTATGACCACAATTGAACTTATTTATGTTGCAATTTAAGTGAGACAGTTGTTCAGTGAATTTTGCCACATTTTACGATTTTTCGTGCCACAAGTGTTAAGTGATTCACTGCAGTGGCTGAGTGAGTAACATGGTTGTAAAATGAATCTGGCTTCCCCATTGACTTTCTGGTCCCAATTGTGGTTCTAAGTCAAGAACTATCTGTAACAATAATAAAATGTGGCAACCAGAAGTTCTTGTGCGTCTAGAAGGTACCAATCCTTCCTTTTTGTGACTCAGTGGCTAAGACGCTGAGCTTGTCGATCAGAAAGGTTGGCAGTTCAGCGGTTCGAATTCCCAGCGCCATGTAACGGAGTGAGCTCCCGTTACTTGTCCCAGCTTCTGCCCACCTAGCAGTTCGAAAGCACGTTAAAAAGTGCAAGTAGAAAAATAGGAACCACCTTTGGTGGGAAGGGAACAGCGTTTTGTGCACCTTCGGCATTTAGTCATGCCAGCCACATGACCACGGAGACATCTTTGGACAGCGCTGGGTCTTCGGCTTTGCAACGGAGATGAGCACTGCCCCCTAGAGTCAGGAATGACTAGCATATATGTGCGAGGGGAACCTTAACCTCAGACCACAATCATAAGAGGAAATAAATCATGATCTTGCTTGCAATTAAGCTCTTCTACTTGGCACACCAAGTAGAATTTTGGAAGATGTGGACTATTTTTGAAAACATCCTGTAATCCTTGCCTTACGACCATAATTTCTGTTAAGTGAGACATTTGCAAAGTGAGTTTTGCCCCATTTTACAACCTTTCTCGCTACTGCTGTTAAGCGAATCCCTGCAGTCAATAAGTTAGAAACCTGGTCTTTAAGGGCATCTGACTTCCCCATTGACTTTGCTTGTCAGAAGGTCGCAAAAGGAGATCGCGTGACCTCGGGACACAGCAACGGTCATAAGTATGAACCAGTTGCCGAGCATCTGAATTTTGATCATCTGACCATGGGGAACGCCGCAATGGTCATCAGTGTGAGGAGGCAAGCATGGTCACCTCATGGCTACTGCTATGTTGCAATATTTTTGGGGAGGGCTTATTTTGGGGGAGGGCTTATTTTAAGGGCATGCGCTCAAAAGCCCAATTGGGCTTATTATCTGGGGAGGTCATAATTTAAGGGAAACAGAGCAACAGAAATTTTGGGCTCAATTGTAGTCGTACGTCGAGGACTATCTGTGTAGGAAGACAGTTCTTCCCCCCCCCCCTCCTTCTCTTCAGTAGACTAGATAGATCCCAGTTCCCTCAACCTCATAGCTTTGGCCAGATCCTCTGGTTTCTAGCTTTAAAACAAACTGAAGTCAAGCCGGATTTGCTGCAGAGAAGCAGAGCTGCCTGCATGGCCCTGAGTTCAGCTGGGGATACATTTCAAGCTCTTGATTGTTTTCTGTTTATAAACAACTGGCCCCTAAGGTGCTCATTAGCTGCCAGGATTGCATGTTCAGGTCCATGGCAGGTTGTGTTTGTGGAGGGTTCTGTTTTTCCATAACCAAGGTAAAGGCATCTGTGTCATCTTTTCAGACTGCAGGGTGGTTAAATGCCATATTCCCGTGATGGCGAACCTATGGCACGTGTGCTGGAGGTGGCATGCAGAGCCCTCTCAGTGGGCATGCGCATCATAACCAGCTGCTCTTTGCAGGTGCCAGAGCGCTGAAAAATGGCCCAAAAAACAGCCTGAAAACAACCCCCAAAACGGCCTGTAAACAGCCCCAACAACAGCCTGAAAAACAACCTGAAAAACGGCCTGACAACGGCCCACAAACAGCCCCAAAATGGCCTGAAAATGGCCCAAAAAACCGCCTGAAAACAGCCTAAAAACAATTTGAAAATGGCCCCAAAGCTATCTGAAAATGGCTTGAAAACAGCCCAAAAAACAGGTGGCATGCAGAGCCATTTGTCAGGGCACGTGAGGCGTTACCCTGTTAGGTGGCCAGCGTGCATGCATGCGATGGCCAGCTGACTTCGGCCTCATTTTGAGGCCATTTTTTGCCCTCCAGAGGCTTCAGGAAGCCTCTAGACCGCGAAAAACCGGCCCTACAGGCAAACCGAAAGTTCAGAAATGGACTTCCGGTTTGCTCATAGGGACGGTTTTAGCACTCCGGAGCCTTTCCTGAAGCCTCCGGAGGGCAAACAACAGCCCTACAGACAAACTGTTCCCAAACTTCCGGTTTGCTGGTAGGGCTGGCTTTTCATGCTCCGAAGGCTTCAGGGAAGCTCCTGAAGCCTCCCGAAGGCTTCCCGGGAGGGTGGGGGGAGGCTGTTTTCGCCCTCCCCATGCTCCTATAAAGCCTCTGGAGCCTGGGGAGGGCAAAAAAAGCACACCAAAAATGGGGGGGGAGCGTTGGTCGTGCGCATAGCATTATGGTGTGTCACGCCTGCACACGATCCCCCTGCGCTCCCCCCCTGCTTTTGGCATGAGAGCCTAAAAACTTTCTCCATTGCTGGATTAAGTCCTTCGGAAGCTTCAGGGACCTTCAAGAGGCTTCCCTGAAGCCTCCGGAGGACTAAAAAGGATCCTACGAGCAAACCGGAAGTGACTTCGAAAAAAGCATGGAAAATGGGGGGGGTCGTGCCTCTCATGTGCACATGCACACTGGGGGGTCATGCGTTGCATTGTGGGTGTGGCACACCCGTGTACAACCCCCTCGTGCCCCTCCCCATGGCACGCAAGCCAAAAAAGGTTCGCCATCGCTGCCTTAGGCAATGCAAATAGTATTAAAGCAGTAGAGACCCCTCCCGTTAGTTAGAATGCAGATTCTAGCCAATACACTAGTGTGAAGATGTTTCCTTTATCAACTGCCCTGAGAGCTGAATAAACATACTTTCCCATGGCTATCTTCCATTAGACATTAAAGTGAAATGTCCCACATGGTCATTATAAACATTTCCCCAAAAGATGATGGGATCTCAAGGCACTTTGGCACCAGGAAACCTGTTGTAAAGTATCAGTTGTCACAGGCACTGGTAATAAATCAACTCCAAGGCCCCCTCCTCCCAATTGAATGGCAGTATCACTTTTAGGGATCTGACAGTTACCTTGGTCCACATAACCAAACGAAGGACCCATTGGGATCCCCATATCAAAACAACTTGCCTTTTTTGCGTCCGGAACCCGAAAATAACATTTAACCCAGCCCAGTACTTAAACAAAATGGTTCCGTTGAGATCTGATTACGTGGGACTGATTGGGGTAGATTGTAAGGGTGACACCGAAATATAATTTTATGTCATTTTATATATTTGTGTATTAAATTATATTGTATCTTATCCTATAACTATTGTATTTTACCTTACTCTTATTTTAAGCTGTTTGTATAAGATTTTATTGGCGGCATGTGTTTGGACTTTGTGCCTATATGGCCTATAGGCTAATCAATAAAGTTATCGTATCATATCATGAAGATACCACATTAGAAGAGGGTGATTTGACTGATCATCTAAAAAGCATTTTTGCCTGTTATGGTCTCTTCTCCGAAAGCTGCTGTAGTGAAGAGAACTGGATTGTGATCCCGGTGGAGTTGCCTGGTTCAAATGAACACCAATTACGGTGTTTACTCTCCGCCAGGGGTTTAAGCCACCGTTTTGCCTTAATTGTGATGTGAATTGCGTGCTGAAAAAAGCCGGCATCCTATAAATGACAACCCCCCTCAGGTCATTGTAAAAACCTTGAATGCCAATTATAAAACAGTTTCCCTGCATGCTTAGCAAAGAAGTAATCTGCTTTTAAAGTCCCTCTGCCCCCGCCAAGCCCCCCTATCATTCACCCGCATGCAAGATCAGCTCACATGATCACGAGGTGGCGCAGTGGTTAGAGTGCAGTACTGCAGGCTACTTCAGTTGACTGCTAGCTGCAGTTGGGCAGTTCGACTCTCACCGGGCTCAAGGTTGACTCAGCCTTCTGTCCTTCCAAGGTGGGTCAAATGAGGACCCAGATTGTTGGGGGCAAGAGGCTGACTCTGTAAACAGCTCAGAGAGTGGTGGAAAGCACTGTGAAGCGGTATATAAGTCTAAGGGCTATTGCTATTCCTTCCTCCCTCCCTCCCACCCTCCCTTCCTCCCTTCCTTCCTTCCTATCTATCTATCTACCTATCTACCTACCTACCTACAATGAGCCATTGTGGCCCAGTGGTTAGAATGCAGTATTGCAGACTAATTCTGCTGACTGCCAGCACTTCGATCCTGGACAGCTCAAGGTTGACTGAGCCTTCCATCCTTCCGAGGTGGGCAAAATGAGGACCCAGATTGTTGGTGGGCAATAGGCTGACTCTGCAAAGCGCTTAGAGAGTGCTGTAAAAGCACTATGAAGCAGTATATAAGTCTAAGTGCTATTGCATGATTTGACCTACCTTATGGCTTTCCGTCCCTCAATGAGCTCAAGGTTGTTGGGATTTTCCTGCTTCATTTCATTAATTTTGTATTTAGTGAAAATGTGAGATGAAACAAACTTGCCAGGACATAATCAGTGTCAATTGGTATAGCTGTGGGGTGAGGGCTCCCAGCTGTCAGAACTTTGAATTCAGGGTTTTTAAATTTTTATTTATTTTGTCAAACATGTATAAGATAACAGATATAAGTACATACAAGATTATGAATACATGAAATGGATACAAATAAATGGAGACAGTAGGACAGGGATGGTAGGCACATTGGTGCGCTTATGCACGCCCCTTACAGACCTCTTAGGAATGGGGTGAGGTCAACAGTAGACAGTCTAAGGTTAAAGTTTTGGGGGTTTGGGGGAAGAAACTACAGAGTCAGGTAGTGCATTCCAGGCATTGACCACTGTTGCTGACGTCGTATTTTCTGCAATTGGGTTTGGAGCAGTTTACCTTGAGTTTGTATCCATTGTGTACTTGTGTATTGTTGGGGTTGAAACTGAAGTAGTTATTGACAGGTAGGAGGCTGTAGAAGATAGCCAATAGGCAGGGCCAGTCAGAGGTGGTATTTACTGGTCCTCTGAACTACCGTATTTTTCGGAGTATAAGACGCACCTTTTTCCCCCCCAAAAAAGAGGGTAAAAATCCGGGTGTGTCTTATACACTGAATACAGCAATTTTGGCCTACCAAAACCCCATCCCCTTTGCAAAAATGGACATGCAGAGGGTTTGGGAGGCTTGTAGAGTTCTCCTGGGAGCTAGGGAAGGCAAAATCAGGCAAAAAATGTGCCATTTTTGCTCGTTTTTGCCCCCCCCCCAGTCCCCAGGAGCACTCTACAAGCCTCCCAAAGCTCTGCATGTCCCCTCTTTTTTTGCAAAAAAAAATGGTCCGTTTTGCGAAAAATGGGCCTTATTTGCTCATTTTTGCCCCCCACCCTGCAGAAGCACTCTACAAGCCTCCCAAAGCTCTGCAAGCCCTTTTTTTTTGCGAAAAATTGGTATTTTTTGCTTCTTTTTGGCTCCCCCAGCTTCCAGGAGCACTCTACAAGCCTCCCAAAGCCTATGCATGCCCCCCTTTTTTCCCAAAAAAACAAGGCGTGCAGAGGGTTTGGGAGGCCCGCAGAACGGAAAAACTTTTTTTTTTTTAAAAAAAAATTACCTCTTCAAAATTATGGTGAGTCTTATACTTCGGTGCGTCTTATAGTCCAAAAAATACGGTACTCAAAATTTCCGCTACTGGTTCTCCAGAACTGGTCAGAACCTGTGGAATACCACCACTGTATCATTCATGACTGTTCATAAAACACATGGAAGAAGAAATTGCATTCTTAATAGAAGAGGCAGTTTGGGTTATATCTGTAAATTTCTACTTATAGATTTTACAGGCTTGGGGAGGGACAGCGAAAAATGGGTTTGGAGAATGTATTGCAGTGAATACATCATCACTTGTGTCAAAAATCCATACAACACTAGGTTGCTGTCTGTGAAACTCACCAACCAATTTCAAAATTTGAATTTCAAGAACGGACATTTTTGGAGACTCGGTAGAAAACCAGGGATATAAAATAAATGCAAGAACTTACATCAAGGAAAATGTTGGTAAGTAAAGGTTTCTTGACAGGTGTATTACAGGTTCAATTACAGTTGTAAGTTAAGGACTAACAGTAGCAGAGTCTTACAAGCCTGATTGTGCTCCCTTCTCCTTCATCTTGATGAGAACTGGGGAGGTGAAATGCTTTATTGGACTACACTTCTGCTCCAGACTCCAGTTTCTCTTATTTAACAGTTGTCTGGATTGTGGCTTTTCCTCCATGAACATTAAATATCCTGCCCGTTATACTTTCACAATCCTTTGCAGGTTCTCAACTTGAAGGAACTTAGAACCACGTGGTTCCTTACCAAAATAATGGTAAAGGGATTCCTGCTTGAGCAGGGGGTTGAACTAGAAGACCTCCACGGTCCCTTCCGACTCTTCTGTTATTCTATTAGTCAATTGCTGCAACCCCATATGAAGAACAGTTATATTATTACATCTTCATCCCCTCCACCCCACCCCTCTTAGACAAATTAGCCCATACTCCCCCAGGAGAAGCGACACCCTGAATTAAAGAAGAAGAAAAATACAGAATAACAAAATAAACCGCTGTTTTTGACACATTGGAGAAAGATGTTCTTGTTATTGTTACAATACCTGAGACACGTGTGGTTACTAGTTTTAGCATGGCTTGGATTGGGGAATTTCAAAGTCCACAGAGATAGGGATACTGGCAGATAAATGTTCTATAGCAGGAGCTCCCTTGACAGTTTATTTCTAGACCAGACCTGTATCCCTGATAAGTTATATGCCTAGTGCAATTTGCTACCGTGTTCCCCTCCGAAAATAAGACGGGGTCTTATTTTCTTTTGACCGCCCGAAATAAGCGCTTGGCCTTATTTCCAGGGAGATCTTCTGAGACAAGTTCATATACGGAGAGGTTAGCTAACAACATCTCCCCCTCCCAAGCTGTGTGTACACAAGTATCAAATACAACTCTAGAGGCAAGCCCCACACGAGCAGGACCTGGCTATTTATTTGTGCATTATAATCTTATAGTGCTATCTCTAGCTGAGTTTTGCTCATTCTGTGAGCAAATGTGCTTTCTTCCATGTTTCCCCCAAAATAAGACAGGGTCTTATTTTCTTTTGACCCCTGAAATAAGCGCTTGGCCTTATTTTCGGGGAGGTCTTATTACTTTTGAGGTGCAGGAGGCAGCGAGCGTGGTCACCTCATGGCTGCTGCTGTGTTGCAATATTTTCAAGGAGGGCTTAGTTTCAGGGGAGGGCTTATTTTAGCGCATGCACTCAAAAGTCCCATTGGGCTTATTATCCAGGGAGATCTTATTTTCCGGGAAACAGGGTATGAAGTGATCTCCTTCTGAGAAAGTACAGGAACTCCTTGACTTACAACAGTTTGTTTAGTCCTTGTTTGATGGCACTGAAAAAAGTGACTTATGACTTACCGTATTTTTCAGAGTATAAGATGCACCAAGGGCATGGATGGGATACCACCTGAAAATCCCATGTCTGTACTTCAATCTCAAATGTTGAAATAAAATTCCCAGGAGAAGGCAGCAGTAAACATTTTTTGTATCGTTGCAAATGATGGACATTAAATTTGTCATGTGGGAGCTGTAATAATTCTGAAGGTCATATAATCTGATCTTGTCCAGCTATAACCTCATTTTGGTTACACTACGGTATATCTCCAAATACAGTTTCAGGAAGAAATGTTATCCTTATATATTCCTGCAATATGGAATTTGTTATCTCGTGAAAACCTTTGGCTCTATGAGCCTCAGGCAAGGCCAATTTTACATAACCATAAAGAAGCCTCACTCATTTTGAGGATTGGATCCAGGATATGGGTTTATTCTCTGTTTTTTTAAAGTTTCTATACTCTAAAAATGAGAAAAGGGATCAATACGTTTCTTTCAGTTCTAGATTTAATGATCAGTTTGACTTAACTTTGTTAACTTTGCTTGGTTTAACTTTATGATCTGTTTTTATTATCTGTATTTATTACTTCTTTCTTTTCATTTTTGATTTCCTGGGGGAGAATCTGTACAATTATACATTTTTGTTTTTTTAATAGGGACCAGCTGGAGTTTCTCCAGTTGGGAAATCAGTGTTTACTAAAATCTGATACAATCCTGATACCACCATTCATCCAGGTCAGTGGTGGGATTTAAAAGTTTTTACTACCGGTTTGGTGGGGATGGTTTCGTGGGCATGGCATGGCTTGGTGGGCGTGGCAGGGGAAAGATACTGTAAAATCTCCATTCCCTCCCCACTCCAGGGGAAGGTTACTGCAAAATCTCCATTCCCTTCCCACTCCAGGGGAAGGATACTGCAAAATCCCCATTCACTCCCCACTCCAGGGGAAGGTTACTGCAAAATCCCCATTCCCTCCCCACTCCAGGGGAAGGTTACTGCAAAATCTCCATTCCCTTCCCACTCCAGGGGAAGGATACTGCAAAATCCCCATTCACTCCCCACTCCAGGGGAAGGATACTGTAAAATCTCCATTCTCTCCCCACTTCAGGGGAAGAATACTGTAAAATCTCCATTCTCTCCCCACTCCAGGGGAAGGATACTGCAAAATCCCCATTCACTCCCCACTCCAGGGGAAGGTTACTGTAAAATCCCCATTTCCTCCCAACTACAGGGGAAGGATACTGCAAAATCCCCATTCCCTCCCCACTCCAGGGGAAGGATACTGCAAAATCCCCATTCCCTCCCCACTCCAGGGGAAGAATACTGCAAAATCCCCATTCCCTCACCACTCCACGGGAAGGATAACTGTAAAATCCCCATTCACTCCCCACTCCAGGGGAAGGTTACTGCAAAATCCCCATTCCCTCCCCACTCCAGGGGAAGGTTACTGCAAAATCTCCATTCCCTCCCCACTCCAGGGGAAGGATACTGCAAAATCCCCATTCCCTCCCCACTTCAGGGGAAGGATCCTGCAAAATCTCCATTCCCTCCCCACTCCAGGGGAAGGATACTGCAAAATCCCCATTCCCTCCCCATTCCAAGGGAAGGATAACTGTAAAATCCCCATTCCCTCCCCACTCCAGGGGAAGGATACTGCAAAATCCCCATTCCCTCCCCACTCCAGGGGAAGGATACTGCAAAATCCCCATTCCCTCCCCACTTCAGGGGAAGGATCCTGCAAAATCTCCATTCCCTCCCCACTCCAGGGGAAGGATACTGCAAAATCCCCATTCCCTCCCCATTCCAAGGGAAGGATAACTGTAAAATCCCCATTCCCTCCCCACTCCAGGGGAAGGATACTGCAAAATCCCCATTCCCTCCCCACTCCAGGGGAAGGATACTGCAAAATCCCCATTCCCTCCCCACTCCAGGGGAAGGATACTGCAAAATCCCCATTCCCTCCCCACTCCAGGGGAAGGATACTGCAAAATCCCCATTCCCTCCCGATCAGCTGGGACTTGGGAGGCAGAGAATAGATTGGGGGTGGGGCCAGCCAGAGGTGGTATTTACAGGTTCTCCAAACTACTCAAAATTTCCGCTACCGGTTCCCCAGAACTGGTCAGAGCCTGCTGAATACCCCCTCTGGCCAATATGCTTGTACATCAATCTTGCAGAATCTGTTTATTAAACCAGAGGAAGCCACACTTTCCAAAATGGACTTGGCTCCTGCATTTTGACGTGCCAGCAGAAACTATTTGGGTATGGTAATCACATGTTTGGACCAGGATCCTTTGGCTGGAAAGCAGGTCTTTATTTTGCAACCCAAATTGGTTAATCCTGTAGGGCAAAAGCAGTCGGAATTTGCTTTCCTTGTTTGTGGCGCTCGCTCTCCAAAGAACCCGCCATGCATCAATTGCCATTAGCGCTCGTATCATGTACTAAAAGACACATCCGAGACAAGCTTAAGCAGGAATTCCATCATCCAGAAATTATAATCTTTTAATAAGTGCTTATCTAGAAATTCACCAAAAAAACATATCCAGTATAAAGTGCATCAGACTTTGAAAACATCAGTGAAAATGGTGAGTATTGGGTTGTTTTTTAGCATTATGTATATCTATCTTACCGGTTTGCATATATTTGCATGTATGACAGCTGGTTGCATGAAACATCACAACAGGTGCCCGTGCAACTCCTAAGGATAAGCAAAACTTGGTAGAAATTTAATATTCCATCACTTTTTACGTTAGATTCTCCGCATCCTGTGACTACCTTCCATCAATCCCAAAGCAGTCCTGCTGCATTGGGAGCCTGGAGGACACCTTTACATCGACCTAGGCCTCCAGAAGGGACTCAGTGGCTAAGATGCTGAGTTTGTCGATCAGAAAGGTCGGCAGTTCAGCGGTTCGAATCCCTAGCACTGTGTAACAGAGTGAGCCCCTGTTACTTGTCCCAGCTTCTGCCAACCTAGCAGTTCGAAAGCATGTAAAAATGCAAGTAGAAAAATAGGAACCACCTTTGGTGGGAAGGGAACAGCGTTCTGTGAGCCTTTGCCGTTTAGTCATGCTGGCCACATGACCACAGAGACATCTTCGGACAGCGCTGGCTCTTCGGCTTTGAAACGGAGATGAGCACCGCCCCCTAGAGTCGGGAAGGACTAGCACCTATGTGCGAGGGGAACCTTTACCTTTAGGCCTCCAGAAGATTCTGAAAAGCAGTTTCATTCAACAAGATCATTACCCTTCTAACAGGGCAGTTCCAAATGCAAAACTGTAGGCCCTCTCTCTCCACTGATGATGATGGGTGATGATCTTTTGGAAATGTGAGACAAGCCTCGAAGAGACAGAGCTGCTAAAATAAATCTAAACCAGACTATTAAAATATATAAAGTGCTTTGGGCCAGAACTGGATCAAGGAATGTATTCTTCGGTTGCTATCCGTGGTCCTCCATCTACAAACCTGTGTATTGTATGCCTCCATAATTGTTCCCCAGGATCCTGTTCCTGTCCAGTGCAGCCTTCAGCTGCCCTGAAGCCTTATTTGGCTAGACCAGGGAGCAGCAACCTTAAACACTCAAAGAGCGACAAATGTCCTAACCGAAAGCCCCCCTTTCAATTGGAAGTCCAGTTCCCCCACGATAGTCACCTCTAGCGCAGCGTCCTTTTTCCTCTGCCAACCGGAAGTCTGATTCCCCCACCACAGAGTCTCCTCCTAGCACGGTGTCCTTTTTCTTCTACCTGTTCCTAACGAAAATCCCTATCTCTATCAATCGTGGAGCCTACTGGCGACAGGGAGCCGCATCAGAGGGGTGAAAGAGCCACATGTGGCTCCAGAGCCTCAGGTTACTGATCCCTGGCCTGGACCGTTTTCAGCTGGGCCAACAGTGGACAATGTTCCCACATTTCATCCAGTGAACCAGAAGGTGCGTCTTCACGTGTTTCTCGGCAGCCCATTGTGTCCCATTTTTTTTAAGGGCTGGGAATCCTGGTATGCATTTCCACATCTGTGAACTCCTGGGTGTTCTCCGTTCTCTCTGGGGATGTGGTGATGGGAGATATAACGTGCTTTAAGCGGAGAAGCATCGTGAACAGAAGAATGAGCAAGATGGCTAGCAGGGTTAGGAACAGGCCCACGTACAGATAGAGGTTAGAGTACTTATCTGCGATTGCTGCTTCTGTAGCTAATGTTGGGTGTGGGTGAGAACGGCCAGTAAGGTTTCCATGGTGTCTGAAGACAAGTTCAGTCATTGCTTACTCAGGCCTTGTCCCTCCTCCTCCGTCCACTCATAAACACGTTGCTCCTTTTTCTACACAGTCCAAGAAAGGGGTCCTTGTTGGATTCATGCATTCGAGTTGGCAGTAAATTCTCGGAGACGCTAAAAATCTTTACGTTGCACAGGAAAGCTGTTTTCATGGACAGTCCATCTTCTCCCAAGGCTTTGCTTGCTCTGTGAAATAGAAGACTCAGATCATCATCATCATCATCATCAATCATTTCTCCTTGAAAGGAAAACACGCACCTGAGATTTGCAAGGGCTTTTCAGTCCACAGCATTGCACAACTAATGATATATCCACAGGAGGCTTAGTCAATACCCGTATTGAGTTGGTTTGGGTGAGAATCTTTGGGTCTTCATCGGAAAAGTAAGCATCAGTTAACTTCAGAGTGAGCAACCACAGTGGTGCTTTTTTCAACATCTAATTTCAAACCTTTGTACTGCATTTTATTTCTAAACTGAGCGACATGAGTTAATTAAGGGACATTTCAATTAATGTCTTCTGCAGTGGTTCTCCGTTTTCCCATTTCTAATGGACTGCTTCACAATTGCTGAGAATTCCACTTGGCTACTTAATAAAATTTTGTTGCTCTAGTTGTGTTCTGAGCTAGGCTTCCTGATAAAGCATAGACCACACAATTAGTCCCCAAAACAGTCTTTCATTTAAATGGCTGTGAATTATGGTCATTCACATCCCGTAATGATTCACAAACAGTCTGTGAAGAGTCCGGCAGATGTCTACCACAGTCTTGCATGGTAATCCTGATAAGCACCCACCTTTATCTCCCTTGAAACACTGCCAGAGACCTAATTGCCATTGAGTTTTGCAAGGCCACACAGAGCATAGTCAAAGGGAGCTTCTCAGAGTTGAACCAACCAGAACAAACTAATTGCTTCCTGCAAAGGCTCACCTCCGTTTGCTCCTCTTTTATGTCTTATGGGAGGGGCCAATCATCTCCAAGCCTTACTCCTGAGTCACCCCTTTTGTCTTAACTGCTCTTGCCTTCTGGCAGCTCTGCGCATGTGCCCACTGGGAACAGGCTCACACTGTTCTTCTGCCTCGCTGATGTCAGACTCCAGAGGCTCTGGAGGCAGCACATCACTACCAGATGGCCTTGGCCTCGCAAAAAAACAACAACGTTGTGAGATTGGACAAAACTCACTTAACAACCACCTTGCTTAACAAATGAAGTTCTGGTCTCAATTGTAGTTGTAAGTCAGGGACACCCATAGATGCATGTTAATTTTCTTTTTGTTTTCACCTTTTCCAAGGTTAAGTTCATTTCATCCCATTTCTGCCTCATTTTGCTCAAAACCCAAAACCTTCCAGCTTAGTCAGTATTTGGAAGACCTGTGTAGCGCAATGGTTAGAATGCAGTATTGCAGGCTAATTCTGCCGACTGCCAGCAGTTCGATCCTGACCGGCTCAAGGTTGACTCAGCCTTCCATCCTTTTGAGGTCTGTAAAATGAGGACCCAGATTGTTGGGGGGGGGGCATAAGCTGACTCTGTAAGCTTCTCAGAGGGGGCTGTAAAGCACTATGAAGCTGTCTTATTGCTATTGCTATTTGCAGGACATCATATTTAATACCCCTTCTTCCCCAGCCCAAAGCCACTAAAAGTCATGAGGCGCCAGTCAGCCATGTAAAAGCTACGCTTGTTGTCCTGCCTGATTTTATAAGTGCAATATGGGCAGTTTGAATGTCCCGAAAAAGAGGCTCATGTCTCATCCTTAAAGGACATTCTTGCTACAGCTTGTTTTATTGCAAATATTACTTTTGAAAATTAGATGGCCTGATAGGAAGATGGCTCACCTGGAGTTCAAGTGGAGCAATGATTATAATCCAAAAGCCCCAGCCCAAAGATAATTAGGGGACTGGAGGCTAAAACATATGAGGAACGGTTGCTGGAATTGGGTATGTCTAGTTTAATAGAAAGAAGGACTAGGGGAGACATGACAGCAGTGTTCAAATATCTCAGGGGTTGCCACAAAGAAGAGGGAGTCAAGCTATTCTCCAAGGCACCTGAGGGTAGAACAAGAAGCAATGGATGGAAACTAATCAAGGAGAGAAGCAACTTAGAACTAAGGAGAAATTTCCTGACAGTTAGAACAATTAATCAGTGGAACAGAAGTTGCCTCCAGAAGTTGTGAAAGCCCCAACACTTTTAAGCTTTTAAGAAGATGTTGGATATCAATTTGTCTGAAGTGGTGTAGGGTTCCTGCCTAGGCAGGGGGTTGGACTAGAAGACCTTCCATGTCCCATCCAACTCTGTTATTCTATTCTAATAAATGTTTATTGGACACTTCTATGTTTCACGAGATTAGGATGGAAATAATGATGAAGGGGAGAAAATAACATTTAAGAATCTACTTCCTCTAAAATTTGCGGTCAAATCATCACTTTTAATTTAAAGGAAGAAACAAGGCTAAATATATTGAGAATAAGCATATGGCTGATGCTTCTTTAATAAGACATAGAATAACATAACATAGAATAACAGAGTTGGAAGGGAACTTGGAGGTCCTCTAGTCCAAATCTCTGCACGAGCAGGAGAGTCAATACCTGTGATGGCGAACCTTTGGCACAGGTGGCACGCAGAGCCCTCTGCCAGCATGGCAGCTGTTGCCCAGTTCAGCTCCAATGCGCATGCATGCGCGCCTCCCACCAGCCAGCTCATTTTTGGGTCTGCTGCACATGCGGGAGATGCGTGCGCATGCGTGAAGGGTCACATGTTGAGGGTGAGCGTGGCCTGTTTTTGGTCCCAGGAAGTTTCATGGAGGCCTGATAAGCCCAAAATGGGGCACAGGGGGCACATGCACGGGGGTCGCGCGGGGGGGGCATGCACACGTGCAGGGGGCAGGAGGGCATTGCATTATGGGCGTGGGCACATGTGCACGCATGATTTTGGCACGCAAGGAGTAAAAGGATAGCCATCACTGGTCTGTACCATTTCAGACAAGTGGTTGTCTCTTCTTAAAAACCTCCAGGGATAAAGCCCCCACAACTTCTGAAGTTTCCCTGTTCCACTGATTAATTATTCTAACTAAAGAATTTTCTCCTTAGCTCCACCTTCTCTCCTTGATTAGTTTCCATCCATCGTCTCTTGTTCTGCCCTCTGGTGCTTTGGAAAATAAGTTGAACCCCCCCCCCCTTCTTTGGGGCAGCCCCTCAAATACTGGAACGCCGCTGTCATGTCACTTCATAGTCCTTCTTTTCACTAGGCTAGACATACCCCAAAATAAATGCCCATGACCTCTGTATTCTGATGCTCGTTTATCATTTGCTGATCTTGTCCATATTATTGTCCTATCCCGTGTATGGTTTAGCCTCCGAAAACGACCCCTGGCATTCCAGGATATGCTCACTGCTGTACTTTTCTTAAGCTACCATGCCACCACAGAAGATTGTTGTGAGGATAAAAAGAAGAGAGGGGGGGGGGGGGAATCAAGATTACCAATAGTTAACCAAAGCTCTTCAATTCCCGGTGTCTTAATAAAGTGCATTGGAGCAAACTGGACTGCTGTTCAGATTTCAGGTCAGCAAAGTATTAAATGTTACCTCCTCCGTGCATGTTATGTCCTGTATATATGTAGGTTTATGTGTTTGTATACATGTTTTATGTTTTATACTCCATTGTACGCCGCCCCGAGTCCTGTCTGGAAAGGGAGCGGCTAATAAATTTAAATTTATTATTTATTTATTATTAAATGCCTGAATCTGAAACCCCAAATGACTTTTTTTTTTTAAATCAAAAGAAAATTTGCAGAATTTAAAGAGGTCTTTATTTCCTGATCCAATTTTCTACAGAAGCTTTTTTCCACGAAGCAGAGCTTCAGACGTTGAGTGACAAGCATTCCTTCCGGTAGAGAAACTTCATTAAATTCTCTTAATTCAAAGTTCGGGATGAGCAAACTTCTTAGTCTCCCCAAAGAGAGTGAACGTTAACTTTTCTAAGCAAATTACCCGTGTGTAGAGAGAGAGTGAGACAGAGAGGTTTGTGTAAAAATTCAAAAATGAGACTAAAAGTGCAAGAGTGAGCAAGCAATAGTGTAGGGCTAAAATTAAACAGGGTGGCTCAATGGTTAAGACGCTGACCTTGTCGATCAGAAAGATCGGCGGTTCGAATCCCTAGCGCCGCATAACAGAGTGAGCTCCCGTTACTTGTCCCAGCTTCTGTCAACCTAGCAGTTCGAAAGCATCTAAAAAATGCAAGTAGAAAAATGGGGACTACCTGTAGTGGGAAAGTAACAGCGTTCCATGCGCCTTTGGCGTTTAGTCATGCCGGCCACATGATCACAGAGATTATCTCGGGGCAGCGCTGGCTCTTCGGCTTTGAAACAGAGACGGGCACCGCCCCCTAGAGTCAGGAACGACTAGCACATATGTGCGAGGGGAACCTTTACCTTTACCTAAAAATTAAAACAGGCTTCGCCATGGACTCTCTGATTTTCTCAGAAGAACTTCAGGAAAAACAGATCAATATGCAATAAGATTTCAAGAGGTTTTAAAGGCGAAGCCAGCTTGCCCCCCCCCCCCACTTCCCCCCCTCCTGCTGCCTGGATAAAAACTTTTCACTGCAATCAATTATCTGGTATAACTGGCTTATAACGTTGCCTCCTCCCCAATTCAGGAAACTGATATTTTAATGCATGCTTTTAATTTTTTTTTTAACCATCTCTTGAGAGGGTATTCATTTCTCTCCTTTCAGGGTCCCTCGCTCCCTCTCTTTTGCATGCAAACCTAATACCCTGAAAGTCTTTCAAGTAGACATAGAAGATTACCTTTTGCTGCTGGAAGGAACCTGAGCGGGTTTGACCCCACAGGGACTCTACCTGGGGGCTTTTAAAGAGGCATCTTCTTACAGGTTGTCCCAGGGTGAGATCTTGTCCAGATCGGTGAGATCTTTGCTGTTGGGCTACCAGACCCAGAAGATTTGACTTTCCAGAGAGAGCACAACTGAAGTAAGGTTGCTTCTGAACATTCACGCTTCGCGGTGTGATAGGCACAAACTGGCACTGCTTCTCCCTTAGCTGTCTCACTTCTCCAGCTGGATTGCACATTCTCCTTCAGAGGCGAAGGAACGTCGACAAATCCATCTGCCTTGCGGACAGCTGACTGAGAGCTGATTTTACCCACCGGTTCTCTTCTCTTCTTTCTTTAGACAGTGGCCAGACCTGAACAGATTTCTCTCTCTGCACGCAGCTATGTTTCATGAGAGAGAAAGAGAGGGGGGAGAGAGAGAGAGAAAGTGATGCTCGTGGCACCAATAGCAAAGTTTTGACAAGCTTTTCCTTAACTCTTTCTCTGCCCTGGATTCCTTTCTGGACTGAACCACTAGATAAAAAGCCAAGAGAGAAACTAGAACTAATTCTTTCCTAACATTGAGAATCCTCCTTGATTGCGTAGTTGTAAATAAAGCACAGAGACTTGTTGATATTATCTGTGATAGAAACTCCAATGGAAATTGTTATCACCTGGTGGAATTCATTCCCAGGAGATGTGGTAAAAGCTATTAACTGAGGTAGATTTGAAAGGAGATTGATTAAAGTCCTAGAGGACAGCTCTGTCGAAGCTCTCTTCGTTTTGAAGGCTCACTGTTGTCTCTACGTTTGAACCAGGCATAATTTTATGAGAGGCAGAGATCTACATCCCCTCTTTGTGACCAGCCCAAAAGGATCTGGTTGGCCATTGATTAAGACAACTTGCTGGACTAAGAAGGCCCTTTTAAGTGTCTGTGGAGCTTCTCAACCATCCAGATAATGGTTGTCTCCAAAGTGGGTTTTTTTTCTCCAAAAAGTAACTGGACTTTCTTGGTTTTGTCCTTTGAAAACGTTTCGCTTCTCATCCAAGAAGCTTCTTCAGTGCTTCAGGAGCAAAACATTTCCAAGGGGGGGGGGGGGGGAAACCAGGAAAGTCCAGTTGCCTTTTGGAAAAAGCCCAAGATTTCCAGTGCTTCAGAAATCTGCAAAATGTGTTGCATTGTCCATGACAGATAATGTCCACTAGTTGGACAGTCATCAATATAGTTCACCAATATTAGAACAATCAACTGTCTATTGGTGAACTTTAAATCTTATGAGCCTTAGCCACGCTGATCAATGGTGCGAGACACTGCAGTTCAAGAGAAATTATTCCAGAAAGCATGGTGAAACCGTGGCTTAGTGCAAAGTGTTAACTTATTTGAGAATGCATTCCTCTCCGAACCTTGAAAATCAGATTTCAGAGTGGCTGCAATTAAAACAGACATCCACCCACCTCTATTTCTTCTTTCTCCTGGCCATCTGCTTCAAAAATTGACCTTTGCACATTTCTATGTGTCTCTTGTGTTTGTGTTTTTAAGAAGCAGGGAAAGAGTCTTATTTCTTTGCCAAGGAGCATCCTGTTGATCACTCAAGTGAGAATCACAAGATTATGAGCACTTGCATCCTTAGAGTTGTATATATGTCAAGTGCTTTTCTGTAAATAAAGAAACAAACAGAAATCCAGACATCGCTTGGCAAAGTATGAGCTTGGAAATGTGAAGGTCTACAAGGAGATTTGAGGATGGCCCAGAAAAAGAAAGCAAAGAATAGCAAGGCAGAAGGAAGGATTTGAAGGAGATGGGTGCTGTCAGGGCAGCCTCCATCAGTAACCAAGAAAGAAACCACTCAACTCCATTTTGCAGAATTAAGAGTACTGTCAGGCCTGCAGAGGTTCCTTTAAGAATCTTTGGCCTGCCACACTTTCTTATAATTTCCTATGTGTTTCATTAGTGTAGTAGTTGGGAGGGGGGAATAGAAAGGAGTAGGATTGTGGAATGTATGTTGTCATTCTTTTATAGAAGCTCAAGGTCATCTTTTGTCTCCGCACCTCGACACCTGACCGGAAGCAGAGGGGTGTAGATGCCAGCGTGAAAGATGATGGTTGGAACATGTGATGAATTATGGGGTGTGGGGAAAGATATGAACTTTCAACTGGGTGAACCCACAGGATGTAAAATAGAGTTGAAATTTCATAGCATAATGCCAACATGTCTGTCTTATTAAATTGGAGCTTTAAGGATAACTTTGCCTTGGAAAATGATTTAATTCTGCATGATATTTGGAACGCTGGCAAGTACTTTTACTGGTTATGAGTAGATAGCAGCTAGGCAAAGCAAGATCTGAGGCAAAAGCGCGCGTAATCATAGATATCAGTATGTGACCCAACTCCCTCCCCCTGGTAACCCCATCCCCCAGTCCAATCCGCACACCCCACAGGTGTCATGTGGGTTGCATCTTCAAAAAACATCATCAGGTTGGTATGCCGGACAGTTGGCCTTGGCGGCAATTCCACTAAATGCAGCATGCACAGTAGATGGTGAGAAAACCACTCCCTTCTTCATTCACTCCTGTGCTGAAATCTTCCCAAATACCATGTCATCCCCCCTCCCCGTTTCAATGGCAGCCGAAAGCAAGCAGCAAAGCAGAGGCTGACAGGTGCTTTAGAAATATGAAATATAAATAAAATAAAAATGCATAGAATTCTCCAAAAAAAAAACAACTTCTGGGGTTCTCCATGTCAGTCAGCAATGGACGATAGCCATTGGCTTATGAATGTGGAAAGGAAGGCACTTGCAAGACTCAACTCATTAAAGGAACAGTTGGAATAAACAGTTCATTTATAGGAGGCGAAAAAGAGGTAGCAGAGGAGGAAGAAAACCAACAGTAACATGTTGCAAAGAAGGCGTGTTGTGAGAATAATGGGGAGAAAAGAAAGGACATAGAAAAACTACTTCGATTCTACTGTATGTTTTATGTTGGGTCAGTTCAGATGAAATGGCCGGTCCTGTGACCACCGGGGGTGACCTCTGCATCAATCCAGAAAATGTAAGCTCAAAACATCTGCCCCACCCCAAAGTTTGTTTTCTGGAATCATGGGAATAAAACAACGGTGAATTCAACAACAGTAGTCCTTTCTTTGTATAACTGAGTCATTTGGGGGGAAACGACATATGATTTTGTGATGAATATGTCTTTATATCCAAACCCTAGCAAAATTGGGATATTATGGGTGAGCCAGAGTGTTGTATTTAAAGGAGGAATCCCTATATGAGAAACTGACTCAGGAGAGTACCCATGGCCTTTTGCCCGGTGTGTTTGTCCTCATTTTCCTGTTTTGCTCCGAAAAGAACCCAACATGATGTGCTCATTTCCCTTTTCCAGATTATTCTCACAACAGACTGGGTTTGCCTAACTTGACCACCCGAGATTCCAAGGGAATGTGTGAACTAAACAAAAGAATGGAATTAACCGTCTCATGATCTTATTCACATTTCCAGAAATTGCATGTGCATCTTTGCTCCAGAGAGTCCTTGTATCACAACCTTTCATTCAATGACTGCTTGAAGTTACAACGGCCCTGGAAAAAGTGACTTATGTCCATTGTTCACACTTACGACCATTGCAGCATCTCCATGGTCAACGGGATCAAACTTTGGCGACTGGCTGATACTTATGACGGTCACAGTGCCTTGGGAGTCATGTGATCACTTTTTGGGACTTTCTGACAAAGTCAATGGAGAAGCCAGATTCACTTAACAACTGGTACTTTTTTTAAAAAAAAGTTATTTTATTTTAATTTTATACATATAACCACAAGTATACCACTACATCTGAACATATTTTTTTTGTATTGTCCATTATTATATCGTTCTCTCAACCCAAAACAGCTGTCATTTGCTCTTCGGCTTTCAATACACCATATTATACCTTATTTCACCACCTATCTCCTCTCCTTCTCCCTCCTCCCTACTTCCTTCCTTCCCTCTACCATCCCTCTCTTCTCTACTTCCCCTTCCTCTCTCTTTCTCCTCTCTCCTCTTTCTGCTCCTTTCAGTAGTGAAATTCAAAATTTTTTACCACCAGTTCTGTGGGCGTTGCAGGGGAAGGATACAGCAAAATCTCATTCCCTCCCCACTCCAGTGGGGAGCCCTTCCACTGGTTAATTGTTTTCACTGCCAGGAAATTTCTCCTTAATTCTAGGCAGGATCTCTCTTTGATACATTTCCATTTTGTTCTGCCTTTAGATGCTTTGGAGAATACGTTACCCACCTCTTTTTTATGACAGTCCCTCAAATAGTGGAAGACTGCTCTCGTGTCACCTCTAGTCCAGGGGTGAAATTCATTTTTTTTATTCCCGGTTCTGTGGCCGTGGCTTGGTGGGCGTGGCAGGGGAAGGATACTGCAAAATCCCCATACCCTCCCCACTCCAGGGGAAGGATACTGCAAAATCTCCATTCTCTCCCCTCTCCAGTGGAAGGATACTGCAAAATCCCCATTCCCTCCCCACTCCAGGGGAAGGATACTGCAAAATCCCCATTCCTACCCCACTCCAGGGGAAGGATACTGCAAAATCCACATTCCCTCCCCACTCCAAGGGAAGGATACTGCAAAATCCACATTCCCTCCCCACTCCAGGGGAAGGATACTGCAAAATCCCCATTTCCTCCCCACTCCAGGGGAAGGATACTGCAAAATCCCCATTCCCTCCCCACTCCAGGGGAAGGATACTGCAAAATCCCCATACCCTCCCCACTCCAGGGGAAGGATACTGCAAAATCTCCATTCTCTCCCCTCTCCAGTGGAAGGATACTGCAAAATCCCCATTCCCTCCCCACTCCAGGGGAAGGATACTGCAAAATCCCCATTCCTACCCCACTCCAAGGGAAGGATACTGCAAAATCCCCATTCCCTCCCCACTCCAGGGGAAGGATACTGCAAAATCCCCATTCCCTCCCCACTCCAGGGGAAGGATACTGCAAAATCCACATTCCCTCCCCACTCCAAGGGAAGGATACTGCAAAATCCACATTCCCTCCCCACTCCAGAGGAAGGATACTGCAAAATCCCCATTCCTTCCCCACTCCAGGGGAAGGATACTGCAAAATCCCCATTCCCTCCCCACTCCAAGGGAAGGATACTGCAAAATCCACATTCCCTCCCCACTCCAGAGGAAGGATACTGCAAAATCCCCATTCCTTCCCCACTCCAGGGGAAGGATACTGCAAAATCCCCATTCCCTCCCCACTCCAGGGGAAGGATACTGCAAAATCCACATTCCCTCCCCACTCCAGGGGAAGGATACTGCAAAATCCCCATTCCCTCCCCATTCCAGGGGAAGGATACTGCAAAATCCCCATTCCCTCCCCACTCCAGGGGAAGGATACTGCAAAATCCACATTCCCTCCCCACTCCAGGGGAAGGATACTGCAAAATCCCCATTCCCTCCCCACTCCAGGGGAAGGATACTGCAAAATCCCCATTCCCTCCCCACTCCAGGGGAAGGATACTGCAAAATCTCAATTCTCTCCCCTCTCCAGGGGAAGGATATTGCAAAATCCTCATTCCCTCCCCACTCCAGGGGAAGGATACTGCAAAATCTCAATTCTCTCCCCTCTCCAGGGGAAGGATATTGCAAAATCCCCATTCCCTCCCCACTCCAGGGAAAGGATACTGTAAACTCTCCATTCCCTCCCCACTCCAGGGGAAGGATGCTGCAAAATCTCCATTCTTTCCCCACTCCAGGGGAAGGATACTGTAAAATCTCCATTCCCTTCCCACTTCAGAGGAAGGATACTGTAAAATGGAAAGGACACAGAAAGATCTTATAACCAATCAACACACTGTATGCAGTTGAAGAGGTTTTTATGTTATGTGTTTTGTGTGTTTGTGCTTGTTTGAAAATAAAAAATTTATTTAAAAAAGAAGAAGTCTGCCACAATCTTTCAGGGTAACGCTGATAAGCACCCACCTTTATCTCCCTTGAAACGTTGCCAAAGACCTAATTGCCAGTTAGCTTTGCAAGGCCAAACGGAGCACAGAGTCAAAACGGAGCTTCAGACTTTAAACCAACCAGAACGAACACATTTGCTTCCTGCAAAGGCTCACGTGCCTTTGTACCTCCTTTAGGTCTTTTGAGAGGGGCCAATTATCTCCAAGCCTTTCTCTCGAGTCATCCATTTTGTCATAATTGTTCTTGGCTTCTGGCAGCTTGGCGCATGCGGGCACTGGGAACGGGCTCCCCCTGTTCCTCTGCCTCACTGATGTCAGACTCCGGAGGCACCAGAGGCAGCACATAACTCCCAGATGGCCCTGGCCCCCTCTCTGCCTTAGGCAAAGAGCCCTCATCTGAGCCTTCTTTAGACTCCAGGACTGGCCCATGTTCCTCCCCAACCTCCTCACTGTCTGACTCCACTGCCAGTTGTGCAGGCCTCCAGTGGACCACAACAATATGATTGCTTACTAGGAGGAATGAAATGTTGTGGCCCGCCAGTGCCAGCATTGCTGGCAGCAGAGTTGGACAGTGAGGAGGTTGGGGAGGAACATAGGCCAGTCCTAGGGCCTGAGGAAAGCTCAGATGAGCGCTCTGCATCGGAGGCAAAGAGGGAGTTAGACAGCAGTGAGGCAGAGGAACAACTGGAGCCTGTTCTCAGTGTGCGCATGCACAGAGCTGCCCGAACAACTAAGAAAGCAGGGTCGACTTAGGAGTAAAGCCACATTTTGGAGGTGATTGGCCCCTCCTATAGGAGCGAATGGGGAGTAGGCTTTTGCAGGAAACAGTTCATTCAGTCGATCGTTTCAAGGGTGGAAAGTTCTGTTTGTGACTATAAGAGACTCTGCCATGTTTTGTCTTGCCCGGTGTTTGGAAACTAGTTATCTGGCAGCGCTCTAAACGAGATAAGGTTCGTGTTGATAAACATTCCTTTGAAAGGCTGTTTGCTAAGCCTTGTTGACTGTGAATGAAAGGAATTCACAGCGGTGTAAATAAAAGGGGTTTTGCCGGGACCAAGACTTTGCTTCATGCTTGTTAAGGAAGCCTGGGTCAGAACATGAAGTCTGCCTTATTCTAAGGGAAGGCAGTGGCATTTAGAGTCCAGCTATGCTCCCTAAAATCTGCAAGTGAGGTTCAGCTTCTTCCCTGCATTTTATAGAAAAGAAATAGAATAATCAGGGGTTTAATATATTTCAATGATCCTTCTGAAAGATCCTTCTGATCTTCCCTTGCAGATCATGTTTCTTGGATCCATATCAAAAGCACAGGCCAGAAATGGGTTGTGAATTACTGACTGAACAACCCCAGGAACTTCCAAGTGCCTCCTATCACATCAGCTTTGTGTGACTTTCATCCAAACAGTGAGGGAGGAGTGTGGCTATTTTTATTAGAAGCAGGCCCTCCAGGGTTTATGTTGACTCTTCTTGGTGGCATGACCAAGGCTGAATTCAGCCACATGACAACAAGATAAATCCTATTCATTGGAGCTGCAGGAGGGGGCCTCATCTAGTATGAGCTCCAAAGAGATGTAGATTAGATGGATTTTAGCTATATGATAGACAGATATTAGATGGAAAGAAAAAGATAGATACATAGATAGATGATAGATAGATAGACAGGCAGACAGATGATAGATGGATAGATATAGATGATAGATAGATAGATAGACAGACAGACAGACAGACAGACAGACAGACATGATAGATAGATATAAATGATAGATACATAGATGATAGATAGACAGACAGACAGACATGATAGATGGATAGATGTAGATGATAGATACATAGGTGTTCTGACCCCCCCCCTCTCGTATACCAAGTCACTCTGACACAAAGTCTCTTCAAGATGTTTATTGACATACAGGTTCAACCTTGGCAGCAATCCAGCCTGCCAAGGTCAAGATAGCACTTTGGGCAGCAATCCAGCTACAGCGAACCCTTTGGCAGCAATCCAGCTACCAAGATCCAGATAACCACCTTGGCAGCACTCCAGCCTGCCGAGGTCCAAGGAACAGATTGGCAGCAATCCAGGTAAACACTTTGGCAGCAATCCAGTCTGCCAAGCTATGACACAGATCTGAGAGCGTCTCCAACTCTAATGACCAGTTGATTCCTGCAAAGGGCGTGTCCACAAGCAGCCCCTTTATAGTCTGGAGAGGAGTCTAATTATTAGCAGCTGAGAGCAATTACCTCCTGTAACTGCTCAATTGCTCCTTACACCGGGTAGCACGCCGGTAACGAGCATCTAATAACTCACTGCTGATGTCTGACTCACTGTCCCGTGACTCTTCCCCACTGCTCCAAGGCATGACATCAGGAGCCCCCTGCCTTTGGCTTTCACCACTGCTCCATGCCTCAGGCGCCTCCTGGTGGCCAACCAGCCTCTCTGCGCCCTGCTCAGAGTCGGAACCCTGTCCAGCCCTCGCTGTCTAAGTCTGGTGGCAACTCTAACGGCTCCTGCTGGGCCACAACACATAGGTAGGTGGGTAGGTAGACAGACAGACAGACAGACATGATAGATGGATAGATATAGATGATAGATAGATACATAGATAGATGATGGATAGATAGACAGACAGACATACATGATTAGATAGATAGATAGATAGATAGATAGATAGATAGATAGATAGATAGATAGATAGATAGATAGATAGATAGATAGATGATTGATAGATAGATAGATAGATAGATAGATAGATGATAGATAGATAGATAGATAGATAGATAGATAGATAGATAGAAGAGAGAGAGAGAATATACAATATAGAATACCAGAGTTGGAAGGAACTTTGGAGATCTTCTAGGCCAACATCTTGGCCAAGCAGAAGACCCTAAACTAGTGGATGGCGAACTTATAGATGGATTTAAGCCAACAATGGTATCATTACACACATTTGACTATTTCCTCACACCCTTGTGACTCCTGGCTCTCTGCTCTTCCCCTAGTAGTTTTCCAAAGCCAAGTTGGAAGTAATGGGGCCTGTATATAGCCTTCAGATTTGGATCCTCAACATCTGAAGTACCAACCCCCTCTTCTCTGTGATTGTTGGTTTCAAAATTCCTTTCAATGGAAAAGATAGATAGATAGATAGATAGATAGATAGATGAGAGAGAGAAAGAGAGAGAGAATATACAATATAGAATACCAGAGTTGGAAGGAACCTTGGAGATCTTCTAGGCCAACATCTTGGCCAAGCAGAAGACCCTAAACCAGTGATGGCGAACCTTTTCAGCACCAAGTGCCAAAAAGGGAGTGTGCATGTGTGTACACATCAGGGAGTGTGCCCCAGAAGAGAAGCTGCCTAGTGGGCATGCACGGGCCAGAAAATGAACTTATGGTTTCTAGCATGCATATGCACACAGGGCAGCTTGTCTTCTGGTTACTAGCACACATGCGCCTGTGACGATCAGCTGGCTGGCGTGTATGCATACGACAGAACCCAGAAGACCAGCTCTTCCAGATTCCAGCACTGCCGAACATGCAAAAAACAGCTGATCGTCGCAAGTTCATGTGCACCAGAAACCTGGAAGAGGAACAGGCAATGCCACACATGCCAGCCAACATCGCTCTGCTTGCCATAGGCTTGCCATCATGGCCCTACACCATTCCAGACCAATGACCATCCAATCTCTTCTTAAAAGCCTCCAATGATGAAGCACACACAACATCTGGTTCCACTGATGAATTGTTCTCACTGTCAGGAAATTTCTTCTTGGTTCTAGGTTGGATCTCTCTTTCATAAGTTTCCATCAACTACTTCTTGTCTTGTCCTTAGGTGCTTTGGAGAACAGATTCTTCCCCTCTTCTTTGTGACAGTTAGCTAGCTGGCTAGCTACAGGTAGGTAAAATAGATTGAATGATAAAATATATAGATTTGACAGATGATAGATAAGTTAGATATACCTTATGGTGGCGCAATGGTTAGGATGCACTATTGCAGACTAACTTTGCCTATTGCCAGTAGTTCAATCCCGACCTGCTCAAGATGACTCAGCCTTCCATCCTTCCGAGGTTGGTAAAATGAGGACCAGACTGTTAGGGGCAATATATTGACTCTGTATACCGCTTAGAGAGGTCTGTGAAGCACTGTGAAGCAGTTTATACATCTAAGTGCTATTGCTATATATTAGATAGATAAGTTAGATAAAATAAATACCTGGATGAAATAGATCAGATAGACCTCTGGATCCCAAGGTCTCCGTACCAACAGCAATCAGGATTCAGTTGAAGCCTGTTGTCCACAGTCTCCAAGCACTGAAACAGGGTGACTGCAGCATTCCTTGAGTCACCAGGGATGGAGATGTAGAGCTGGGTTTCATCATCATATTTACTTACCCAGTTTCTCTCAAAATAAAACCACCCCAGATAATAAGCCCAATCGGGCTCCTGAGTGCATGCGCTAAAATAAGATCTCCCCTGATAATAAGCCCTCCCCTACCATATTTAAATGCATGCACAGCTGGTCCCCGTCATTTCCTGAGGGGACGGGGGAACATGCCCCATGCACCCCACATGCCCAGCCATCCCTGCAAACCCTAGCTACTGCACCCCTTCTCTTAGTGGCGGCCACAAAAAGAGAGGCAGGCCCAGCGATGCTAGAGCTGACAAGAGTGGGCCAGAAACAGAGCGAGAACTTCCAGCCTTCTCTGGATCAGCTGATCTGCAGGCCGAGTTTAAGGGGCCTCCTGCACCTCAAAAATAATAAGGCCTCCCCGAAAATATTGCAACACAGCAGCAGCCTTGAGGTGACCACACTCATTGCCTCCTGCACCTCAAAAATAATAAGACCTCCCCAAAAATAAGGCCAAGCGCTTATTTCGGGGGTCAAAAGAAAATAAGACCCTGTGTTATTTTCGGGAAAACACGGTACTTGCTTATTTACTTTATCTATTTAGTATTTGCTTCTTTATTTTTTTTAAAAAAAATGTACTTCAAATGATATCAACGGAATTTGCCAATAAAGGTAGTTCAGAAGACATCTTTCCAGAAAGGTACATTGAAAGAGAGGGAAAAAAACCACCAGATATTTGACTCAAATAAAATGTAAGGAAATCAAATACTAATAAATATAACTGGAACTCTTGACATTTCCAACAAAAAAAAAAAAAGGTGAGCTAAGTTAATTCCTTACTTTTCATGCTTGCCTTTTTGATTCAGAGTTGCAGTTTTATTTGGGGTACTTCTTTGTCTCCAGAAAGAAAGGCAAGGGAGAAAGAAGAGGGGGGAAACATCTTCCATAAAGCTGATAGCTAAACAAACTGAAAGTTAGAGAACGAACTGAGCAGACCTATTTCAAATTAGTTTCTGTCCAGTTTTTTTTCCCAGTTCCAACACATGACTCTGTTTTTAGTCCTCAAAAGTTTCTTCTTCTTCTTCTTGCAGATCATTAAAGGATTTCCCTCCAAAACTAAAGGAAGTTTTCTTAAACAGACGCACAAATTACCTTGTAAGAAATGGTTTCAGTACGACACTCTTCATCAACACATGCCCCAAACCTCTTTCATTTACTTAGTCTTGTTCTTCTCACTTCAGGTTTTGCAGCTGCCCAAAGTAAAAGACAAAATGGATTGAAATCCACTCCTCCCAAAATAGCATTTACAATACAATAGCAGAGTTGAAAGGGACCTTGGAGGTCTTCTAGTCCAACCCCCTGCCTAGGCAGGAAACCCTATACCGTTTCAGACAAATGGCTATCCAACATTTTCTTAAAGACTTCCAGTGTTGGGGCATTCACAACTTCTGGAGGCAAGTTGTTCCACTGATTAATTGTTCTCATTGTCAGGAAATTTCTCAGTTCTAAGTTGCTTCTCTCCTTGATTAGTTTCCACCCATTGCTTCTTGTTCTGCCCTCAGCTGCTTTGGAGAATAGTTTGACTCCCTCTTCTTTGTGGCAACTCCTGAGATATTGGAAGACTGCTATCATGTCTCCCCTGGTCCTTCTTTTCATTAAACTACAAATACCCAGTTCCTGCAACCGTTCTTCATATGTTTTAGCCCCCTAATCATCTTTGTTGCTCTTCTCTGCACTCTTTCTAGAGTCTCCACATCTTTTTTACATTGTGACGACCAAAACTGAATGCAGTATTTCAAGTGTGGCCTTATCAAGGCATTATAAAGTGGTATTAACACTTCACGTGATCTTGATTCTATCCCTCTGTTAATGCAGCCTAGAACTGTGTTGGCTTTTTTGGCAGCTGCTGCACACGGCTGGCTCCTATTTAAATGGTTGTCCACTAGGACTCCAAGATCCCTCTCACAGTTACTACTATTGAGGAAGGTACCACCTATACTGTACCTGTGCATTCCGTTTTTGTTGCCTAAATGTAGAACCTTACTCTTTTCACCATTGAATTTCATTTTATTAGATAGTGCCCAATGTTCAAGTTTGTCAAGATCCTTCTGTATCTTAAGCCTGTCTTCTGGAGTGTTGGCTATTCCTGCCATCTTGGTGTCATCTGCAAATTTGATGAGTTCCCCATTTATTCCCTCATCCAAATCATTGATGATTGATCATTGATCCCCTTTGTGAACATAACGCTCAACCAGTGATGATTTTTGATGGGGGTGGGTGGGTGGGCAGAGATTTGAGTCTGGAAGTTGTAGCTGAATCAACTCACACATATGCTGAATGATCCATTGGGTCATAGATGATGCTCTGAATTAACTTCTGCCTTCCTTAGGCAGGTAGTCCTAGACTTACAATCATTTGTTTAGTGTGTTGTGACCTGTCAGTGGCCTGCGGAGCTGGCAACAGAATCGGACAGTGAGGAGGTTGGGGAGGAACATGGGCCAATCCTGGAGTCTGGGGAAAGCTCGGATGAGGACTCTGCATCAGAGGCAGAGAGGGGGTCAGGGCCATCTGGGAGTTGTGTGCTGCCCCCAGAGCCTCCGGAGTCTGATATCAGCGAGACAGAAGAATAGCAGGAGCATGTTCCCACTGTGCGCAAGGGCAGAGCTGCCAGAAGGCAGGAACAATTAAGAAAACAAGGTCGATTTGGGATTAAGGCTTGGAATGATTGGCCCCTCCCATAAGACATAAAAGAGGAGCAAAGGCACATGAGCCTTTGCAGAAAGCACTTAGTTCATCTGGTCGGTTCAAGCTTTGAAAAGTTCTGTTTGACTCTGTGCTAAGTTTGGCCTTGCTCTGCATTTGGCAATTAGGTCTCTGGCAGCGTTTCAAGGGAGATAAGGTGGGTGTTTATCAACATTCCTCTGAAAGACTGTGGCAACTCAAGCAGACATCTGTCGGAACCTTCATGGACTGTTTGTGAAGCCTTGTGGGCTGTGAATGACCATAATTTGCATCCGAATAAATAAAAGAAGGTTTGGGGGATTAAGATTGTGAGTTACGCTTTCTCCACTACCCTGGGTCAGTGACTATTTGAAGTTACAATTACATTGAAAAAAATAACCTCTGACCATTTTTCACACTGTTGTTGCTTGTAGAGGGAAAGAATGGAAGCTGGGGAGGTGAGAATCTCCGACTTTTATTCCAGTGAAAGCACCAATAAATACCGGACAGATGGAAGGACCCATCAGGGGTAGGGAACTTGCTCTTTTGTAGCATTGCCTTGAAAGATGGGAAAAAGAAGAAGAAGAAGAAGAAGAAGAAGAAGAAGAAGAAGAAGAAGAAGAAGAAGAAGAAGAGGAAGAGGAGGAGGGGGAGGGGGAGGGGGAGGGGGAGGGGGAGGGGGAGGGGGAGGGGGAGGGGGAGGGGGAGGGGGAGGGGGAGGGGGAGGGGGAGGGGGAGGAGGAGGAGGAGGAGGAGGAGGAGGAGGAGGAGGAGGAGGAGGAATAATAGCATTGTTCCAATATCTCAGGGGTTGCCACAAAGAAGAGGGAGTGAAACTATTCTCCAAGGCACCTGAGGGTAGAACAAGAAGCAATGGGTGGAAACTAATCCAGGAGAGAAGCAACTTAGAACTGAGGAGAAATTTCCTGACAGTGAGAACAATTAATCAGTGGGACAGAAGTTGCCTCCAGAAGTTGTGAGTGCCCCAACACTGGAAGCCTTTAAGAAGATGTTGGATAGCCATTTGTCTGAAAACGTATAGGGTTTCCTGCCTAGAAGACCTCCAAGGTCCCTTCCAACTCTACTATTGTATTGTGTTGTATTATTGTAATAAGGAGAAGGAGAAGAGGAGGAGGAGGAAGAGGAGGAGGAGAAGGAATAATAAGGAATAATAAGAAGGAGAAGGAGAAGAAACAACAACAAGAAGAAGAAGAATTTAAAGCTGGGGGCTAACATATATCAAGGGAAGGATTCTAGATGGTTGTCTTGGTATGTGCTTCTTCTTCAGTCTCTAAGATCCATCCACTTATCTAACCTTCTTATTTCTGCTACAGAATGTGGTAATGGCAAGAGAATTTAATAGCCAGGCCTGATATCAAGCTATAGCAGAACAAATGCAAACTGTCCAGATGTCTGGCTTGAGAGATGCGCTGCATAGCCTGGACCAATGTCTTTTGCCACCTGACTCTGGTTGCTAGGCAACGCTCCTTGCAGGGGACAGCTAATCTCGTCAATGAGTATTCCTAGACTTTAAAAGAATAGCTAACTGCGCTGATACCAAGCCACAATATTATTAGCTGGGCATTTTCTCTGTTTCAAAACAAGCCCAAGGTTTGTTTTTAAATAGAACTGTCATGTTTTTACCTCTCCGGTGGGTTGGCTGACTGACTGATTTGAGGGGCTGCCACAGAGAGGAGGGGATCAAGCTATTTTCCAAAGCACCCGAAAGCCAGACAAGGAATAATGGATGGAAAGTGACCAAGAAGAGATTCAACCTAGAAATAAGGAGGAACTTTCTGACAGTGAGAACAATCAACCCATGGAACAAAAGTTGCCTTCTTTGGAAGTTGCGAGGGCTTCACTACTTGAGACTTTCAAGAAGAGACTGGGCTGCCATTTGTCAGAAATAGTGTAGGGCCCCCTGCTTGAGCGGGGGGTTGGACTAGATGACCTATAACAGTGATGGAGAACCTATGGCACATGTGCCACAGGTGGCACGCGGAGCCATTTGTCAGGGCACGTGAGGCGCTGCCCTGTCAGTTGGCCAGCGCGCATATGTGGACTGGCCAGCTGAGTTCACCCTTTTTTAAAGCCATTTCTTGCCCTCCCCAGGCTCCAGAGGCTTTATAGGAAGCCTCCGGAGCTCTAAAAACCAGCCCTACGGGGAGAGGGGCGGTCTAGAAATTTAATTATTATTATTATTGTTGTTGTTGTTGTTGTTGTTATTATTATTATTATTATTATTATTATTATTATTATTATTATTATTATTATTATTACTGGAAGTTCAGGAACACACTTCTGGTTTGCTCAGAGGGTCATTTTGAGCGCTCCGAAGGCTTTCTTGAAGGTCCCTGAAGCCTTCGGAGCGCTGAAAACGATCCTCCAAGCAAACCGGAAGTGACTTCCGTTTTGCTCGGAGGTTCGTTTTGACTGCTCTGGAGGCTTCAGGGAAGCCTCCTGAAGGTCCCTGAAGCCTCTGGAGGGCTTCCCAGGGGGTGGGGGAGGCTGTTTTTGCCCTCCTCTGGAGCCTGGGGAGGGCGAAAAAAGCATGCAAAAATGGGGGGGTCGCGCCTGTAGTGTGCGTATGCGCACTGGGGGGGTCACGCATTGCATTATGGGTGAAGAACGCCTGCACACGACCCCCCTGCGCTCTCCCCACTTATGTCAGGCGAGCCAAAAAAGGTTCGCCATCACTGACCTATAAGGTCCCTTCCGACTCTGTTAATCTATTAATCTGACTGAGCTCCTCAATGCTGTAATGAACACTGGCTATGTACTAACAAGCGCAACAGTTCCCATTTTTAAGAACAAGCGTGACCCAATGGATTGTGCCAACTATCGCCCAATCTGCCTTCTGTCTCACACGATGAAGATCTTTGAGAGAATCCTTCGCTCAAGAGAGACCCCGACTCAACATCAAGACAACGGAGTACTTAGAGACTGTCACCACCTCTGGAATGCTTCAAATCCATGGAGAAAGCCTAAAGAAGGTGGACATTTTTCAATGTCTGGGATCCCAACTGCAAGGCAAGGGCGACATCAAGAAGGTGGACATTTTTCGGTATCTGGAATCCCATCCCCAAGGCACTGGCGACATCAATGCGAGATACGAGCAAGGGTGAATGCAGCCTAGATGCATTGGCAAGAACTCACTGGTGTGTTATGTGACAGACGAATGCCAACCCCTTCTTAAATCTAACATTTACAAGACAACCATCTGCCCTTTTGCATTGTATAGCACTAAATGCTGGGCAGCAACAACAGGGACCGAAAGCTCTCTCCATCCCATGGAAATACGAAGGCTCCGTTGCATATTGGGCATCTCCCTTCTTGACCACATCACAAATGACAACATTCGACGACATTTTGGTGTGGCACCAATTATAGAGAAGATGAGAGAAGGCCAGCTCCACTGGTATGGACATGTCCTAACAGCAGCACCTTCCACCGTGGCCAAGACCGCCTACCAACTAGAAGTCAATGGAGGGCGACCTTGTGCGTGCCCAAAACAGAGATGGCAAGACTGTCACTGCGTTAATTGTTTGCTAGCTGAACTGAATAATTACTGCGCAGGTCATAGGCCTTATCAGCAATGATTTACTGTGCATGCTTCTTAACACGTTTCTTAATACATCACACATTCCAGAGACTTCTTTACTTTTGATCTTCTGTTCGTCTGCCAAGAAGGCGGACGACAATTGCTCTTGCCAAAATGTAACAATTAGATAGATTTGTTTATTTTTCTTATTTTTATATTAAAGCTTGTTTTAATTAGAACATGTTATCGGGTCTTACTTTCGCTTTTTCTGAAGATATACTTTTTAGGAAAGCCGACGGTCTACACCTCATTAGCTCAGGGTGAAATTTCCCCTGACAAAGACACCATCAACAAAGATATGCAAGCCATGGGCCTGTGCCCTGGAGACACAGCTGACCATAGAAAGTGGCATTCAATGATCCCCAAAAGCAGACCCTGCACTTGTGGGAATACACTAGGAAGAAGAAGATATTTTTTACCTGTCCAAGGTAACATAAAAAGTGAATGTTATTAGGATAAGACCGCTGTCAGGATTGCCATTGTGCTACACCAGCTATGTTTAGCCAGATACCAGTCTGCCATAGCCAGTGGAGGGAGAGAGAGCTGCAGGAAGGTAGAGAAGAAGCTGGGATAAAGGGGAATCGAAACTACTCTTGGTGCCGTCCCATGGGAGCCACTGGCTGTTTCAAAATCATAAGAATGAGACGCGAGGAGGAAGTACTACCAGTTCTTTGCCAAGTGGGTAGCAAACATAATTTAAAACGGGTTTTAAGAAAATTAAATTTCAAATAATTTTGCAGATGTTTCTGTGAGCACTGGTGTGGGTATTCACTGAGCCCCACTGTCGAGCGCAGGAAATCAGTAGTCCAGGTAATTCAAATAAATATATAGCAATAACATTTAGACTTATATACCGCTTCACAGTGCTTTTACAGCCCTCTCGAAGCGGTTTACAGAGTCAGCCTATCGCCCCCAACAATCTGGGTCCTCATTTGACCCACCTTGGAAGGATGGAAGGATGGAAGGCTGAGTCAACCTTGAGCCTGGTGAGATTCGATTCGATCTGCTGAACGGCAGCTAGCAGTCAGCTGAAGTAGCCTGCAGTACTGCACTCTAACCACTGCGCCACCTCGGCTCTATATAAGCTTATATATAAGTTTAATGTATGCTAAAGCTCTCTACAAGAATCTGGACTACTAACAGTTAAGGCAAGTTAATGGTAGATAAAAGTCAATGTTATTCAAGGAGGGCTGGACTTAGTTCTTTTGTGAGCACGAAGGGTTCTTGAAACTGTATTTGACCCCTCCCTCAGGCTCAGCCTGGTCGTCATCTACACCCATGTGGGATATGATTGAATGTTCTCTCTTTCATTGCATAATCCTTCTCCAACACCAAGTAGCCTTCCTAATTCCAGTCTTTCCATTCAGTTCCAAAGGAAGACATCAGGAGGAGCATCATGGATCCTTTTTAGATGTGGAAGTCAAGGAGCCAGAGAAAAGCTGTAGGAACATTGCCATTTTGCAACCATAGGGGGAAATCAAAAAGACCCCTGTGAAGGATCTGCAGATATGTGTACATGAGAAAATGCTGGAAATTGTGCAGTTTTATAAGATATAGTTTTGAGACGTGTTTGAACTGTTGCTTCTCAACTATCGTAGTTTTTGGCTTTAAAATGTTTCCATTGTCAAGTCCATGAAATCAGGAAGTTCAGGCAATTCAAAAGAATATAGGTTTATTTATGCTAATGCTCTCTACAAGAATCTGATCCAGTAACAGTCAAAAGTAAATTGGTGGCAGATAAGTGTCCATGGAATTGAAGGTGTGCTGGATCTCTTATGGGCACGAAGTGACTCAAGACTGTTGACACATTTGACCCTTCCCTCGGCCTCAGCCTGGTCATCATCTACATCCCACAGTCTTAGGATTTCCAATTCGGACAATTGTTGTATCATTTTGTACAGCAAGATGGGCAGCCTATAAATTTAATAAATAACTGCAATAAATCAATATACAAACAACAAATAAAGAGAGAGACCTGGGTAGTGTTTTTTGTATTAGATTTACAAAAGAGACATTTGAAGCAACATGTGAGAAGAACAAAGAAAAAAATGAACAGAAATCAAGTTGTACAATATTTTTAAAATGGACTAAAAATTCAGATTGTTAGAAGCAAAAAGAAAGATTGTACAGTTGGTTTATTTGATCAAGGTTAAAACAGATACGTTATTATCTCTAGTAACACTTAATGGACTTTTGCTAATGGACTGAAATGATCAGATTTTATGGATTTGTTTATAGATGAGAGATTTGGGATGAAGAGATCATTTGTTGTATTTCAAGAGAAGACGATAAGTTACTATAATTGTTTATACTTAATAAAAGTGTATATAAAAATTGTTTACACTTGTGATGAAGGGAAAGATTTTTATATATTTATTTTCCTTTTCTTTAATATGATCTAATTTTTCTTTTTTTCTAATTGTTCTTTCTTTTTTCTTTTTGCATATCTATTTTTTTATTCTTCTACTGCATCTTTTTCATTTTTCGTTAGTTTTTAACACTCAGAGCATTCTTTTCTTCTCTTCTTTTAGATTTCATTCGGCTGCCTCCTTCCACCTCTCAATGGTGTCTCTAACCCGAAGCCCGGAGCTCTAGTGTTGGGTGTCTTGGGAATGGTAACTGTGAGGTACATACACCAAGTCTCTATGCAGCTAAATCAAACTCCAGAGGCTCTAGTTCAGAGCCAAGAGAGGCTTGGAGCAAGAGATTATGGTCATCCTGGTAAGCAGCTCAAAGGTCTCAGCCTGAGTGCTGAGGAACTGACCCTAATTCTCAAACCACCTTAGAATAGAACTAACTTGCTTCTCTCCTTGATTAGTCTCCATCCATTGCTTCTTGTCCTACCTTCAGGTACTTTGGAGAATAGTTTAACTCCCTCTTCTTTGTGGCAGCTCCTGAGATATTGGAACAATGCTATCATGTCTCCCCTGGTCCTTCTTTTCATTAACTTAGACATATCCTGTAACTGTTCTTCATATGTTTTAACCTCCAGTCCCTTAATCATCTTTGTTGCTCTTCTCAGCACTCTTTCTAGAGTCTCCACATCTTTTTTACATCATGGTGACCAAAACTGGAT
The DNA here is from genome assembly GCF_964273705.1 of Natrix helvetica. NCBI lineage: Eukaryota > Metazoa > Chordata > Lepidosauria > Squamata > Natricidae > Natrix > Natrix helvetica. The sequence continues at coordinate 6,034,443 of NC_138562.1, forward strand.
GCAGTATTCCAAGTGTGGCCTTACCAAGGCATTATAAATTGGTATTAACACTTCACATGATCTTGATTCCATCCCTCTGTTGATGCAGCCTAGAACTCTGTAGGCTTCCTAAAGTTCAGGCTTTGTTTCCTAAACAACTTTCTTCATAAAACAAGGGAAGACCTGAATAAACGATACACAAGAAATTAACAGGGGGAGAAAGCTATTTTTGGTATCCAAACATGCCATGTTGGTTTGCCAAATGCTTGTGGGATGTTAATCCTTTTTCATATGTCAGCGTAGAATCGTGAACTGTAAAGCTAATGAGAGCTATCTTAGATTGGAAGAAGTCTCCTTTTTTTTTACCACTAGATGGAGAAATTCAATTGGAGTCATTCATGACTACTTCTTTTAAGTATTGTGAGATAAATCTAGAAGGAAAGTGACATCTAAAATAAGTGCATGTAACCATGACAAAGTTAGGAAGAAGAACAAGAAAACAAACACACACTGATGGTTTGCTTCTGATTGGGAGGCTGGGAATATTGACAAGAAAAGAAGGAGAGAAGAAGGAGAATTGAAAACAGAAAAGAGAGAAAGAGAAAATGAATGACTGAATGAGAAAAAGAAAGAAAAGGAAAGAGAAAGAAAGGGAGGGAGGGAGGAAAGGAAAGAAGGACAGGGAATGAATGAAGGAGTGAATGAATGAATGAAGGAAGGAAGGAAGGAAGGAAGGAAGGAAGGAAGGAACAGAAGCAGGGAAGGGGAAGGAATGCGGGAAGCTTGGAGGAAAGAAAGAAAGAAAAAGAAAGAAAGACAGACGGACGGACACTAAAACTGTGTGAATGAATTCCAACCTCCTTTTTTTAACAATTACAGTCTCATTATTCCTCCTCCTAGATTCCGTGATGGCGAACCTATGGCACGCGTGCCACAAGTGGCACGCGGAGCCATTTGTCAGGGCACGCGAGGTGCTGCCCTGTCAGCTGAGTTCACCTTTTTAAAAGCTATTTTTCGCCTTCCCCAGGCTCCAGAGGCTTTATAGGAGCCTGGGGAGGGCGAAAACAGCCCCCCCGCCCCCCCGGAGGCTTCAGGGACCGTCCCTGAAGCCTTCGGAACACTTAAAACCACCCTCCAAGCAACCCGGAAGTCACTTCCGGTTTGCTCGGAGGGTGGTTTTAAGCGCTCCGAAGGCTTCAGGGAAGCCTCTGGACAGTCCCTGAAGCCTCCAGAGGGCCTCCGGGGGGTCGGGGGAGGCTCTTTTCGCCCTCCCCAGGCTCCTATAAAGTCCCTGGAGCCTGGGGAGGGCAAAAAAAACATGTAAAAATGGGGGGGGCGCGCGTTTTGCGCGCATGCACACTGGGGGATCACGCATTGCATTATGGGTGCGGCACGCCCGCACTCGACCCCCCTGTGCTCCCCCCACTTGTGGCACGCGAGCCAAAAAAGGTTCGCCATCACTATCCTAGATGTTATTCAAATCCCTTCAGTTTCTCTCTGAATCCACATCTTTCTAATCTTCAAATCCATAAATCTTTCTTTCATTCCTTTCTTCTTTCAGCAAAAATGTCCATATAAGGTTTCCAGCCTTTCAGGAAAGCTTTTGTTGTGGTTTTTTCTCCCCCCTCTGACCAGACAGGGTGACTTTGCCCTTACTGCGTATTATGACATTTTCACAATGCAGCCCTTCACTGTGGAAATTTCATTATTCTTCCGCTGTGATACATAACAATAACCTTGCTGACCTGGTGTGCCATTCGGATGAAAGCACTGAGCTCTTGAGGGGGAACGTGGTGCCCATTGCTGGTTGAACTGTAAGGTGGCTTAAGAAAAAAACTGCCCAGACTGAGAGAATAGATACAAACTTGAAAATTATTTGGTCATAACTACCCTCTTTCCCCCAAAATAAAACCTCCCCAAATAATAAGTTCAATTGGGCTTTTGAGCGCATGTGCTGAAAATATTGCAACACAGCAGCAGCCATGAGGTGACCGTGCTCGCCGCCTCCTGCACCTCAAAAATAATAAACCTCCCCGAAAATAATGCCAAGCGCTTATTTCGGGGGTCAAAAGAAAATAAGACTGTCTTATTTTCGGGGGAACAAGGTACAAGCATCAATGGTGCCCCATTCCTGTCAATTTACCTTCTTGCCTTTCAGGGGCATTCAGGGTTATTTTTTACAAATAACTTAAGGCAGCAAACATGTCCAGCACACCTTCCTCATCCTATTTTCTCCAGAAAAACCCTGTGAGGTGGGTCTGGTTCAGAAAATAAGCGCTCCCCGAAAAATCTTTAACGCTTGTGCATCTGGTCTCTGCCGTTTGCAGAGAAGAGCAACAAAGACGATTAGGGGACTGGAGGCTAAAACATATGAAGAACGGTTGCAGGAACTGGGTATGTTTAGCTTAAGAGAAAGAAGGACTAGGGGAGACAGGATAGCAGTGTTCCAATATCTCAGGGGTTGCCACAAAGAAGAGGGAGTCCAGCTATTCTCCAAAGGACCCGAGGGCAGGACAAGAATCAATGGGTGGAAACTAATCAAAGAGAGAAGCAACTTAGAACTGAGGAGGAATTTCCTGACAGTTAGAACAATTAATCAGTGGAACAGCTTGCCTCCAGAAGTTGTGAATGGAAGTCTTTAAGAAGATGTTGGATAGCCATTTGTCTGGAACGGTATAGGTTTTACTGCCTAGGCAGGGGGTTGGACTAGAAGACCTCCAAGGTCCCTTCCAACTGTGCTATTGTATTGTATTGTATTTCCTGGGGAGGGGAAGAGAGGGGAACATGCCCCACATGCACCTGCCATCCAGACGGAGGCCGCTCCCACAAATCCTAGCTACCGTGCCCCTTCTCTTAGCAGCGGCCACAAAAAGAAAGGCAGTGACACTAGGGCTGGCAAGAGTGTGCCAGAAACAGAGACAGAACCTCTGGCCATCTCTGGATCAGATGATCCATGGGCCGAGGTTAAGGGGCTTCCTGCACTTCAAAAATAATAAGACCTCCCCGAAAATAAGTCCAAGCTCTTATTTGGGGGGAAACACGGTAGTGAAAGGCCCCCTCCTTCCTGGGACCCTGGACTATGTTCTACCATACTTTCCTCCCCAAATGGTTGCCAAGCTATTCTAGTACCAGGGTACTTTGGCAATGTGGATGTCCTATCCTGTAAATTGCTCCTTGAATTTCAGCCAAGCGGCATTTTAGGATGCTGAATTTCATCTTAGTGCCACCTGGTGGATGTTTTTGCATCCATTTAAAATCCATAAACGACTGCTTTTTTAAAAAACAAAATAAAAATGTACTTTAATTCACGTTCCCCTCCGTTCTTTCCTTCATCCTTTAATAAGTGTGCTTGGCTTTTAATTTTAAAAAAAGATTGCAATTCTGGTGGCTTACATTTTACCAATGGATGTTGCTTTGAAGTGTTTCAGCGAAGAAATGCAATAAAAACGTATGTTCAGTAAAATAGCATTAAGAATGCATCTTGAAATAATACATCAACATTATTATTACTCCAGTAATTCTTATTGCTACTGTTATTATCTAAAAACGTTCCTCCTTGCTACCACAAGATATCCACTACGCCTCATTGCATTGCAGGGAGAAAAAGTCACAAGGGATTGCATTAGAAGACTGCCATGATTTAACCATAAATAAGTAAATAAATAAATAAGTAAGTAAATAACATGCTCTAGGATTTGATTATTCTTTGAACATTTTGTAAGCAAGAGCAGAACTTTTTGATTCATAATGAGAAAACAAAGAAATTTTTTTCAGTAGCAAATTGCAATGTGTAATGCACAAACCGTAGTGGGATTTGGTGTTCTGGCAGCATTCCAAGAGAGATAAGGTGAGTGCTTATCATCATTCTCCCAAAGGACTGTGGCAACTCGAGCAGACATCTGTCGGAATCTTCACAGGCTGTTTGTGAATCATTATGGGCTGTGAATGACCATACTTCACAGCCGCATAAATAAAAGAGGGTTTTATTTATCTAGGATTGTTATTTATGCTTTCTCAGGAATCCTAGGTCAGAACACTCTGTTTTTTATCTGAATTGTACATTGTGTGGGGACTTCTGGGTGCAAAGGTAGAGGAGATAGGTAGACTTAACCAATTTCTGAAAAGGGGCGATTGAAAAAAAAAGAAAGGCTGCACGTTTGCACAACACCACAAGGTGGCACTGCTTCCTACCTATTTTTTTTTGCTAGATGGACAAATATCCAGGAATATTAAAACAATAGGCCCATCAATGCTGTTTGGGAAAGGAGGATGGGAGTTTGGGACCAGGGAATTTGGTGGGCCAGTAGAAGGTAAAGGGTCCATTGTGTAGGGATGACAACCTTCTGATGCCTTACCCTGTGGGTTAATGAAATGGGTTGGTCTCTTTTTGGAAAAGAAAAATCCTAGAGTTTGAGAGTGAGGAGTGGTGTTTTGAAGTGGTGCTCTCTGAGCTTGCTTGTTTGTTTTTTTCTGCAGATGTTTCCTTACCTTAACTAGGTAACATCGTCAGTGCAATAAGGAGGGCTGGTTGCTGTCCATTTATATTCGGGTATCTTGCCTGGCTGGGGGGGGGGGGCAGATAGAGTGTCAGGCCTGCAGCCCTCTTTTCTTTTGGATCTTTGGCCTGCCACACTTTCTATTATTCTGCTATGCATCTTCTATGGTGGGAAAATGGGAGGGGGGATTGTATGGAGTTAGATGATATGTAGCCATAACAAAATTCTTTCTAGAAAGCCAAGGTCATCCTTTGTCTCTGCGTCTCTGCACCTGACCGGAACTGGATGGGTGGAACTGCCAGCATGGCAATGGGAGATTGGACCATGTGATGGACTGGTGGGTGTGGGGGCAAGATCTTGAACTTTCAACTAGGTGGGGAAAACTGGGAAGCTTTCAAATTCTGGTTTTCCCAGATGTGCCAATATGACTCTCTTATTTTTGGATGCTATTTGGAACCCTGAAATAGAGATTCTTTAGTTGGGCTCTTTGGCAGTTTCTTGATTAGGGTATTGCTTACTTGATTATCATCTGAAGTTAACCTTGGAGTTAATCAATGCTGCTCTGGTTGCTGATTACTGGTGGAGAGGTGCTGGAGTCTCCATTTTATGTCTTAGATACAGCTTCTGTGTGTTTTCTACTTACGGTACGGTTGCAACGGGATCTGGAACCCACCACTGGTTCGGAGCGTCTTGTACTCCGTAAAATATGGTACTTTGTGCTCCTCTTCTTGAAATGCCTGACCCTGTTTCCAATTAAGCTGATATTCCGATATATCTTTTTTTTCTTCACGAAGAAAATAAAACTAATTTAAAACTGATTTAAAGGCTTTGTGGAAAGCTTGTGGATGGAAATGCAGAGAATCAGGGAGGAAGGGCCCTTCAAGATTGCTAATAAAAGTGAGCCTCCAAGGCCTCCAAGGGTCTGGGTGGGAAATGGGGTTTTATACCTTGCCATTGGATCCATCTACTTTAGTCTTTGTCAGCGGCGACTGCTAAATTCCACTTAAACCTATTTGACTCCACTTAAACCAAAATAAGGTAAAGGTTCCCCTTGCACATATGTGCTAGTCGTTCCCGACTCTAAGGGACAGTGAGCATCTCCATTTCAAAGCCCAAGAGCCAGCGCTATTCGAAGACGTCTCCGTGGTCATGTGGCCGGCATGACTAAAAGCTAAAGGCGCACGGAACGCTGTTAGCTTCCCACCAAAGGTGGTTCCTATTTTTCTACTTGCATTTTTTCATGCTTTCGAACTGCTAGGTTGGCAGAAGCTGGGACAAGTAACGGGAGCTCACTCTGTTATGCGGCTCTAGGGATTCGAACCGCTGAACTGCTGACCTTTCTGATCAACAAGCTCAGCGTCTTAGCCAGAGGTGGGTTTCTGCCGGTTCACCCCAGATCAGGCAAACCGGTAGTGGTGATGTTGGGAGGCTCTGCCCACCTACAGAAGCGCCTGTACAGAAACATTGCACATGTGCGCGAGCTCACACATGAGCGAACCGGTAGTAAAGTAAATTGAAACCCACCACTTGTCTTAGCCACTGAACCACCGTGTCCCTGATTAGCCAGAACGGCCTCTCCCGAAATATTAAACCATTAAACCCACAATGCTTCATCCACCATGTTCAGTTTCAAATCGTCAAACCATGTTACAGTGTAGCTAAGCAGACACTGGTTGGAATTACAAGGAAATCTAGAAGGTTTTCCAGTACATGGAAGAATTTTCTACGTGGAGAAGACAGGATTGAATCTGGAATCTTTGAGCTTTCGAACATGAGCTCTGCCACCCAGCAACAGCATTTGAAAGAAGGAGTTAGGGGACTGGACAGAGAATCCCAGAAATGCCACACAGTGGAGTCCTTGGTGCTGTAAGGACCTGCCTTGCCCCCACCCTCAAGAAAGTGTAGACCAGGGGTGTCCAAACTTGGGAACTTTAAGACTTGTGGATTTCAACTCCCACCTATGCTGGCTGGAGAATTCTGGGAGTTGAAGTCCACAAGTCTTAAAGTTCCCAAGTTTGGACACCCCTGGTGTAGACTCTTGAAAACCTGGTATTTCAAAAAGAATCTTTTTATTGAAAAGGGGTGAAACCAAGTCAATTGTCAGCCTGTAGTTATGTTCCTTTTAGGCTCTTTGGCCTGCCACACTTTCTATTAATTCACTATGCTGTTTCATTAGTGTAGTAATTGGGAGGGGAAATAGAAAGGAGTAGAGTTGTGGAATGTGTTGTTGTCATTCTTTTCTAGAAGCCCAAGGTCATCTTTTGCCTCCGCACCTCTGCACCCGACCGGAACCAGCTGGGTGGAGATGCCAGCGTGGCCAAAGAAGGTTGGACCATGTGATGGATTTAAGGGTGTGGGGAAAAGTTCGTGAACTTTCAACTGGGTGGAATCCCAGGACGTTTTTCAGATTTGGGATTCCACAGTTTGTTGCCAACATGTCTGTCTTGTTAAATTGGACCTTTAAGGATAGCTCTGCCTTGGGGTCTGATTTAATTCTGCATGATATTTGGAACACTGACATCAACATTCAAAGCAGGCTCTGGGACCCTCAGGCGATACAATCCATGATCAAGGAAATTAGGGACCCCTCCCAGCAATCCGATGTGGATTCCCACCAATCCGCAGGTATGAAAATGTTTTTGCACCGGCCTCTCTGAGAAACAGATAGGAAGAGGATCATCTTTTGGAGTTGCAATCCACAGCCCACCGCACCACCTTGCATCCCCCCAAGAGGTGAGGATTTCCCAGACATCTGAGGCGCCAGGCAACGGTTATAAATCAGGCGAAAGTTTATACAAAAAGACAAGGCAAGAAATAGGATACCCATGGAAAGGAGAAAGAACAAAATATAGCAAAACCAACCTCCCTCCCCACCCCTTCATCCACCGAAGAATGGCAGATACATGGATCGGACAGGTGCTCCATGAGCTTGGTGTTTTTCTTGCAGAAGTTTCATTGCCAAACTGGGTAAGAGCGCATCAACAGTGCACTGATGATGTTACCTAGTTGGGTAATGAAATGTCTGCAAAAAAAAAACCCTATCAAGCTGAGAGAGCATCAAAGACCTCATTGTCATTCTCCTCCTCCTCCTCCTCCTCCTCCTCCTCCTCCTCCTCCTCCTCCTCCTCCTCCTCCTCCTCCTCCTCCTCCTCCTCCTCCTCCTCCTCCTCCTCTTCCCCCTCTCCCACTCCCTTCTACCATTGATGATGTTATCTAGAGCAGTGATGGAGAAACGTTTTTCTGCTTGGGTGCCAAAATGGCATGGGCGGGCACATAATGCAATGCCCTCCCCCCGCGTATGCATGCATCCCCCCCCTGCATGCGCACAGGCCTCACTGAAGCCTCCGGACTTCCAGTTTGCCCATTGGGCTGTTTTTCGCCATCCACAGGCTCCGGAGGCTTTCCTGAATCCTGGGGAGGGCGAAAACGGCCTCCCCCATCCTCCGGAAGGCCGAAAATCAGCTGGCCAGTGTGTGCACGCAGGCTGGAGCTGACATATGGCAATGCCTCGTGTGTCCTCAGATATGGCCATGATGGGCCTGGAGTAAAGAAACATCTGCAAGAAAACCACCAAACCGAGAGAGCACCAAAGACCCCCCTCCCACTGCTCCTGCCCTCTCTCCATAAACCCCACTCCCTTCTAACACTGAGGATGTTACCCAGTTGGGTAATGAAATGTCTGGAAAGAAAACCACCAAGCTGAGGGAGCCCCAAGCACCCTGCCGTCTAACCCTGAGATACAAATATTGAGCTTTTGAGTTTGAGTTTTATTGGATTTATATGCCACCCTTCTCCCAAAGGACTCAGGGCGGCGTACAACATTAAAAAACACACATCACGAAAGTTAAAAAGACATTAGATACATATCCAAAAAACAAACCCAATTAATAGGACAATAACATTTTAAAAAATGAGATAAAATTAACATTAACAGGCCAGGCCGGCTTGCTGGAAAAGCCAACTTTTTAGGGCGCATCGTAAGGACCGGAGGTCAGGGATTATGCGAAGCTCGGGGGGCAGTTCATTCCAGAGGGAATATTCTCTTCTATTAGTAAAATTCATACACCCGGGCTTTCAAATATAACAAAGTCTGAATATCTAGAATCTAGATGTTTTAGAATGTCTGGATATGAAATCTTGGCAATTCCGTGTTATTGTGGGAAAAGCTTTAAAACATTCGAAGATGGAGACATCCATAATTTCATTTTTCATTTCCCTTAGCTTGGCTTCCCATTCTAACTCCTCTGCTCTATTTGAAAAATGCTGCCTTGGGGGGAGGGGAAAAAAAGACCAATTAAAAAAAAAAGGAAAGAATCTGGAAACGAGCCTACGAGGATTAGCAGGTGGGTGATGAATAGACCTCCCCTTTCCAAAAATATCCCCGTCACATTAAACACAATGTGCTTTTCACCAAATAGGCGGTTCTTTTAACTCCTAGAGAGCTGGTGGGGAAGGGCTGGGATGCGACGTGGTGTCTTATTTTGTAGCCCCACACCATTCATTTTTGCTTCTATTGTTGCATGGAATTTAGCTGGAACAGAAAGCAGATGAATTCCCTTTATCCTGTTTGCTGCTTAGCTCAAGAGTCAAACGTTATGGCAGCCGGGCATTTGAGAGCAATTTAATTTAGGGCCTCGGTTTTGGTTGAATGCCTGCGATTCTTTTCTCCCCACACCCTCTCCGAACGCTGTTTATTTTGCTTCTTTTGCTTATCAGAGTAGCAAAGCAATTCGTTTTTGCCTTTTAGCCTATTGTATTCAGACGTGGTGGCTCAGTGGTTAAGATGCTGAGCTTGTCGATCAGAAAGGTCGGCACTTTGGCGGTTCAAATCCCTAGTGCCGCATAATGGAGTGAGCTCCTGTGACTTGTCCCAGCTTCTGCCAACCTAGCAGTTCGAAAGCATGTTAAAAAGTGCAAGTAGAAAAATAGGAGCCACCTTTGGTGGGAAGGGAACAGCGTTCCGTGTGCCTTCAGCATTTAGTTATGCCGGCCACATGACCACGGAGACGTCTTTGGACAGCGCTGGTTCTTCGGCTTTGAAACGGAGATGAGCACCGCCCCCTAGAGTCGGGAACAACTGGCATGTATGTGCAAGGGGAACCTTTACCTTCTTGTATTCAGCCTCATTCGCCTTTGCTTCTTCAATAAAAATTTCCAGTCATTGTTGAGGTTACAAATAGAAATGGAATCTATTGTTCGAACACTGCAGGTGTGTAAATGGGCAGGCGAACAAAAACAGATTTATTCAAAAAGTCGGCTTTTAAAGCGAAGGGGAGGAATGCCTCCTGCTTTAAATCTAGGATTACACAAGATTCCCCCCCCCCCGCCCCCAATACAGGTGGTCTTAATGAAGCACAGTGGTGCAAAGTCCTGTTGCTCCTTGGTCCAAAGTCCTCTTTTCTGATGAGAGCAACTTTTGCCAAAAGCACCAAAAACTGGTTCAATGACCGTGGGATTACTGTGCTTGATTGTATAAACCATATTCTGAGTGTTCCAGTGTAGCCATATGGTTATTGGTTATTGGGATCCCTGAGAAGCAACACTTTGCATAATCAATCAGGATGGAGCTGGAAGGGACTTTGGAGGTCTTCTAGTCCAACCCCCTGCTCAAGCAGGAGACCCTAGAGCATTTCAATCAATCAATCAATATAGAGTTGGAAGGGACCTTGGAGGTCTTCTAGTCCAACCTCCTGCTCAAGCAGGAGACCCTGGACCATTCCAATCAATCAATCAATCAATCAGAATGGAGCTGGAAGGGACCTTGGAGGTCTTCTAGTCCAACCCCCTGCTCAAGCAGGAGACCCTGTACCAGTGTTGATGAACCTTTTCAGCACTGAGTGCTGAAACATGAGTGGGCAGGGATGCACAGGCTGGAAACTGGAAGAGCAGCTGCCTGGTGTGCATGTGCTCACCGGGTGGCTGTTCTTCCAATTTCCGCTGCATGCATGCACACCAACCCTCTGGTCTTCCGATTTTGGGCATGCACGCACTTGCGAAGACCATTGGCCAATGCGCATGCACATATCAGAAACTGGAAGAGCAACCACCAAGGTAGCCTTTGGTTGCGCATGCATGCCAGGAATCAGAAGACAATATGGCCAGTGCGCAGCTCCTCCTCTGGTTTTCCGGTGCTCCTGTGTGCATGAAGACCAGTTGGCCAGCATGCCACAACCCAGAAGAGCAACGGGCGATGGCTCGTGTGCCCAGAGAGATGGCTCCGTGTGCCACCTGCGGCATGGGTGCCATAGGTTCATCATCATGGCCCTGTACCATTTCAGACAAGTGGTGGTCCATTCTCTTCTTAAAGAGCTCCAGTGATGAAGCACCTACGACTTTGGAAGGCAAGCTGTTCCATCTTTTACGTCTTGTCTCCTGCCTTCTGGTGCTGTCTACCTTGAGGAATATAAATCACTGGGACCTGATGGATTACATCCCACATCTGAAAGAGCTGCCAGATGTTATCTGAGAACCAGTGTATCATATCTTAAAAAATCTTGGAACACTGGGGAACTACCAGATGATTGGAAAAGATCTGACGTGGTTCCCATCTTCAAAAATAAGCGGGGAACGGGGGGAGACCCTGGAAACTACAGACTAATCAGCCTAACATCAATACCTGGGAAGATACTGGAAAAAATAACTAAAAAACAAATCTGTGAACATCTAGAAACAAGTTGAGTTATAGCTACCAGTTGCAGCCAACAGAGCATGCCAAACCAATCTTATTTCATTCTTTGACAAAAGTCACTAGACCAGCGAAATGCTGTGCGCATAGCATATTTGGACTTCAGCAAGGCATTTGACAAAGTAGAACGCAACCTACTCTTTGGTAAGCTAGAAAAATGTGGCATAGACAGCATCACCACCAGATGGATTTGTAACTAGCTGACAAACCATACTCAACGAGTAGTCCTTAATGGTACTACATCTACATGGAGGCAAGTAAGCAGCGGGGTACCACAAGCTTCTGTCTTACCCCCAGTACTCTTCATTATCTTCATAAATGACTAAATGATGCAGAAATAAAAGGTAACTCATCAAATTTGCAGATGATGCTAAGCTGGCACGGATAGCCAATGCCACAGAAGACAAGCTCAGGACCCAAAAGGATCTTAATGGGCCTTATCCAACAACGTGAAATTTAATGTGCAGAAAAGCAAAGTTTTATACCTGGGTCGGAAAAACCAAAGGTATAAGTACAGATTACAATACAATACAATACAATACAATACAATACAATACAATACAATACAATACAATACAATACAATAGTAGAGTTGGAAGGGATCTTGGAGGTCTTCTAGTCCAACCCCCTGCCTAGGCAGGAAACCCTATACCGTTTCAGACAGATGGCTCTCCAGCATCTTCTTAAAGACTTCCAGTGTTGGGGCATTCACAACTTCTGGAGGCAACTTCTGTTCCATTGATTAATTGTTCTAACTGTCAGGAAATTTCTCCTCAGTTCTAAGTTGCTTCTCTCCTTGATTACTTTCCACCCATTGCTTCTTGTTCTATCCTCAGGTGCCTTGGAGAATAGTTTGACTTCCTCTTCTTTGTAGATGAAACCTGGCTCAATAACAGTAACTGGGAGAGGGCTCTTGGAGTTCTAGTGAATAATCAGTTAAATATGAAGCAGCAGCTAAAAAAGCAAATGTAATCCTTGGTTGTAGCAATAGTGGTATAGAATCAAAATCACACAAAGTATTAGTACCGCTTTATAATGCCACACCTGGAATCCTGCATCCAGTTTTGGTCACCACATTACAAAAAAGACGTTGAGACTTTGGAAAAAGTGCAAAGAAGAGCAACCGAGATGATTAAAAGCCTGGAGACAAAAACATATGAAGAACAGTTGCAGGATTTGGGTTTGGCTGGTCTAGAGAAAAGAAGGACTAGGGGTGACATGATAGCAGTGTTCCAGTATTTGAGGGGCTGCCACAAAGAAGAGGGGGTCAACTTGTTCTCCAAAGCACCAGATGGCTAAGACAAGAAACAATGGGTGGAAACAAATCAAGGAGAGAAGCAACCTGGAATTGAGGAGAAACTTCCTAACAGTGAGGACAATGAACCAGTGGAACTGCTTGCCTTCATTTGTTGTGGATACTTCATCCCTGCAGGTTTTTAAGAAGAGACTGGACATACACTTGTCTGAAATGGCATAGGATCTCCTGCTTGAGCAGGGGGCTGGACTAGAAGACCTCTAAGGTCCATTTCAACTATATTCTGATTCTGATTAGATAGGTAAAGGTTCCCCTCGCACACATGAGCTAGTCATGCCCGACTCTAGGGGGCAGTGCTCATCTCTTTCAAAGCCAAAGAGCCAGCGCTGTCCAAAGACGTCTCCATGGTCATGTGGCCGGCATGACAAAATGGCGAAAGCGCAAGGAACGCTGTTACCTTCCCACCAAAGGTGGTCCCTATTTTTCTACTTGCTTTTTTACATGCTTTCGAACTGGGACAAGTAACGGGACAAGAAGTTGGGGCAAGTCATGGGAGCTCACTCGATTACGCGGCACTAGGGATTTGAACTGCCGACCTTTCTGATTGACAAGCTCGGCGTCTTAGGCACTGAGCCACCAATCCCTTGTCTGATTAGATAGCCATACCCAAATCCCGCAACCATTCTTCATATGTTTTAGTCCCTAGGCCTTTCATCATCCTAGTTCTCTTCACTTTTTCCAAAGTCTCAACATCTTTTTTGCAATGTGGTGACCAAAACTGGATGCAGGATTCCAGGTGTGGTCTTATTAAGATTTTATCAAGCGGTTCTAATGCTTCCCATGATTTTGATTCTATATTCTTGATATATTTGATTCTACCATGTTTTCCCGAAATTAAGACAGGGTCTTATTTTCTTTTGACCTCTGAAAGAAGCACTTGGCCTTATTTTCGGAAAGGTCTTATCATTTTTGAAGTGCAGGAGGGGGCAAGTGTGATCAGCTCATGGCTACTGTTGTGTTACAATATTTTCGGGGTGGGCTTATTTTCAGGGGAGGGCTTATTTTCAGGGGAGGGCTTATTTTAGTGCATGTGCTCAAAAGCCCAATTGGGCTTATTATCTGGTAAGTCTTATTTTTTAGGAGAAAGGGTATATATCTGATATAAATGAAAGCAACCAATTAAGAACAAAAATAGTGACATGTAATTTTGGCGCAGAAGAATTGGCAGAGTTGCAATTTACAGCCACTGAAAAAATGGTTTTTTTTTTAAACAAACAAACACCAGTTAAATAGGAGAGGTAGAATTGCACCCTGCTTTCCCCCTGCTTAAGCAATTGATACAAATGACTTGAATGTGATTTTAGCTTCTCAGCTGTTCTGAAAAGGAGGAAGACCTTGACCAGTTATTCCTACAATGTTGTCCGACAGCCGGAGTGTTTTGCACACAGCAGCTGAGCTCAGCCAGAATTGACACACACACACTTTCACGCAACAGATTACTCATCTCCTGCCAACTGACAGGTTTCTTCACTGGGCTCCTGGAGTGTGTCTGACACCCCCTGTTCTCCACCCCAACCGCTGACCTTGACTTGGCCTGGGGCAAGGTCAGCTGAAATGCAAACAGATCATTTTGGGGAGAGGCATCGCCTTGATAATTCAAATGTTTCCCTTTAAAAAAAATAAGAAAGAAATCCATCAATCTCAATGTTGAGAAAGCATAAATCACAATCTTAGTCCCCAAAACCCTCTTTTATTTATACGGCTCTAAATTATGGTCATTCACAGCCCTCAAGGCTTCACAAACAGTCTGCGAAGGTTCTGACAGATGTCTGCTCGAGTTGCCGCAATCTTTCAGGGGAATGTTGATAAACACCCACCTTATCTCCCTTGAAACGCTGCCAGAGACCTAATTGCCGAATGCAGAGCAAGGCCAAACTGAGCACAGAGTCAAACAAAACTTTTCAAAGCTTGAACCGACCAGATGAACTAATTGCTTCGTGCAAACGCTCATGTCCTGTTCACTCCTCTTTTATGTCTTATGGGAGGGGCCAATCATCTCCAAGCCTTGCTCCCAAGTCAACCCTGTTTTCCCCATTGTTCTTGCCTACTGGCAGCTCTGCGCATGCACAGACTGGGAACAGGCTCCCACTGTTCTTCGGCCTCGCTGATGTCAGACTCTGGAGGCCTCTGGAGGCAGCAAATTATTACCAGATGACTCTGCTGCAGTGACGTGCAGTCAGGGGAGGCAGGGGAGGCGGAGCCTCACCACTCTCGTCATGAAAATAAAAAAGAATTACTCCAGGAAGCCGTGAAAGTGGCTGGGAGAGGCGCGCGGCTTGGTTTAGCCTCCCTGGACAACTCAGCAGCAGCCCCAAGTGTGCCGATCTCGCCATTTTTTACATCGGGCGAGCCCAGGATCCTTGCAAGGGGAATGGGACCACGTGTGCAGGAGGCTCCTCAGCTCCAGCCTCAATCAGCGCAGCCGCGGTCCCCTTCATCTTGCCTCAGGAAGGAGGGGAATGGGACCACGTGTGCAGGGGAAGGGGATCGCGGCTCTGCTAATCTGAGGCTGTGTGCTGAGGAGCCTCCTGCACACGTGGTCCCATTTCCCTTGCAAGGATCACAGGCTCGCCCAATGCAAAAAATGCCTAGGTACCATGTTTCCCCGAAAATACAACCTGTCCTGCGCTCACTGACCTAGCGTTATCCCGAAAGTACCAAGTTACAGGAGCCGGGGGTGGGGGGAGCGCTCACGTTGCTTGCCGCCTTCAATATACCGCTAGGTTGGGGAGTGGCGTTCTGTCCGGCCAGAGGGGAGAGTTGCCGGGCGGCTGCTCTCTTGTGAACTGGCTCCCGAAGAGCCGGGCACAGCCTCAGGGGTGAAGTAGCCATGAGGTAACTATGCTCACGAGCAGCCGCCTGGAAAATCCCCTCTCCAGCCGGGAAAAGCGCCATTCACCAAGCCCTTGCGCAGCTCTCCCTGGGAGAGCTGCGCAAGGGCTTGGTGAATGGCGCTTTTCCCGGCTGGAGAGGGGATTTGCGGGGCGGCTGCTGAGGTCAGTGAATGGCGCTTTTCCCGGCTGGAGAGGGGATTTGCGGGGCGGCTGCTGAGGTCAGTGAATGGCGCTTTTCCCGGCTGGAGAGGGGATTTGCGGGGCGGCTGCTGAGGTCAGTGAATGGCGCTTTTCCCGGCTGGAGAGGGGATTTGCGGGGCGGCTGCTGAGGTCAGTGAATGGCGCTTTTCCCGGCTGGAGAGGGGATTTGCGGGGCGGCTGCTGAGGTCAGTGAATGGCGCTTTTCCCGGCTGGAGAGTTTCCCAGCAACTCTCCCCTCTAGCCGGACAGAACGCCACTCCCCAACCTAGCGGTATACCGAAGGCAGCAAGCAACGTGAGCACTCCCCCCACCCCCGGATCCTGTAACTTGGCGCTTTCGGGATAACGCTAGGTCAGTGAGCACAGGACAGGTTGTATTTTCGGGGAAACACGGTACCCAGGCATTTTTTGCATTGGGCGAGCCCGGGATCCTTGCAAGGGGAATGGGACCACGTGTGCAGGAGGCTCCTCAGCACACAGCCTCAGATTAGCAGAGCCGCAATCCCCTTCCCCTGCACACGTGGTACCATTCCCCTCCTTCCTGAGGCAAGATGAAGGGGACCACGGCTGCGCTGACTGAGGCTGGAGCTGAAGAAATTTCTCCGTTTGGGCTGTGCCCCTGCGATCGGAGCAACCACGTGGTTTGATGACGTCACCAGCCTCACCAGTCATAAAGGTCACCGCACGTCACTGCTCTGCTGCCAGCTCCACAAGCCGCTGGCGGACAACAACACTCAACAGGTAATACGTAAGTTCTCAACCTATGACCAAAACTGAAACCTGAATTTCCATTACTAAGCAAGTTAATCATTTGTTAATGAGTCGTGCCCGATTTTACAACCATTTTTGCCATGGTTGACAAGCAAATAACTGCAGTTCTTAAGTGAACATGCAATTCTTAAGCGCATCTGGCTTCACCCATTGACTTTGCTTATCGGAAGCCGGTGAAGACAGTCACCAATGGCGATCACATGACCCTGGGATGCTGTAACCATTATAAATAAATGCTGGTTGCCAAGTGCCTGAATTTTGACCACGTAACCATGGGGATGCTGCAACGGTTATAATGTACGGACCACAAATAAGTCCCCCTTTTTTTTAGTTCTGTTGTAACTTTGAAAGACTGCTAAACAAATGGATATAAGTCAATAGGTAAAGGTAAAGGCTCCCTTCGCACATATGTGCTAGTCGTTCCTGACTCTAGGGGGCAGTGCTCATCTCCGTTTCAAAGCCGAAGAGCCAGCGCTGTCCGAAGATGTCTTCATGGTCATATGGCTGGTGTGACTAAATGCCAAAGGCACATGGAACGCTGTTTCCTTCCCACCAAAGGTGGTCCCTATTTTTCTACTTGCATTTTTACATGCTTTCAAACTGCTCGGTTGGCAGAAGCTGGGACAAGTCACAGGAGCTCACTCCGTTACGTGGCGCTAGGGATTCCAACCGCCAAACTGCCGACCTTTCTGATCAACAAGCTCAGCTTCTTAGCCACTGAGCCATCGTGTCCCTTATAAGTCAATAACTATCTGCAATTTCTACATTTTTATGCTGGGTATTTATTTTATACTATTTTAGAGTTGTACCAGTTGCAGACCTGATTCCGCTGAGAACTGAGAGTGGTTGAATAAAGAAAAGGTATGTTTAACAGGATGGGGGGAGGAGGGTGTAATAAAATTTGGGGAACACACAGAGTGAACGGACAATTTGTATTCTTAGACGTTTCCCTGCTTCTGATCTAGATAATTAACCTGCCAAACAATCTCAGTTGATTAAGTCTGCCCATGTCTTCTAATAAAATTGGTGGAAATAAGTGTTTAAAAAACATGTAATATTAAAAAAAAAAATCCTTGCTAGTCCTTTCCATCAAGTGCGGGGGCTGTTTTTTTCAGATCATCAAACGATTATTGATCTACTAGTTGTGACAGGAAGTAACCAAGCAGATCACTTCCAAAGCCTGACATATTAATATTCTAATATTCAAGGTGTTTGTATCTCTCTCTCTCTCTCGTGAAAAGACTAGGGCAGGGGTGAAATTCAGCAGGTTCTGGAGAACTGGTAGCAGAAATTTTGAGTATTTTGGAGAACTGGCAAATACCACTTCTAGCTGGCCCAGAGTGGGGAGGGAATGGAGATTTTGCAGGATCCTTCCCCTGGAGTGGGGAGGGAATGAGGATTTTACAGTTTCCCTCCCCTGGAGTGGGGAGGGAATGGAGATTTTGCACTATCCTTCCCCTGGAGTGGGGAGGGAATGGAGATTTTGCAGTATCCCTCCCCTGGAGTGGGGAGGGAGTGGAGATTTTGCACTATCCTTACCCTGGAGTGGGGAGGGAATGGGGATTTTGCAGTATCCTTCCCCTGGAGTGGGGAGGGAATGGGGATTTTGCAGTATCCTTACCCTGGAGTGGGGAGGGAATGGGGATTTTGCAGTATCCCTCCCCTGGAGTGGGGAGGGAGTGGAGATTTTGCACTATCCTTACCCTGGAGTGGGGAGGGAATGGGGATTTTGCAGTATCCTTCCCCTGGAGTGGGGAGGGAATGGGGATTTTGCAGTATCCTTACCCTGGAGTGGGGAGGGAATGGGGATTTTGCAGTATCCTTCCCCTGGAGTGGGGAGGGAATGGGGATTTTGCAGTATCCCTCCCCTGGAGTGGGGAGGGAGTGGAGATTTTGCACTATCCTTACCCTGGAGTGGGGAGGGAATGGGGATTTTGCAGTATCCTTCCCCTGGAGTGGGGAGGGAATGGGGATTTTGCAGTATCCTTCCCCTGGAGTGGGGAGGAAATGGAGATTTTACAGTATCCTTCCCTTAGAGTGGGGAGGCAATGGAGATTTTGCAGTATCCTTCCCCTGCCACGCCCATCAAGCCACACCCACAGAACCAGGAATAAAAAAATGAATTTCACCCCTGGACTAGAGGTGACACGAGAGTAGTCTTCCACTATTATCATAAAAAAGAGATGGGTAACTTATTTTCCAAAGCATCTAAAGGCAAAACAAAATGGAAATGTATCAAAGAGAGATCCTGCCTAGAATTAAGGAGAAATTTCCTGGCAGTGAAAAGAATTAACCAGTGGAAGGGTTTGCCTTCAGAGATTGTGGAAGCTGCGTCACTGGAGGTTTTTAAGAAGAGATTGAACAGCCATTTGTCTGGAATGATATAGAGTCTCCTGCTTCAGTAGGTGGCTGTCTCTATTTCTATCTCTATATAGCTATTGCTATAGCTATATCTATCCATCCATCCATCTATCCATCCTTCCTTCCTTCCTTCCTTCCTTCCTTCCTTCCTTCCTTCCTTCCTTCCTTCCTTCCTTCCTTCCTTCCATCCTTCCATCCATCATCTATCTATCTATCATCTATCTATCTATCTATCTATCTATCTATCTATCTATCTATCTATCTATCTATCAATTTCTTTACCTATCTCTCTAGCTGTCATCCATAATGAAACTGGGATTGTTCCTCTCCCGTTTAGCAATCTTATAGTGCTAATTGATTGGAAGAATATGGCAATTAAATAGCATCTAAAAACAGACACTGATGTTCTTCTTTGTCATCCTCAGAAATGTATCCTGTCCTTCTTACTGTCATGAATAGCTAAAGCAAGGAATGAGCGTACAGCAGTAGGAAACCTAAGCATAATTTGAACCTGAAGATATATTCAGGATTTCTGCAGAGTTTAGACTTATCGGAGAAAACAGAAATCTAGTTCTCACCTGCCTTTTCATGCCCACAGGCCCAGGCTGACAACTTCTGTCATATTTCACGGCTTCTCTGCATAGCATTATTATTTAATTGCAGAATCTGAGGGTCCTTTTTTTAGTATAAGAAGCACTATTTGAATTCATATAATGGTACCTTTGGAAGATTAACTTGGATAATGGAAATTTCAGAATCCCCACTGCATAATAGAGACGGGTGATTGTGCCAGGTTTAGTTTCACACTTCAACAGTCCTTAGTTCAAACCATTTTTGCAAGGTGTTTAAAAAGGTAAAGGTTCCCCTTGCACATATGTGCTACTTGTTCCCGACTCTAGGGGGCGGTGCTCATCTCCTTTTCAAAGCCGAAGAGACAGCGCTGTCCAAAGATGTCTCCGTGGTCATGTGGCCGGCATGGCTAAATGCCGAAGGCACCCGGAACGCTGTTACCTTCCCACCAAAGGTGGTCCCTATTTTTCTACTTGCATTTTTTACGTGTTTTCCAACTGCTAGGTTGGCAGAAGCTGAGACAAGTAACGGGAGCTCACTCCGTTACGTGGTGCTGGGGTTTTGAACCACCGAACTGCCGAACTTCCGATTGACAAGCTCAGTGTCTTAGCTACTGTGCCCTTTAGTCAATTGTGTTTTTTTTTAAAAAAATATAGGGACTATTGAGAAGTATAAAATATAAATATTCTTTCTCTGTACTTTTTCCTCTTCTAAAGTATTTTAGTCTCTCAAACAATGGAGCACTTTTTGGGTGCTTCACCACTGGAGGTTTTTAAGAGGAGATTGAACAACAGTTTGTTTGGAATGGTATATTTTCTCCTGAGCAGGGAGTTGGACTAGAAGACCTCCAAGGCCCCTTCCAACTCTGTTTTCTGTTTTTTTAATTTATTCCCCATCAAAACAATCCTGTCACCAGCAGTGATGGTCTTCATTGATGCTGTTGAAGGAAGAATTGCATGGAGTTACAACCTCAACTTTTTCGATGTATTTTGTTCCAATTCACTTTTTGAGTTGGGAACCACAAATTTGGTAAGCTCCTATCAAAATATGAACTGAATGTCTTTCTTCCCTTTTCCTTAGTGGTAGTTAGACTCTTTGTATGTATGTAAAGTCATACAATATTTATAATGTTGTATTTTGGGAGACATCTGTTGCTTACAATAGGAGCAGTTAATGACTCAGGACTTTGCCTGCTTTCTCTCAGTCGGAGTATTTTATTACTCATCAGAGATGAATTATGACCATTTCTGCTCAAGAATGTGCTAAAAATAAAAGCCTCACCCATTCAGACAGTTCTGAGATGTGAGGGCAGTTATAAACTAACAGCTCAGATTGTTTGATTTCCACATCTGCTGGATGGGTCAGTTTTCCTCAGAAACTCCCATGTTGTTCTGACCGAGGCTTCTTCCCAAGAGCATGAAGCAAACTCCTGGTCCCGACAAAAACCCCTTTTATTAGTTTACTGTGAATTCTGCTCATTCACATCCAGCAACATCTTTCAAGGGAGGATTTACTGTCACAGACCTTATCTGACTTGGAGAGCTGCCAGGCCAATATCTGCAAAACTTGGCAAGGAATCTCAGAGAGTCATGAACCAATTAAGCGAACTAATGGTCTCCTGCAAACTCCACTCCCCTTTCGCCCCCCTTTTATTTCCTCTGGGAGGGGCCATTCATCGTCCACCTGTGGCCTTCCTCCCAAGTCGATCCCTGTTCTTTAGCTGTTCCCTTCATCTGGCAACTCTGCCCATGCACACACTGGGAACAGGCTCCAGCTGTTCTTCTGCCCCACTGATGTCTGAGTCAGAAGGCAGCTGATAACTGGCATACGGCCCTGGTCCGCTTTCTGCCTCTGACACAGAGCCCTCATCCGAGCCTTCCCCAGACTCCAGGACTGGCCCATGTTCCTCTCCATCCTCCTCACTGTCCGAATCTGCTGCCAGCTGTGCTGGCCGCTGGCAGGCACAACACATGTCACCTTAGACCAAGGATGAGCAAGCCATGATTTGGGGGCCCTCCCAAATGCTTTCTTCTTTCTAAGCGCAACTTTGCAATTTGGGTATTTTCTGCTGAAAATCAGAAAAATCAACACTGTACGGTTTCCCCCACCCCGTCCTTTTGGGGAAGAATCAAATGGCTTTTTGTGTTTTATAAGATGCTTACAAAGCACTTCAAAAAATTGAGAAAAACCCTGGGGGAAAGAAACATCTCCATCTTCTTATCTAATGTGGCCTCATTCACCTCACTTCTCCAATAGGATGGCACCAATCAGACTAGGGATGTGTTTCTGCCCGCATTACTACTGGTTCGGGGCGCAAATGCGTTCACATTTGCACCTAAAAAGGTCTGCGCATGTGCACAACATTAGAAAAGGGGAAAAATACATTTTTTTTCAATGAAGATTGTTCTGCGCATGTGCAGAAGAGAGAATCAAGATGGTGGCCATGAGGACCAGTCCGAACCGGTAGGAACCCACCTCTGAATCAGACGTGCACTACAAATGTGTATCTTGATGTGAGAGATTTTCTGGGAAGCTGAGAAAGGAACGGAAGAAAAAAACACTTGACATAAACCATCAAGAACACAAGAGTAGTTGACTTGGAAGAGACCTTGAAGGTCTCATCCAAGAAGCTTCTTCAGCTTTGACTAGATGGTGGAGAATGGAAATCAGTCAAAACTGAAGAAGCTTCTTGGATGAGAAGCGAAATGTCTTCAAGGAAAAATGAAGTAAGTCCAGTTGTCTTTTTTTTAAAAAAAAAACACCTTTGGGACATTGAAAGGTGTTTAAAAAGGTGCTTGGAAAAGAATCTTGGGGATTGCTTTATAGCTATATAGTCCTATTAAGGCAGGAGTGTCCAAACTTGGGAACTTTAAGACTTGTGGATTTCAACTCCCAGCTATGCTGGCTGGAGAATTCTGGGAGTTGAAGTCCACAAGTCTTAAAGTTCCCAAGTTTGGACACCCCTGTATTAAGGACTATAATAGAAGCCACAGTTCTGTTAAGGACTATAATAGAAGCCATACGGTTGTGATAAATGAGTCTTAAGGAGTACAGCAAAGCAGGGATAGATTGAAAATATATCATAACCCTACTATGATCTCTTTTGGTGGCCATAATGGAGTTTTTCCATCTTATGGTTTAACATTTAATGAGAAAATTGGCTTTCCCCCCTCCCCCTCCTAGTCTGGCAGTCTATTCCAAAATAGCTTTATGTGAAATTCATGATATTTGATAGGGGCTGTCACAAATTATTCAGCAGGGTTAGGAAGATATTTTAGATCTTCGTCTTGTTTTTCAGATTGAGGCAAGAGGAGATTAATTGAAAGAAGGAGACCGTCTTAGAAGTTCAGATTTAAGATGGTAAGTAATCCAACTCTTCTAAAAGGCTTTCTCTTTTGAGTGTTGCAAGATGCCCTTGGAGAAAACTGTATATAATCCTAGAAAATGATGCTAACGCCAAAATAATAACATGTATAGAATGACATCGAAGAGATGCGGTGGCTCAGTGGCTAAGACCCTGAGCTTGTCAATCAGAAAGGTCAGCAGTTCGAATTCCTAGCGCCGCGTAATGGAGTGAGCTCCTGTTACTTGTCCCACCTTCTGCCAACCTAGCAGTTCGAAAGCATGTAAAAAAATGCAAGTAGAAAAATAGGAACCACCTTTGGAGGGAAGGTAACAGTGTTCCATGCGCCTTTGGCATTTAGTCATGCCGGCCACATGAGCACGGAGACATCTTCGGACAGCGCTGGCTCTTGGGCTTTGAAATGGAGATGAGCACCACCCCCTAGAGTCGGGAACGACTAGCACATATGTGCAAGGGGAACCTTTACCTTTATATAATGACATCATGCAAATGTGATTTCACGGTTTTTAATCTGGTTCCTTAAGCACTAGAACAAACTGGCTCTTAAACATTTCATTTGTCTTTTGAGAATTACTTCAGATGCAATGGATTTGTCATTTTGGGATGTGGGGCTATGTCTGAATAGAAATTGTTTTAAAATATATTTTTTTTAATCCTGCCTTTATTATTTTTAGAAAATGGTCATGATCATATATATATGCTGGTTTTGTTGTATTCGGGTCTTTTCCCGTGTAAAGTTTACACGGGAAAAGACCCGAATACAACAAAACCAGCATACCTACACCCGTGAAAATCTACGAATATATATATATATATATATATATATATATATATATATATATATATATATATATATATATATATATATATATATATATATATATATATATATATATATATATATATATATATATATATATATATATATATATATATATACATACATACATACACACACACACAAATATATATATATATAGTTAATGAATCCAGCTGAATCAGTTATCTGTGTGTGCTTTGTGGATTTAATTTTTGCAACAAACTCTGACAGTTTATAGTTATATCTTGGATAGTATTGTAGGTAGCATCAATTGGCATTCAAGCAATTGGTTTCTTCTCACCCTCCAAATTTCAATTTGTGTATATTGAAAATTTACGGAATGAGTTTTTTCACATTTGGGTCAAAACTTTTCTAAAAAAATATAAGCTGCACCAAATTCAGCAAGGACACTGAAAAAAATGCCCTCACTATTCCAAACTCATTGCAACTACTTCTCAGCCATAATAATCTAATTGCTACAGTTTTAAAATGCAGGGTGAAATGTGTTTCTTTCATAGAAAATGTCATTGAGAAATAGCAATAGCCAAAGTATTTTCTTCCTTTCCGTTAGCTCTGTAAATTTAAATCTGCGGATTAAAACTTAAGCATTTCTAGACGTGGGTCTAACTGCCAGGGTATGCAACCTGAATAATATACGCAGAGCTGCGATGTATTTAAATAAATAATTAATAAATGTCCTTTCTCCCTTCTTTCAACCTTCTACTCAATATTTCTTCAAAAAAAACATGTCTGGATGTCATTCTGAATTACAGAAAAATATGGAAAAGCAGGATCTTTTAGCTTCTGGGGGCTAAGTTCTATAATTAGATTATTGACTGAACAGATGCATAGGTACATATCTAACATTCTGAAACATTCTTCTTTCTAATATGACATCCAGACCTGTTCTGGGAAGAACTATTGAGTATGAAGTTGAAAGAAAGAAGAGGGAAGGGACACTTATTAATGATAGTTATTTAGCTACATCACTTCAGAGAAACACAGCTCTGGGTATATTATTCAGTGTTGCCCAGCCTGGTAGCTAGACTCATGTCTGGACAAGTTCAGGTTTTGATTGATAGATTTGTCAGATTGTGGCTTTGTGAAATGAATCTGGAAGCAATAGGATCGTTTCCATACTGATACTGAAATTTTAGTTTAGTATTGCCAAGGCATAGCTGGTAGATGCTGTGGTTTTAGACAAGGATCTTTTACATTCTGAGTCAGAGATGCCAGAGAGAATATAGAGACTCTCGTTAAGCTATGTTCTTCTTTATAAAGAAAGCTGCCTAGATAGTTTTTAGACCCCAGCCCTGTCTATCTAAGTATGCATTGATTGACAGTGTCAACTTGGATTCTCTGACTGTAGTCTTTCATACCTATACTGTATTTTTTGCACTATAAGACACACTCCAAAGTGGGTGGAAATGTCCGTGCATCTTGTAGAGTGAATATTGTGGAAGGGGGAGGGAAGTTGGTGCTGCCACTGCTTGACACCACTGCTGCCATTTTCCACCATAAATGGCAGCAACGATAGATAGATAGATAGATAGATAGATAGATAGATAGATAGATAGATAGATGATAGATAGATAGATAGATAGATAGATAGATAGATAGATAGATAGATAGATAGATGATAGAGCCACGAAAATATTTACAGATCCCTCCCATCCTGGACATAAATTGCTTCAACTCCTCCCTCAAAACAACACTATAGAGCAGCGATGGCGAACCTTTTTTGGCTCGCGTGCCATAAGTGGGGGGAGTGCAGGGGGGTCATGTGCGGGCGTGCCACACCCATAATGCAATGCGCGACCCCCAATGTGCATGTGTGCACTACAGGCGCTCCCCCTCCCATTTTTACATGCTTTTTTCGCCCTCCCTAGGCTCCAGAGGCTTTATAGGAGCCTGGGGAGGGCGAAAACAGCCTCCCCCGCCCCCCCGGATGCCCTCTGGAGGCGTCAGGGAAGGCTCCGGACAGTCCCTGATGCATTCGGAGCGCTCAAAATGACCCTCCGAGCAAACCAGAAGTGCGTTCCTGAACTTCCGGTTTGCCCCTTAGGGCTGTTTTTTTGCACTCCGGAGGCTTCAGGGAAGCTCATGAAGCCTCCGGAGGGCTCCAGGTGGGTGGGGAGGCTCTTTTCACCCTCCCCAGGCTCCTATAAAGCCTCTGGAGCCTGGGGAGGGCGAAAAATGGCTTTAAAAATGGGTGAACACACACGTGCCATAGGTTCGCCATCACTGCTATAGAGCACTGCACACCAAGACAACTAGACACAAGAACAGTTTTTTTCTTGAACACCATCCCTCTGCTAAACAAATAATTCCCTCACCACTGCCAAACTATTCACTAAGGCTGCATTACTATTACTATTAGTTTTCTCATCATTCCTATCACCCATCTCCTCCCACTTATGACTGCAGGACTGTAACTTTGTTGCTTGTATCCTTACGATTTAAATTGATATTGATTGTTTTCTGATTGTTTATTTGTACCCTGTGACTATCATTAAGTGTCATTAAG
The DNA here is from genome assembly GCF_964273705.1 of Natrix helvetica. Taxonomy (NCBI): domain Eukaryota; kingdom Metazoa; phylum Chordata; class Lepidosauria; order Squamata; family Natricidae; genus Natrix; species Natrix helvetica. The sequence goes on from NC_138562.1 coordinate 6,060,365, forward strand.
GATTCTTGATGAATGTATCTTGATTTTTAATGTAAACTCAGAGCAAAGACAAATTCCTTGTGTGTCCAATCACACTTGGCCAATAAAGAATTCTAGTCAGTCAGTCAGTCAGTCAGTCAGTCAGTCAGTCAGTCAGTCAGTCAGTCTGTCTGTCTGTCTGTCTGTCTGTCTGTCTGTCTGTCTGTCTGTCTGTCTGTCTGTCTGTCTGTCTATCTATCTATCTATCTATCTATCTATCTATCTATCTATCTATCTATCTATCTATCTATCTATCTATCTATCTATCTATCTATCTATTCCATTGAAAGGAATTTTGAAACCAACAATCACAGAGGATCCAAAGTTAGTGTGGAAGAATCCAAATCTGAAGGCTATATACAGGCCCCATTACTTCCAACTTGGCTTTGGAAAACTACTAGGGGAAGAGCAGAGAGCCAGGAGTCACAAGGGTGTGAGGAAATAGTCAAATGTGTGTAATGATACCATTGTTGGCTTAAATCCATCTATAAGTCCCTTAAAGGCATCTATGGCCTTCTGTGCTTGGCTGTCATTTATGCTTTCCAATCTTACCAGGAAGAGGTCTCTTAAGCAGAAACTCGGTCACTCAAAATAGAGCTGGAAGGGACCTTGGAGGTCTTCTAGTCAAGCAGGAGACCAGTGATGGCAAATCTTTTCGGCACCGAGTGACAAAAAGGAAGTGTGAACGTGCTCATCTGGGGTGCAACTTGAAAGAGGAGCTGCCCAGGGGGCATGTGCGCACCAGAAAGTGAACTTCTGGTTTCCAGCATGCACATGTGCACTGACCAGCTAGTCTTTCAGTTACTGGCGCGCATGCACACATGACGATCAGCTGGCCGGTGGACATGCTCATTCCAGAAAATGGAAGACCAGCTCTTCCAGTTTTGGCACGGCCGTACGCACGAAGGCCAGCTGATCGTTATGTGCGAATGCGCACCAGAAACCCAGAAGCGTCCTCCTTTCCCAGGGGTCCCCACGCGGCCCGTTTTGGATGCAGGTAACTGCAAGGTGTGCGCGGAAGCTCGCGGACGGCGAAAAACAGGTCTACCGGAAGTTCGGGCCCATTTCCAGCTTCCAGAGCCTGGGGAGGCTGTTTTTGCCCTCCCGGGGACTCAACGAAAACATCTGGAGCCCAGGGAGGGCAAAAAAGCTCTGCCCTGCCATGGTGCAGTAGGTCGATTAGGCCACACCCACTGTGGCCACACCCACCCAGCAACGGGCAGAGAACCTCTTGCTAAAATTTTTGAAGCCCACCCCTGCTTAAGACCATTTTTCTCAGTTACGACCTTTGCAGCATTCCCATGGTCATATGATCACAATTCAGATCCTTGGCAACTGAATGCTTGGCAGCTCTGCTTCTTCGTGCATGTGAGAGAGCCGCAGAGACGGTTCTGCATGTGACCTCTGGCAGGGGTGCCATAGGTTCATCAACACTGATACAGGGTCTCCTGCCTTGAGCATGGGATTGGACTAGAAGATCTTGAAGGTCCCTTCCAGCTCTATGATTGTATGGTTTATCCAGTGGTGGGTTTTAAAATGTTTTAGAACCTCTTCTGTAGGTATGGCCTGCTTTGTGGGAGTGGCTTACCAGCCATGTGACCGGGTAGGAGTGTCTTGCCGGCCATGTGACAGAGTGGGAGTGGCTTGGCAGCCATGTGACTGGGTGGGCATGGCCAACTTGTAAAATGTGGTGAAACTCACTTAACAATGCTCTTGCTTAGCAACCAAAATGTTGGCTCAGAAACTCTGGCATTTGAAGCACGCAAGTCTTAAAGCTGTCAAGTTACAAGACCCTTGCACCCCTAACCCTTTGGGGAAAAAACCCACAGAGGTGTTCAAACTTGACAGCTTTAAGACTTGTGGATTTCAACTCCCAGAATTCCTCCTCCAGTCATGTTGGCTCAGGTACTCTGGCATTGAAGTGTGCAAGTCTTAAAGCTATCAAGTTACAAGACCCTTGCACCCCTAACCCTTTAAGGAAAAAAAACCCAGGGGTGTTCAAACTTGACAGCTTTAAGACTTGTGGACTTCAACTCCCAGAATTCCTCCTCTCACTCTTCATCTTGATGATGTGCAGATGGGCGGGGGGGAGGGAGCTGGAACCGGTTCTAAACTGCACTGAAGATTTGTGGAACCTCTTCTATAGAAGAGCTTAGAACTGGCAGGAACCCACCCCTGGGTTTATCCTTCCATCAGTTTGAATGAAAACCCACAGCAAAAGAAAAGGACAAGTGAGAGACTTGTTTGGCACAGTATTAACAGGATGCCCCAAGTCGGGTTGGGCAACTTTAGTTAAAGAAGTGGGGATCAAGAGTCCAACAGTTTTGTGAGGGGAGAGACAATTAACAGGATGAAGAAGATGATCAGACTGAGCCCTAGGAAGGGGTCAAATATGTCTCCAGTGTCAAGTGCCTTTGTAACCACAAGCAAAGTTCAGCCCGCCTTGAATTCCATTGACTCTTTCCTATTGCCAATTTGCCTTAACTGTTAGTAGTTCAGATTCTTGTAGAGGATTTTAGCACGCAGTAAACTTATACATTCATCTGGACTTCTGATTTGCTGCCCTTGACATTAAGCAGTCAACGGAATTCTAGGATGGCTGGACTTGGATCTCTTGTGGGTGAGACTCAAAGAGACTCAAAACTGATGATGTATTTGATTCCTCCTTTGGGCTCAGCCTGATCATCTCCTACAGATGAAAAGGCAGGAAAGCACTTTGGGTGGCTTTGTCAGAAGAGATCTTGGCCATAAAACGTGGCTTTTCTGGATCAATACAGACTTCAGATTTGCTCACCTCTGTTCTAAAAACAAATGGATTCCATGATAAAGAACTAAGGAGTCTATAAGAGCAGAATAATCTCAAACCTCTTTTCCCCTATGGATCAGTGGTGAAATTCATTTTTTTTTACCACCGGTACTGTGGGCATAGCTTGGTGGGCGTGGCAGGGGAAGGATACTGCAAAATCCACATTCCCACCCCACTCTGGGGCCAGCCACAGGTGGTATTTGCCGGTTCTTCAAACTACTCAACATTTCCGCTACCGGTTCTCCAGAACCTGCTGAATTTCACTCCTGTTATGGATGTAGTTTAGGGCATCTGGAATCAAAGTCAGAATGAAATCCTTCTAAATTAAGAATAGGTGTAGCTCCACCCAGGTGGCTTGAGATTAAACCAGTAGTGGGATTCAGCCAGTGTGCACCTATTTGGGAGAACTGGTTGTTAACCTTCTAAGCAGTTCGGAGAACCGGTTGTTGGAAGAAATCTCCTATTGTTTTTTTTCCACTTCACAGGGCTAATCCTGAAAGGAAGGCAGGGAGGAAACATTCTGGTGTTGTTTCTAGCCTCATCTTTATTGCCCTGCTTACAGAAACTGCCTCTCCAGTTAACCCTTAGGACACTGTCACAGCTAAGGCGAAGCGCCCATCGATGTGAGTGACACTGAGTTGGCCACACTCACACAGTCACATGACCACTGAGTCACGCCTACCCAGATGGTCATTAGGGCAGAGAATTGGTTGTTAAATTATTTGAATCCCACCACTGGGTTAAATCCCTGCCCCTGATCAAGGTCCTGGTTATGCCTATCAGAGTGCCTTAGCTTTTGATGCTGAGGTTTGGAGAATCATGGTGTGTGATCATAAGAAGGACGTGTTGATTTACACCACCTTGCTTGCCTAAAGCCTCACCCCTCTTGAATCCACAAGGCAGACGTGATTTTCATAGGCGTCTAGCTAGCACTCCCCCACTTTTGTGCCGCGTGTGCCGAAGTCTTAATGCCGTGCCATAAATCAAACCATGCCCGTTTTCAGCTGGGCTGGGAAGAGCATTAGAGGAACTGTAGACAATGGGAGATTTTCCTTGGAAAAGCACAGACAATGCCTCCCCAAATATGGCTCTTCATCCCACTCTGTGGCTTCCTAGGAACATTGAAATCACACACCAGGCTACCGTTTTCTCTTTCAAAAGGTGGGAAGGGGGAATCTTTGCTAGGAAATTGGTCCTGAGGGTGAAGCCAAGCCAAGGCACTTCATGTTTCAGAAGGGGGTCTGCACATCTCGCTGTGTGCATGGGCGTGCAAAGCCCATGTATGCAAAAGGCACTAGGACCTAGCAGGAATCTTGGCCAAACGGGCAGGAATTCCTTGCTTGGAGCACAGACAACAAAGGCAGAGTGTAGCTGGGTTTCTTTCTCTCAGCATCTCCGCCCTGTGAGCTGAAAAAAAAAACGGTAAGTGAAGACTGACTTTTCCCAAGCAGGGCGAGTAACAGATGTCAGGTGCCAAAAGAAGGACAGGATGAACCTTTTGGAGCCAGGGGTGCCTTCTTAGCCCACCACTCAGCCGTTGGACTTCGCCTTTCCCCCCTTTTTTTTTTCCTGGGAAAAAAGTTGGCTTTTGGTGCAATTCCATTGTACACGCCGACTTGAGTAGGAAGGAACAGGCAGGAGTGGAGTCTGCAATTGGACGGAAGGAAAAGAGGCTGGGAAAACTCCCTCTGCAGCTCCGGGGTGACAATACGAAGGTCAGGGACCGGTCATTATCGCCCCATAGAAAATGAATGGTGGGTTGGGACTCGGCCAGAGATGATAGGAAGTGGCTGGGAAGCCATCGCTTTTGCTCAAGATTTGTCCCTGATTGCATAGAGCATGTTTCGCCCTGTTCCTGTGGTGGAGATGTGACTTGCATGCTAATTGTGTGAAGGCTAATGGTAGCCACAGCTTGCATCCTTCCTCTCTCCCCCCCCCCCCGTTATGGACACAGCTTGGGTTTGCATGCCAAGTTTTAAACTGCAAAAGGAGGAGATTCCTAGCATCTTGGTCTTTCTGCCATTCCCGTCACTCCTCTGCCGCACAAATTTAAGCTAAGCCTCTCGTCCCTTGCTCTGGCTCCAAACAATGAAAGATGCCACTTGCAGGGGTGTGACAGGAATATGTCTAGGAGGTGCCTTCGGCAATTAAAAGTCACTTCATTTTACCGGTAAGAAGGGGGCGGGGGTGAAAGGGGAATGTCAAAAGTCTTCCTGATTCATTGACCTTCGAATTGCATTTCAAGTGGAAACAATGCTTTTTCTTCCACACTAACTTCCTCACTGCTGTTCCCCTATTAACTCCTTCCCACCCTTCCATGTTATCTCCTGGGCGGTTGAGAATAACCCTCAAAATTGATTGATGGCTTAGGAGGGACGTAGGAGCCAAGGGAAGGAGTGGGGAGAACGGGAGGGGGTGCTGGCTGGCTGGCTTCTGAAACCAGCTGCTCACAAAGAAAATGTTGCTATACGGGCGGAGAAGAGACTTACTGATGATTCACACTCCTGTTTAAAAGGGGCTCCTAGCTTGGTCACTCCAGTCACCCTTGGCCATGTTGACTGCGTGACAGATGATGTCTTTGGTTCTTTGGTTTGTCGGGCATGTAACTCTAGGGCATTGTCACTTCCATGCTTCCTTCCATGGGAGGTATGTCTTCTTTCTTTCCTTTCTTTTCCACCCATACCCTACCCCCCACCCCCAGTCCACAGCACCATCTAAACTGCAGTGAACTTCTGCTCACTCCTTACAGCTGTTCACAGATCCGTCTCCCAGCAGTGTCCATAAAAGGTTTTGCTGCTCCTGATACACAGAACTGATTTCTGTAGAGAGTGCACAAGGCTCAGGGAAATGCTCTTTCCTGGCTCCCCCCCCCCCCCTTCTCTCTCTCTCTCTCTCTCTTTTTTTTTTTTTGCTTATAAGCTGCTCTGGAAAGAGAGTTATCCAAAAAGATGGGGAGGTGGGGGTGAAAATTATTCTTAGAAAGAATCAATCTCGATTGATTGTATTGCGTAGGAGGCTCCTTCCCTCCCAAATGCTCCCAACAGCTCACTCACGCACATATGGTAAAGTCTTCCCTGGTAGCCTTCCAAGAGAAGGAAAACCCAGGTGTTCCATTTCTTCCATCCATCCTTCCTTCCTTCCTTCCTTCCTTCCTTCCTTCCTTCCTTCCTTCCTTCCTTCCTTTCAAGGGGCCTAAATCCAAGTTCTGTATCATCAGCTTTCTTTCTCCAAAGGCTGCGTTGTCTCATTGCATCATCATCATTAATTATTATTATTATTAATTATTAAAGATGTAACCTTCAATTTGATTTAGTCTGGGACTGGAGAAAAAAAGCCAAGAACGTAAGAGCTATTAAGGTAGCGTCTGAGTATGTAAGCAGTTCCGAGTAAGGTCGTTTTTGGGGTGGTTTTTTTTTGCAAAGTCAGGATATTCAGGTCTGATAAGTCCAACATTTCCATGTATCTAGACAGCCCTTTGGGTATTGCTCCAAGGGCGCCTGTTACTATTGGTACAACCATTGATTTCTTCCTCCACAATTGCTCAACTTCAACTTACAGTATTTTGTTATTTTTTTCTAGTGGTTTCTCTCCAATTTGTGTATCACCTGGTATTGCAATATCAATGAACCAGAGTTTTTCTTTTCTTTTCCATAATAGTGACACCAGGTGTGTTGTGGGCCAGATGTCTGTCTGTTTGGATTCGAAACTCCCACAAGATCTTGACCTGTTCATTTTCAAGAACTTTGTCGATTTAGTGTTCCCAGTAATTTTTGCATCATCATCATCATCATCATTATTGATTTAATCTTCAATTTGATTTACGGCCTGGGACTGGTAAAAACTTAACAGTTCAAATCCTAATCAAGCACCTAACAGCTGTTAAGGTAATGTCTGAGTATATAGGCAGTTCTGAGTAAGGTTGTTGTTATTATTACTATTATTATTTCTTTTATTCATTAAACATGAAACTCAATCAAGTGAACACATCATCATCATCATCATTATTATTATTATTATTATTATTATTGTTATTATTATTATTATTTAATCTTTGGTGAGATTCACAGCCTTTGGGGTGGGTTGGTAGCTCAACAGCTCGAGTCCTAACCAAGGACCTAGGAACTGTTAAGGTAACATCGGAGGATATAAGTTGTTCCAAGTAGGGTGGTTTTTTGTAGAATCAGAATGTTCAAGTCAGGTAAATTTAGAATTTCCAAATAGCGAGGTAGCCCTTTAGGTATTGCTCCGCTGCTGCTGCTGCTGCTTCTTCTTCTTCTTCTTCTTCTTCTTCTTCTTCTTCTTCTTCTTCTTCTTCTTCTTCTTCTTCTTCTTCTTCTTCTTCTTCTTCTTCTTCTTCTTCTTCTTCTTCTTCTTCCTCCTCCTCCTCCTCCTCCTCCTCCTCCTCCTCCTTATTATTATTATTATTATTAGTCAGCCAGATGTTTCAGACTGGGTTTGGCATTTTTGTTTACCTATCGAGTCCTTACCAAGTACCTGGGATAGGCAGATGTGGATATTTGATGGTGTTACAGATGTCATCACAGGATGGAAGCAGTTCCCAGTAAATCCACCATTTGCAATTGACTGATAGCCAATTTGTCAATGCCAATGGTGTTCAAGTGGCGCTCCAGTTGTTTTGGGGATTGCACCCAAGGCAATTATTATTGTTGTTATTGTGGTGGTGGTGGTGGTTATTACATTTGTTTCCTCTTTGCTTCCATTCTTTTCCTTCTTCTTCTGCCTCAGCTTCACAACTTTAGGGGTCACCGAGCAATGGAACTTGATTTTGGACACTTTGACGAAAGAGATAAGGCGTCCAGAAACATGCGTGGCTCCCGAATGAACGGCCTGCCAAGTCCCACTCACAGCGCCCACTGTAGTTTCTACCGCACCAGGACCTTACAGGCGCTGAGCAATGAGAAGAAGGCAAAGAAAGTGCGTTTCTACCGCAACGGGGACCGTTATTTCAAGGGGATTGTTTACGCCGTCTCCAGTGACCGCTTCCGAAGCTTCGATGCCTTGCTTGCTGACCTGACCCGTTCTCTGTCTGATAACATTAATCTGCCTCAGGGAGTTCGCTACATTTACACCATTGATGGCAACAGAAAGATTGGCAGCATGGATGAACTGGAAGAAGGTAAGAAAGACAGCACTGTAGAGTAGCTCCAGGAAGGGTGGAAAGATGAGGAATGGCCCACGTTCCACCCCATGGAAGATGACACTTTGTTCCTGATTCAGGGTGCTAAAATTAAAACTATGAATTTCAGTGATGGGAATAATTTATCTCTGGGGGGGCGGGGTTGTCCAAAAGTTTGTCAAAGTTTGTATTTAATCCTCGGATGGATGCATATAATACTCTACACCAGTGTTCTTCAACATCGGCAACCTGAAGATGAAGGTGGATCTCAACTCCCAGAATTTCCCAGCCAGCATGCTGGAGTTAAAGTCCATGCTTCTTAAAGTTGCTGAGAATACTCACCTTGAAATTTAATTTCAGAGTAAGCAACATTAAGGCAATCTCTGGGGAAGGCTCTAATGCTGAGAAAGCTGGAAGGAAAGGGAAGAAGGAATTGACCAGCATGCTGGCTGGGGAATTCTGGGAATGGAAGTCCACCCATCATCAAGTTGCCAAGGTTGAGAAACACTGCTCTATATCATTGGGATCTCCGTATTCTAGATTCACTGCAAGTATCTGGAAATTTTGATGCGACCCACTGCAGTCATCTAAAAGTTGTCACCAAATTTTAATGTGCAATGTGATAGTTTGTGGAAACGATTAAGTCCTGGGCAGGATCCATGCCACCCAGATATAATTCAGTCCAATTTATTTATCAAAGCAAGTGCAACTGTGTCTTATTTTTGGACTTGACTGTACGTAAGAATCAAGTGTGATCCTCACCCCTCAAACTGTACACTGTCCAGCCCAGCCCTCTCAAGCCTGCTTTCTTGGAATACAATTCCCATAATTCTCAGACACCATGGGCAAGATGACCGGGGATTATGGGGGGGTTGGTCATCTTGTCCACCGGAAAGGATCTAATCTAGCTTGATCATCATTTGTTCTGGTTGTGACTTCGTCTTAGTCAACCCCTCCGAAATCCTTTCAGTAAATGGGGATCTCTCTTGCGCATTTCTCAGTGGTCCTCCTGCCCACCTAATTGCAATCCCTGCAGCAAGAGGAAGAAATAAACCCTTATTAGAAGATTAGACGTTCTAATCCACCCTGTTTTAAACCTGGATTTCTTCCCCCCGGAGTTTAAAATACATCGCTGGGCTGGCAGCGTGGATGCGAATCTAGAAAGGGGTGTAATTGAATGATCTCAGTCCAGATGGTGGGCGTCTATTTGTGCACATGTTTCCATAACTTGCACTGGAAGTGGGATGTCTGCTCATTTAGCCGGGTGGGCTGATGTCATGTCTTGTACATTTTCTGCCTCTCTGTAGTGACAGGCATTCTGGTGGGCTTGCAGAGAAGGAGTCTCGGTGGACCATTCGTTGACTTGCCTAAGGAGGAGATACGGGTACCCATCTGTGGACCCACGAATTACATTTAGGGGGTTTAGCTCCCTAACTTTGGAGCATCTGTGTCTCTAAATGATCCTGTCTACAATATCTTTGCAGATTATGAGTTTCTAGACAGGCTGCGTTGCCTTCTAGATTAGGTCTACTATTACAGTTTTTGCAATATATCTGAGCATTATGGATGCAGGAGGTTGGAAGTCTGCTTTAAGACTTATGTCTTCTAATGTCCTCAACACCCTTTAGGGAGCCTTAGCATTTAAGCATCCTTTCTATGCATTATGTGGTAAAGTAGCTGTTCTCGGTGAGCATGAACGCTTTGAGCAAATGTTTTGCAGTGGGTGTGACTGGCTGAAGGCGTGTACGCTCTGCCTGCATCCTGCAGAAATGCTTCAGCGTGTGTGAATGCAATCTGTTCGATTTGTGCACTTTTTGCCTGGGTTATTCGTCACTCACCAGCCGACGGGGTTCTGAGAACACCGATGGTGCAGTATGGAAAGGCAACAAAGCTAAAAGCAGCTTGCCTTAAAGCTTGCGAGATTAGCCCAAAACAGCGGTGGGGAATGAAATATAATGCTGATGTCATCACTGCTTTGGAAAGAAATTTGCGCTAGAATGTGCTGTTTTCTTCTTCTTCTTCTATCCCTAATGAAAAAGCAGAATTCTTTTCTTTGCTGCAGTAACAATGAAGGGGGAAAAACCCCACCTTTATTTCTTCTTTTTTGTAATCATAATAATAAAAAAAAGACTTGCCGAGCCTTATGCACTTTCAGCTTAAAGGTTTTTTTTAAAAAAATCTTTTTAAATCTTTTGATCAGAGGCATTTGTTTTAAACGTTCATCTGGGAGGCAGCCTGCAGGGTGTGTCTCTTTGTCTGGAGTGGATGTGCTCTGTGTGTCTCCAAAATGCAAGCTCTGAGGGGGGGGTGTCACTTTGGTTTGCTCCTGGGGGAAGGGGTGTCTTTTGAGGGAGGGAGGGAGGGGGCTCCAAACTCTTCTGAGCTGGGAGAGAGGGAGGGAGGGAGGATGGCTGTTGTAATTGGCCTGCCGGAGAGAAAGAAAGCTGGCAATGGATGCAGTCTTCTCGGGGAGGAGAGCTTTCCATATGGATCCAATCAATTTTATATCTTTGCAACGTTACATGTCAAGGCTGGAAGGAAGATCTGCCCAGTGAGATTTGGAGAGGGAGGGAGAGAGAGAGAGAGAGAAAAGAAATCTTGCCTCTGTTGGAAGGGCTGATAAAATGTGAAGAGACTATCGAGATGATCTTCACCTAGGTTTTAAACTTTGCTTGGATGGCAGTGGGTACATCTGGATTTGCAGCTTTCTATCCTTCAGGGCGTAGCTGGGCTTCCGTCATTATGTTTCTGGAGTTGCAAGGTGGACTTAATCACAGGGCTTCTTCTGCTAGGGGCTCCCCTGAGCCTGCCAGGCTCCCAAGACTCTTTGCCTCTTGTACCAGAGGCTACCATTTTGAATGATGTCATTCTCCTTGAAAACTCACCCAGAGTGAGAATTGAAAAGGGTGACATCATGGTTATCTGCAAGCCACCAGAACTGCTTTGTTACCCGCTTCTCACGTGGGATTTTGTTCGACAGGAAGTAAAGGGCTTCCACCAGAGTTAATGGAGAATGGAACCTTCTTTGTTTTCATGAATGGGGTCCTTTGTCTTCATCTTGCTGAAGGCCGAATGGTTTCATTTCACACACACGCTTCCATGCTTTGATGAGATATTAGTCTTAGCCTATGCCTGCCTTCGCTTCACACAATCTCGCCAGCTCGATCCAAACCTACAGGCTGCCTGTGCTTAAGTTGCTAAGCTTAGTTAGTTTTAACCTTGGTTTATTTCTCCTGCTGGATTACGGTGCGGTACAAATTTGGTTGGTTAAGAAATAAAAAAATATAAATCAGTAAGTAAGTAAATAAGTAGGTAGGTAGGTAGGTAGTAGATAGGTAGGTAGGTAAATAATCAAACAAAATTGAGCCTAGCTGGGTTAGTTGATGGTTCAGCTACCGTGCAAACCCAAGATGTGGGTAAGTATGTTGTGTGAATATGGCCAATTGTAGGATATTTCCTAAAAAGTGCTATTTTTGAACTAAGGAAGTATCAGGAAATAAAGTAACCCATTTAGAGCTTCACAAATGACTTTGAAAAAGATGGAAAAGGATGTGATGGGCGAAATCTATGCGCAGCTGGAGCAAATCCTAGCTAACCTTAAGGAGAGAGGTGTTCAGTAAGAGCCCCAACTGTATCTCAATTCACTGCCTGTGTATGTAGGGGAAGGAGTGGCAGAATCTGGGGGTGGAGTCAAGAGAGGGATCAGCCTAGAATCCCTATGTAACCACAAAGGAAGTACCATATTTTTCACGCTATAAGACACACTTCCCCCCCCCCCCAGAAAGGGGGTGGAAATGTCTGTGCATCTTATATATTGCAGCAGGGGGAGGGGGGGTTGGTATGGCGACAGTATTCTCTGCCTGTCACCACTGCCACTGTTCACTGCCACCGGAGAATGCTGGAACCATCGCTGCTGAGCAGCTGATTGGCAGTTGGATCGGCCTCCCGGAATACCACCAATTCTGATGCTGTTCTGATTGGCAATCCGCTAATCAGTGGCGATAGGCAGCGGCAATCCTCACCACCTAGAACAGCTGATCGACGGTATTTCGGGAGTAATAGACCATGTTTTCCCAAAAATAAAACTCTGTCTTCTATTTTTGTTGCCACCAAAAATATACCAGGTCTTTTTTTTGTGGGGGGAGTGGGATGTCATCCACTGACCCACCTCATTTGTGCGCATTGCCCCTGGTCTCCTTTTTGCTGTCAGAGACCTTCAGAAACTTCTTATACAGCTAGTAAAGCTTTCTTGAAGCTCTCTGTAGTCGATAATAGAGCTCCTGATCGATCCAGAGCTCTGTTATCTACTGCAGAGGCCTTTAGGAAAGCCTTGTTGCCTTGCCTGCTGCAGAGGAAATGGGCTGGTGAGGTAGGTGTCTGGGTATGCGAGGCCTGGCTGCAACTGTCCGAAGGTAAGTAGTAGGGCAGATCCACCCACAACCAGCCCTAGCTTAATTTTTACCAGTGCACCCTGGAGTGGGCGTGGTCTTAATTAGGGCTTATCTTTGGGATAGGGCTTATATTGGGTGCGTATGTGAAAACCAAGCTAGGGCTTACTTTCAGGGTAGGTCGTATTTTAGGAAAAACAGGGTAGTAGAAGATAGGTGATTGATGGATAGGTATAGATGATAGGATAGATGATAGATAGATAGATAGATAGATAGATAGATAGATAGATAGATAGATAGATAGATGATAGATAGATAGATAGATAGATAGATAGATAGATGATAGATAAGATAGATAGATAGATAGATAGATAGATAGATAGATAGATAGATAGATAGATAGATAGATGATAGATTGCCTGCGGCCACAAGTTCACTCAGGAAGCCTGTCTTGCAATCAGATCGGCCAGCTTACGAGCTATGGCTCCACAGCCGTTTCGCACGCAGCGGTTCCAGGCGAGTCCGGTGGCCATTCTGAAGATTGCCTGGCCACACTTAGTATCGGTGGCCATTTTTCAGGTCGGAAAAGCCCGCGAAGATAGCGGTGGCCATTTTGAGGTTCAGAAAAGCCTCAGAAAAAAAGTCGGCCATTTTGGATGCTTTAAAAAAGGCGCAAACTCTACAGCAGCTGTTTGGAGTGCCCAGCAATGCAGGATCACGCCAGGTGGACCGGATCAGGGGCGCCTGGCCAGCAAACGGGTGAGACCATTGCTTATCTTATTGGGGTGTTGACTTATGTTTGGGGAAATAGCTGATCCAGCTATGGATACAAATGCAGGATTAGATAAGGCAGGGCCATCAGGGGCAAAGAGCAGCAGGAAGAGGCAAGCCAAAGAGGCCCCTTCCTCAGGAGTAAACCCCAAGGTCTCTAAAGCGACTACCAGGGCAGAAGAGGGCAGGTAGAAGGCCCTTGAGAAAGAATTTCAGGGGGCCCAAAAACAACAATATATTCTAACTGCCCAGCCCTCCCTCCCTCCCTCCCTCTCAGGATCACCAAGTGGCATCCCCAGCTCCACCTGTCTTGCCTCCCATGGGCCCTGACCGCCCCCTGGCCTATTCAGAAGGGGAATTGTCTCCTTTGGATTCCTTGTCTTCGATGGAACCTGAAAACAGAGGCAATTTCTTTGATGTTCCTCTCAATAGGGAGCGCACCTTTGAACAGTCTTCCCTCCTGGTTACACATGGCTCTGTCCCCCCACACACACACCATGTACACCTCTCCTGCTGATATGGCAACCATCATTGCTGAAACCATTAAACAGGTCATGGCTGCTGGCCTACAACAGCAACCCCAACCTGCTCCATCACATGGCCATAAGCATAAATCTTCTACTGCAGCTCAGCAACCTGATCCCTCTGCCTCTACTTCTCAGGCCTCAATTGGTGGGGAGCAAGATAACCTGCCGGACTCAGACCTGTCAGATGACGAGGTGGTCACCCCAGATACCCCTGCCTTTACCGGATTATTCAAAACCGATTATTTCAAATCCCTTCTACTTAAGGCCATTAAAGCTTCTAACTTACCATCTTCTGCTTCAGCTTCTACTTCACAGGATAAACTGGCAGAACCGGATTCAACTGAGGGTACCAGTACCCCATTAATTGAACCCACAGTGGACAAAGATGTTCCCAAGATATTCCTGAATGTCATCCAGAAGCAGTGGGAGTCTCCAGGCACGGGCCCACCTTGACAAATGTCTCTACAACATTGCACCAGACCTCACCAAGTTCTTCGAGACTCTCCCAATGGACGCACCGGTTGCAGCCCTGTCTTCACCTAAAGTGGTCTCTAGAGCCCCTGAGGAGGTTCTCAAGCCTGAGGAGAAAAGGTCAGCTCAAACCTTAGTCAAAAACTATCAGGCTGAGGCCTGGGCTGTTAGGGCCTCTACGGCCACTTCCTTTTTCTCCAGGGCAGCCTTGGTTTGGATTGAACAGATTCAGGAGTGCATCGCTTCTACTGACACTAGATCACATAGGGATCTCAACAAGATCAGGGCAGCAGTTGAATTTGCGGCTGATTCTTCCCATAATGCTGCTAGATTCGCTTCTAAAGCAATGGCCTCTTCAGTCGTGGCAGGTGTCTGCCTTGGCTCAAGCCATGGCAGGCAGATGTCCGTACCAAGTGGCGCCTAGCAGCCTCCCCATTCAGTGGCACCCAATTACTTGGTAATCCCTTAGACCTGTACCTCATGGAATCTAAAGACAAGCTTTCATCCATCTACAAGAAACAGGACAGTCGGCCCACTCCCTTCTATAGGAGGTTGCCCTTTCGACCGGCGGATGGAGGACCTTCCTTCCCTTGTCCACAACACCAATCCTATACTCCCAGACAGGTATCTCACCAGGACAGGTCCAGTAGAAACACACAGCATTTCCCCTCCAAGAAATCTTACCGTGGAGGAGGCAACCGCCATTTCTCATGTAGGAAATGACTATCTGGACTCTCTTCCAATGGAAGGCCACCTGGTGTTCTTTGCCCACCGCTGGGGAGAGACCACAACAGACAATTGGGTACTCAAAACTGTCAAATTTGGTCTCATGCTAGAATTCCTCTCCATCCCCCAGGAACACTTCGTGCCATGCCCGGTCTCTCGGTGTCCTCGGAAGTGGGCACTGATGGAACAGGCCATTCAGCACCTGTTGGAGATCCGGGTCATCCAACCGGTTTCTCCCCATCAGGAAGGGCAGGGTTTTTATTCCCACCTGTTTATGGTACCGAAGAATTCCAGGGGATGGAGAGCAATTTTAGATCTAAAAATGTTTTGAAACGTCAGTGGTTCAAAATGCATTCTCTGCACGCCATCCTCCAAGCGGTCAGGAAAGGCAACTTCCTCACGTCGGTACACTTGACCAAAGCTTACCTTCATATCCCCATCTTCATAGACCACCGAAAATATCTCCGCTTCTTCTATGGGGGGAGGCACTTCCAGTACCGAGCTCTTCCGTTAGGTCTACCCTCTGCCCCCAGGGTATTCACAAAAGTACTGGCAGCACTGGCCACCCACATCAGGTCATCCCCAGTTCGGATTCTCTGTTACCTGGATGACATCCTTTCGTTGTCCAGGTCTCTGATTCAGGCAGAAAGAGATCACCATTCACACCTTGCAGAATCACGGGTTCGAGATGAATCACAAAAAGAGTCACCTCATTCCCAGCACTCGCCTTCTCCACCTCAGGGTCTTGATAGACACCATGGCAGAGTGGTGTTCCTATCCAACAACCGCATTCTCAGTCTGAGGGAACTTGTCAGGAAGGTGCTACATCTACGCAAGGCATCCCTTCTTCTTCTCTCCCAAGTCTTGGGCAAGATGGTATCCTGCTTCGGGATTGTCCCATGGGCGAGGTTTCACAGCAGGAGCCTTCAATGGTTCATGCTTCCACATCAAAAGGCTGACAGGAGCAGCTCTCCTCTCAGGGTCCCCCTTCCCAGACAGGTATTACACTCTCAAATGGTGGCAATCCCCGGCGATTTTGCAAGGGACCTTGTTCAGAGAGCTGTGCTGTCTCACACTTATGAAGGATGCAAGGACAGGATGGGCGGCACACATGCAGGACCTAGTGGCTCAGGGTGAGTGGTCCCTCGAAGAGAGCCAAAACAGCATAAATTGGCTAGAATTTGTTTGTTTGTTTTGTTTTTATTGGATTTATATGCCGCCTTTCTCCCAAAGGACTCAGGGCGGCGTACATTAAAAAACACACATCCCGAAAAGTTAAAAAGAAATTAAATATATATCCAGAATATATATATCCAGAATTGTGAGCGGTTCGCCTCACCCTCAGACACTTCCACCACACGGTTCAGGCCCGTCACATTTTAGTCCTCACAGACAATACCACGATCAAGACACCCATAAACAGAAAGGGGGGAACTCTTTCCTGGTCCCTGATGCAGGAATCTAACCTGTTGTGCCAGTGGGTGGAATCTCACCTGTCATTTCTCAAGGTAGAACACATCTCAGGTGTCTCCAACGTCCAAGCAGACTGGCTGAGCTGGACAACGATAGATCAGGCAGAGTGGACCATCCATCCGAGCCTCTTCCATCGACTGACACTACGGTTCGGCCTCCCAGTCCTAGACCTGTTCGCGTCGGCAGACAACAACTAGGTACCCAGGTATTACTCGAGGTTCATGGACCCCATGGCAGAAGGAGTAGATGCTCTCAGCTGCCAGTGGCCCAAGGGTCTCCTGTACGCATTTCCTCCCCTTCCCCTCATTCAGAGGGTAATTCAAAAAATGCTAGAGCAGGAGGCAGAAGTGTTGCTGCTAGCGCCGAATTGGCCACCCCGACCTTGGTATGCCGATCTAGTGACTCTGTCAATCTCCACCCCATGGCAAATCCCACGGTCTCTCCTGTCTCTACACCAAGGGTCAGTTTGTCATCCCGACCCCCAGTGGCTGCAGTTAACCGCATGGCGATTGAGCGGCAAGCCTTAACAGCCGATAACACCTCCCTCGACGTCATTGCTACCATTCAGGCATCACGCAGAAGTTCTACTAACCGCATTTATGATGCCACATGGCAGACTTTTGCTCTGTGGTGTTCCAACCAGACTGTTGACCCACTTAGGGCACCCATTCCGCAGATATTGGACTTCCTGCAGAGGGGGCTTGATCAGGGACTGACCCCTAACACGCTACATCGATAGGTGGCCGCTCTGGCCTCTGTTCTGGATGGCCTGGCATCCGAACATCTGCCTTCTCACCCCTTGATCCGGAGATTTCTCCGTGGAGCGTCCAACCTGCATCCCCCTGCCATACATAGATATCCGACTTGAGACTTGCCTCATGTCCTGGTGGCTTTGATTTCCGCGCCCTTTGAACCTATGAGATCCACTTCTTTGAAACTGTTGTCCTTTAAAATGCTGTTTTTGGTGGCTGTAAACTCAGCCAGACGTCTTTCTGATTTGGCTGCTCCTTCAGTCAGGCATGACTTGTGCGTGTTCCATCCAGACCGAGTTGTCTTAATACTGGACCCGATATTCATACTGAAGGTCAATAGCTGTTTCCACCGAAGGAGGTCAGGAGTTGACCTTACCTGATTTCTGTCTGTCTCCCCATCACGAGAGGGAGCACAAGTGGCACACTCTTGACGTACGTCGGGGCCCTCAAGATCTACATCGACTGCACCGCCTCTTTCCGCCACTCAGAAGCTCTCTTCATCTCCTTTCGCCAGGCCTCCTTGGGTACCAAGGCTTCATCGTCTAGTTTGGGGCACTGGATAAGAGCCTGTATTAAACTGTCTTATGAACTTCAATCCATACAAGTCCCTGCAAACGTTACAGCTCACTCTACGTGCAGTGCTGCGACATCTGCGGCTTAGTCCACACAAGCCACCTTGGAAGAAATCTGCCGGGCAGCCACCTGGGCATCTCCCACAGTCTTCATACGTCATTACAAGTTGGACAAGTACGCGTTGGCTGACGTGGCTTTTGGGCGCAGGGTGCTACAACAAGCGCTTGTGCCCTAACGGACCTTTTTTACAATTTCCCACCCTAGTGGACAGGCCAGTCTTTGGTACATCCCAGTCTGGCTGCTGTCTCTACGATCACAGGAAAATGGGTGTTGATTCTTACCTGATACGCTCATTTTCTGGTAGAGTAGAGACAGCAGCCAGCCCCGCCTTGGTATGGGTCACGCGAGGGAATTCCTTGTGCGGAGGAGAGAGATACAGGGACTATGGACTTTCACTTTTTGCTCACAATTCTCACTTGAGTCTAAGTTTTCCTTCATCTGAAACTGGGGAGGAGCCACAAGGGCCCAATGACATCATAAGTGTAGACTCAGTCCGATTGGTTAATGGATGCAGCATACCCAGTCTGGCTGCTGTCTCTACTCTACCAGAAAATGAGCGTATCAGGTAAGAACCAATGAGCAGTGTCACCTTCTATTCTACCCTAATCACATTACAAAACAATTGAGTGGAAATACAGTGTTAGAATATATTTATTTATTAATAAAGCCACCCACAATCTCTTACAAGAAAGAGGCGGGTGACATAAAAGATTAATAAATAAAATCATTTAAATAAATAATTATGTATTTAAAATAAATCTCCCATTCAAGCAGCTCTTCAACCACAGATTGGGCTCCCATATGCAGTAAGCTTACTAAAACTTTTCTACTAAGCCTTGGGGAAGTGTGTGGGTTTAATTTAACAATGCAAAGTGGTTTTGACTAGATTTTGAGCCATGCATTTTAATGTGTGCTGGAGGTGAACTTGAAATAAAGGAAGACATTAATCAGCTGCCCTTTATAATATATTACCAGCAATGCTACCTGATTTAGTAGTTACACTGAGATACATAACTCATATCAGAAGGCTACTTTCCATAGTTAGGGGCTAGGTGTATGCAGGAAAGCAAGGAGAAAAGATTTGATGGGAGGGAAATCTGCCAAAGATTTTTGACCCAAAGCTCAACAAAAACAAGAACAAGTATATATAATAATGTGGATTTCAGGCTTAAAAAGTGGAGTGTATTCTCCCTCACTCTGCTGGAGTTTCAACAATAAAAATGCAATAGAGCACAATAGAGCAACATATGAAGAATGGTGCAGGAATTGGATATGTCTAGTTCCGTGATGGCCAACCTATGACATGTGTGCCACAGGTGGCACACAGGCACATGTGCCATCGCCCCAGGTCAGATCTCCGTAGCATTTCTTTCGTAAGCTTCTCTTTCCCTGCAAACGATGAAACAGAAGCTCATGGAAGAAAAAGATCTTACCCAGTGGTGGGTTTCAAATTTTTTTAGAACCTATTCTGTGGGTGTGGCCTATTTTGTGGGTGTGGCTTGGCAGTCATGTGACCGGGCGGGTATGGCCAACTTGACATCACTCATGCACACTCAGTCACATGACCACCACCACCCAAGCCATGTGGCAAAAATTTTTGGGACTCCTATGAAGGAGTGGGGGGGAGGGGAAAACCTCCCAAAAATAGACAACTGGAGGATTAAGGGCCAAAATTAGGGAGATCGGAGGAGGCAGGACAGAGAGGAATCCAGTAGAAAGCTATCACATGCTGGAAAACGAACTTTGGGAGATCGGAGGAGGCAAGACAGAGGGGAATCCAGTAGAAAGCTATCATATGATGGAGAAAGAACTTTGGGAGATCGGAAGAGGCAGGACAGAGAGGAATCCAGGAGAAAACTCCTGAGCTTGCTACTGCTGTTGTCTGGTGGATGGTGCCACTGGACCTCTCCATGCTTCTCCGTTCACCACCTCCACTCCCAGGTATGGGACTTGACACCGAATTGGGCTAGGATAGTGCGGACAGGCGAGGGGTGAGCGAGCAATGGAGCAGCTTCCAGATGGGTGGGGGTGAGTGAGCAAGTGACAGGGCCGGGACAGGCGTTCCGGAAGTTACTTCTGGGTCCACCGGTCGAACCTCCTCTCACCGGATCGGTAAGTTTCACCATCCAGTTCTCCCGAGCCGGTACGAATTGGCAGAAACCCACCACTGATGTTACCTCTTGCTGCGCTGCCGGTGTTGGGATGCCCCCTGCCAGCCAGATAGTCTTCGGGTGTCCGCTGCACATGCACACACCTTTCCGTTTGGGCATGTGCACACACAGTTTGGGCACTCGGTGGATAAAAGGTTTGCCATCATTGGTTTAGTTTAATGAAAAGAAGGACATGATAGCAGTGTTTCAATGTCTAAGGGGCTGCCACAAAGAAGAGGGTGTCAAGCTATTCTCAAGAGCATCTGAAGGCAGGACAAGAAGCAGCAACCTGTATCAACTATTAGCACCAGTCAGTGGTATTTGCGATGCATTTTTAAATGTTCAGTTGACTGAGTTTCATGTTTAATGAATTAAAGAGATAATAATAATAATAAAAAGAGAACATTATAAAAACAACAGAAACAAAAACAGGATATAAGGAAAAACAGCTGGATGGCAGATTAAATTGATGGAAAACCAAAGCTTTGCATGGACAGCACTTGAGAAACATTGAAGGAAAATGTGATAACAACTTGACATGGTCATGGCTTAAGACAGGAATCATCAAGAAAGAAACGGAAGGTTTAATACTTGCTGCTCAAGGAAAATCACTACAAACTAATGTCATGAAAGCGAAGATACAAAAATCCACTGACAACCCAAACTGCCGACTTTGCAATAACAAAGTCGAAACTGTTTCACATTTAATATGTGAATGCAGCAAAATCGCACAAACTGATTGCAAAGCTAGACACGACCGAGTTGCTAAATTAATCCACTGGTCATTATGTAAAAAATACGACTTACCAAAAAGTCATGGGAACATAAAGTGGAAAAAGTTGTAGAAAATGAAAAGGTGAAGATCTTGTGGGACTTTCAAATACAGATGGATCATCATTTGGAATACAACACACCAGATATCACAGTTGTCGAAAACCTAAGTGTACAATTTATTGATGTCGCTGTACCGCGACATGCCAGAGTTGAAGAAAAAGAACTGGGGAAAAAAAATCACAAAATATCGCAACCTACTCGATTATGGATGAAACATGTAACAGTGATACCCATTGCCACCACTTGGTACCATCTCCAAGAATTTTACAAAATACATCAATAAATTGCAGTTTCCTGCAACAACACCAGTGGAACTACAAAAAACTGTGTTACTCGGAACATCGTACATCTTAAGAAGGTACTTGGTTGATGCCTAGTAATACACAAATTTGGGGAGCATTCCATATTTTTATACCTTTGACAAAACAACATCTGCTTAACCCACATCACTCATAATGTTCATACAATACTAGTTTGATTAACCATAAATAAACCACAATTTACTGTGTTGACACAATCAGGTAAGCAAACTCAAGGAAATGGTCGTGGTGGCCTAGCGGTGAAGCTAATCACCTCCCGTTGGGAAGGTTGAGAGTTCAATCCTTGGTAGCGGCAGATGTTTCTCTCTCCAGAGAAACATTTTTTCTTTTCCAAAGAAAAAAATGTCTGCTGCAAACTCCACGTGGCATCAGGAAGGGCATCCGGCCAGTAAGTGCTCAGCTCCATCCAAGTCACCCCGACTCTACCCCACATTAGTTACGGGTTGAGAGGTGCCTAAAGAAATATGTTATGATGTAAGACTAGGTATGGATTTAGAGGTGAGCTATAATTTCCTGGCAGTGAAACTATCATCATTTCATAGCTGAAATACAGATGGCAGTGCTTAGCCAATTTGAGCTGAAGCCTTGATTAATCCTTGGCTGAGGAATCAGCAGGGTATCATAGGTAAGTAGGCCAAAATGAAATACACAAAGAGAAACAGTTCACATTGATTATTCCATTATACACAAATGGCTTTATTTGAGGAAGTTAGTTTAAGGAACAGTATTCCTTAATATTCTCAAAATAATCATAGAAGACAGCTGGGCTAAATTCAGCATCATCCTAAAATACCTGTCTCTGAAGTTCAGTACAAAATTCAGAAAATCAGAAATTGATAAACTTTTCATAATTGTAATTAATATTTTTAACTGAAGACTTCTGTGAGTCGGTCATAAGCCAAACACACTTTTCTCTCTCTTCCTTTTTAGGCGGGTAGGCGATGGAGGAGAGAAGATTCGTGTTCTTTAACTTATGTCAAACCTCTTTTAAGACTTAACTTAGCTTTCACGTTTTTCCAACCTCAAAATATCAGGAAATCACACTATTGTATTCTTGAGGTCACGTATAGTGGGAAAGTTTGGTTTCTATTTTTTTTTTAAAAAGTGCAAAGATGTTTCCTGTACTTGAAACCCATAATTAAAAATGGAGGATGTGAATTTGAAGCTAATCTCAAATTATGGATTCCCCCCTTCCTGCCCCCCCCCCAACCCCGGCCATAGACTGGTCCAGTAGAGTTCACATTACATGCTTAACAAGAGGGAGCCGATTAAATGATTTAGAACAGCGGTTCTCAACCTTCCCAACGCCGCAACCCTTTAATACAAGTTCCTCATGTTGTGGTGATCCCCAACTATAAAATTGGTGTCTCGGTTCCTAGACCATCAAAAATATGCATTTTCCGATGGTCTTAGGTGACCCCTGTGAAAGGGTCATTCGACCCCCAAAGGGGTCCCAACCCACAGGTTGAGAACCACTGATTTAGAAGATGTACACCTTTCAGTGCATTGTGACAGTACAAGGAAAGCTTGGGAGAATGTAGGTGGTCCTTGATTTTTGTTTGATCATGTGACTGTGGGGATGCTGCAATTGGTCCTAAGTGTGGAAACTAACCACAAATCATTTTTTCCCAGTCAGGTTGTAACTTTGAATGGTCCTTAAATGAATGGTTGTAAGTCAAGGGCGATCTGAATATTGTGGTTGTGTAAAGTAGACTCAAGCTCAACCCGTCCAAGACTGAGTGGCTGTGGCTACCGGCGCCCCGGTTCAACCAGCTTACTCCATCACTGGCCATTGGGGGCGAACGTCTGGCCCCCGTGGATCGGGTATGCAATTTGGGCGTCCTTCTGGATACCCGGCTGTCCATGGATGACCATGTGACAGCCGTGGCCAGGGGGGCGTTCCACCAGGTTCGCCTGGTGCGCCAATTGCGTCCCCTATTGGACCAGAGCGCCCTTCGCACAGTCACTCATGCACTTGTGACGTCCCGGCTAGACTACTGTAACGCTCTCTACATGGGGCTCCCCTTGAGATGCACCCGAAGGCTGCAGCTGGTTCAGAATGCGGCCGCGTGGGCAGTCTCGGGAGTCTCTGGCTACTCCCACGTAACACCTCTCCTGCGCGGGCTACACTGGCTGCCTGTGGCTTTTCGGGTGCGTTTCAAGGTGTTGATCATCATTTTTAAGGCGCTCCATGGCACAGGACCTAGTTATTTGCGGGATCGTATCCTGTCCCATACATCCCTTCGGCCGATTCGCTCACACAGAGAGGGACTCCTCCGGGTGCCGTCCACTAGGCTGTGCCAGCGGGCGGCGCCTAGGGGAAGGGCCTTCTCTGTGATGGGCCCGACCCTCTGGAATGACCTTCCCCCCGACATTAGAATGACTACGCATCTCCGCTCCTTCCGTCAGAAACTTAAAACCCACCTATTCCAGCTAGCCGGCTTGGCCTAATTCCATCTTCCCACCTCAGTTTTATTTCTAAATTTTTTAGGGTCTGTTTTTAATGTTTTTAATTTTTATAAATTTGTACAGGGGTTGTTTAATTTGATTTTTAGCTATGTATATGATTGTTTGTATGTTTTTAAATTTATTCCTGTACACCGCCCCGAGTCCCTTCGGGAAGAGGGGCGGTCTAGAAAATTAATAAATTATTATTATTATTACTTGGAATAACCAATCAATCAGAATAGAGCTAGAAGGGACCTTGGAGGTCTTATAGTCCAACCCTCTTCTCAAGCAGCAGATCCAGTGATGGCTAACCTTTTATTTTAAATAAAAGGTTTTTGTTTTTTTTAATTTTCAAAACAAACACAAAATCTTCCTTTTTTGCATACTGTAGAAAGTGTGTCAGTTGGTTACAAAAGACTTTCGTGCATCTCTTCCACAGTCATCAAGCATAATTCATATTAACTCAAGTATTTTAACTTAGATATTTATACATGTTACCGTCATCATACCTCCATTTTCATTTGATTATAAATGTTTAAACGTCCTTCATTATAAAATATACCAAGATTTAATACATAACCACATACTGGCATTTCATTTACTATTTCTAATATCCTCCAATGACACTGAATCCTTATGTCCTATTCTAGCTAAACATCCATAATATTTAATAACAAAGTTTTCTAATCCTTCTTTCCAAATCATTGCTTACAATTTACATCCAGTTTCCTTATGTTGTACCCATACCTGCATATACGTTATCATTATCCCTCCTTTATTTGACTATATCCTGCATCATATCATTTCCCCCCTTAATAATCAAGACTTAACTGAATCTAACTTAATTCTTTTTTTTTATTAACCTTTATATATAATCCAAAAGGGTTTCTAATCTTCCTTTCATGGGTACCATTTCAATATTCATATCCAGTTATTACTTATCATAACACTACAGATGGCTAACCTTTTTGTCACCGTGTGTCAAAAGTGTGTCCGTGGGAGATGCACACGCATTTGCGGTGGTGCTGAGTTGGGGCAAGAGCTCGCATGCCTGCAGAGAGGGCTCTGTGTGCCACCTGTGTTGCGTATGCCATAGATTTGCCATCATGGCCCTATACCATTTCTTATCGGTGGTTGCCCAGTCTTTTCTTACAAACTTCCAGCACCCACAACTTCTAAAGCTAAGCCGTTCCACTGGTTAATTGCCCTCGCTGTTAGGAAGTTTCTCCTTAGTTCCAGGTTGCTTCTGTCTTTGCTTAGATTCCAACCATTGTTTCTTGCCTTCTGGTGCTTTGAGAAATAAGTTGACTCCCTCTTTCTTTGTGGCAGCCCCTCAAATACTGGAATGATTCTATCATGCCTCCCTAGTCCTTCTTTTCTATAGACTAGCCGTATTCAACCGTTCTTCACATGTTTTAGTCTCCAGGCCTTTAATCATCCTAATTGCTCTTGTCTTCATTTCTTCCAAAGTCTCAACATCTTTTTTTTTTTTAATGTGGTGACCAAAACTGGATGCAGGATTCCAAGTGTGGCTGTACTAAGGATTGATAAATCAGTATGAATCCTTCACATGATTTTGATTCTATGCCTCTGTTTATACAGCCAAGGATTATATTAGTATTTTTGGCTGCTGCTCCTCCTGGCACACTGCTAGCTTATGTTTAAGTGATTGTCCATTAGGACTCCAAGGTCTCTCTTACGGTTACTGTTTTTGAGCCGCGTTTCGCCTAATCTCTTCTTGTACCAAATTAATTAGTACTAATTAATTAATTAATTTTAGTGATTGATTTGTGCTCATTTGTACCAAAACCCTTGGGCTAGATTTCTAGTATTACATACTGTGATATTCTAAGAATCTCAGCCTCTTGACCGCTCATAAGATAGGATTAGTTCTTGCTGTAAATATCACTCGATTGGATCGGTGAGAATGCAGGTTCCTTTGTCCGTTTAAGGAAATATTTGCCATCCATTTGCAGCCACCTGTATCACTGCTGCTTCTCCTACACTGATAATTTGCATATCCCTCATGTATGCCACGATGACAGATGTATTGATTTATTTATACTGCCCGAATCCATTTCCTACCGCAGAAAGCTCTCAAGGCAATTGACTAGCGAAAGTAATTTGAAATACACACAGCCTCATCTTTTCACATCCCTGTTCTGAAATCAAAGCTAAAATAATGAAATTAATCAGCATTTTCTTGTTGTCTTATTAAAAATGTGCTGCCTTTCCATCTCTTCAAGGAGGGACCGAGAGAGAGAGAGAAAAGGGGAAGAGAAAAATGCCAGCAAATATATCTTCCTGTTTTATGCTTGATTAAACCGAATGGCAAGGGGGAGAGAAGAAGGAGATGAAATTAAATTACATCTGTGTTTCATATTCTTCACTTGAGGTGAAATTGGTATTAATGCTGAAGTATCAAAAGAGAGGTCATTATAAACTCCCGTTTCCAGGAAGATTTTTAGAGCTTTCCTTGCAGAAATACTGGAATTCTTACCATATGGAGAACAAAGAAAGCTCTTTTTTTGAGAATTTTACAATCAACTGAGGACAAAATGCCAGCTGTGGCACACGTGCCATAGGTTCGCCATCCTGGCTCTTTAGCATTGTTTGGAGAGTAGGAGTTGAAACAATTTACATCCAGGATGTGAGGGGTCTGTAAATATTTTCACGGCCCTCTTTTTGACTCGTGCAGTGTACAGGTCCTCAATGGAAGGCAGGTTGGCAGTCATTGTTTTTTCTGCAGTTCTGATTCTCCTCTGAAGTCTCCGTCTGTCTAGTTGGGTTGCAGAGCCAACCAGACAGTTACAGAGGTGCACATGACAGACTCAATGATTCCTCTGTAGAACAGAATCAGGAGCTCCTTGAGCAGTTTGAGCTTCCTGAGTTGGCGCAGAAAGAACATTCTTTGCTGTGCTTTTTTGATGACCTTTTTGATGTTAGGTGTCCATTTTAGGTGTTGAGATATGATAGAACTTAGAAATTTGAAGGTCTCTGCTGTTATTACTGTGTTCTTTAAACAGAAAAATAGCAAACCATGATGTCCAAAGTGGTCTAAAAAGTGGAATGTGAAGAAGCCAAATGCTAGGTATGATTTTAGAATTAGGAGACAAGTCAGAGGAAGAGAAGATACTCCAAATATTTCTCCCAGAATCCCAAGTCATTCTAGACGGAAATCGGGGAGTTGGACTAAAAGTCTTCCAAGGTCCCTTCCAACTCAATTATTCTGTGTTCTATTTAGAAAGATACCAAGGTTGGCAGGAAGTGGGCATATCTAATCTAACAAAAAGAAGGACAAGGGGTGACATGATAACAGTCTTCCAATATTTGAGGGGCTATCATAGAGAACAGGGAGTCAACCTATTCTCCAAAGCACTTGAGGGCATGACAAGAATTAATAGCTGGAAATTTATCCAAGAGAGAAGCAACTTAGAATTAAGGAGGAATTTCTTGTCACCGAGAACAATCAATCAATGGAACTACTTGCCTCCAGAGGTGCTCCATCACCAGAGGTTCTTCAGAAAAGATTGGACAGCAATTTGTCTGAAATAGTATAGACTAGACTAGAGTCTCCTGCTTAAGCAGGAGTTCTGAGTAGAAGATTTTCCAAGGTCCCTTCCAACTATGATTCTATAATTCTGTAACTTTCCTTTGAGGGGTTGACATCCCTTTTCTTAATGTCTTCTGAGATATGAAAATGTGCTTTCCTTCTCCCTTACTTTCACAACGAATGTTTGGCAAGTCAGGAGGCCTCACAGCACTGCCTTGTCAAACAATGATGGTAAATATAAAGAAAGAAGGCACAGCCAACAACTTAACATGGTTTTTCTAGAATTTGGTTCTTTCCTATCCTGCATGCATTCCACTTTGAGTGTTGTCACCCCCAGCCTTCAACAAGCTGGACATAGCTGAAGCAGAGTGAATGTTCAACCACATCAATCATTCACATATCCTGATATAGAGCAGAAACATGACACAGAAATTCACCATCTCCAAATGCTCTTTGGAGAAGGACTTCTCTGGGCAATGGATTAAATTGCCCAACAAACGTATCCCTGATTAAAATCTATCGGGCTCTTGCCACAACCTATCAGTTCTCCTTGACAATTTATTGAGTGTTCAACTGTTGGGTAAAGAATCACGCAAACCCTGAAGCTCGGTCATTGCTCGGTCAAAAATGGGAGGAAATCCTGCATCCTTTCTCTGTAGCTTGGGAACATGCCAAAATCTGAATGTTTACTGTATTCTTGTCAATTGTTGTTGAGGTCGCTTCGATGAAATTGCTAGCAAGTTTTGAAAGCTATCTTGAGCTCCTGGATGAAAAGTTATAAATATAATATAGTACTTATTTTGAAGATGTCATTTCAGTCTGGGACATGGAGCAGATAAATGACCAATAAATCTCTTAATAATTTATGTTAGCAGAATAACAGAGTTGGAAGGGACCTTAGAGGTCTTCTAGTCCTACTCCCTGCTCAGGAAGGAAATCCTATACCATTTCACATAAATGATTGTCCAATCTCTTTTTGAAAGCCTCCAGTGATGGACCACCCATAACTTCTGAAGACAAGCTGTTCCAATGGTTAATTGTTACCAATTAACAATGCAGGAGTCCCTCAAATATTGGAACATTGCTATCATATACCCCCTAGTTCTATTTTTCGAATCCCTAGCACCACATAACGGAGTGAACTCCCGTTACTTGTCCTAGCTTTTGCCAACCTAGCAGTTTGAAAGCATGTAAAATGCCAGCCACATGGCCACAGAGACGTCTTCGGACAGCGCTGGCTCTTCGGTTTTGAAACGGAGATGAGCACCGTTCATCCCTCTAGATTTGGGAACGATTTAGCACATATGTGCGGGGGGAATCTTTACCTTTTCCTTATTAAAAGCAAAGTCAGGAAACGAGATGAATATCAGATGAAATGCCACTGAGAGACAGAATTGCTGGAGATAGCAACTGTGGAGACAGAGATGTGGAGATACATGCACTACAAAGGGCGACAAGCGATAATTCTTCCTGTTAACTATATGTAGAATTATTTCAGCAATCAGAACTTTGATTGCCACCTTTGTGTTGGCAGTTTACAGATTATAGTGCTTGATTGGGGAGATGGGAGTGAAAAGATTCTGGCTAGACGTTGTTCTAAAATTGTCTCTCTTCCTCCTGTAATGAGTAGACATAAGGTTGGGTTTGTTAGATACATTGCAATGTCAAAAATTAATTACATCCATGACAGCAGTTGTGTTACTTGACAAGACTCTTCCACTGCAGCTGCCTTTAGATCCTTTCTCTTTTAGTGGTTTCAGTATAATATAAGCACAGCCCTTTGAAAATGGCTAGGTTCCAGGAAATTGTTCTTTCAGAGCAGCAAATTTAGCCTCATTGTTTTTCCTCTTGCACATTTAGTTTAAGATTCTTTTTTCTAGCTCACGGGTCTCCAAACTTGGCAACTTGGAGACTTGTGGACTTTGAAGTCACAATGGCATGGGAAAAAGCGACATGACTTTTTTTTCCACATAACCAGTGGTGGGATTCAGCCGGTTCGCATCTATTGGGGAGAACCGGTTGTTAACTTTCTAAGCAGTTTGGAGAACCAGTTGTTGGAAGAAATCTATTGTTTTTTCCCACTTTACAGGGCTAATCCTGTAAGGAAGGCAGGAAGGAAACATTCTGGCGTTGTTTCCAGATGAATCTTTATTGCCCTGCTTACAGAAACTGCCTCTCTGGTTAACCCTTGTTACATTGTAACAGCCAAGGCAAAGCGCCCATCGACCTGAGTGACGTTGAGTTGGCCACGGCCACACAGTCACATGGCCACTGAGCCATGCCTACCCAGCTGGTAATTCGGGTAGAGAACCAGTTGTTAAATCATTTGAATCCCACCACTGCACATAACCATTGTAACATCTCCATGGTCACATGATCAAAATTCACATACTTGGCAACTGACTCATATTTATGACCATTGCGGTTTCCCGGGGTTGTATGATTCATTTAACAACCATGTTCCTAACTTAACAACTGCAGTGAGTCACTTAACATTTGTTGCAAGAAATGTAATAAAATGGGGCAAAACTCACTTAACAACTTTCTCACTTAGCAACAGAAACGTTGGGCTCATTTTTTCCAGGGTCTGCAGGGGAAGCAAAAACCCTTCCACTATTTCTCCAGAAAGCAATGAGTGTACTACTCCTTCTGGGAAATTATACCCATGGGAAACATTTTTCTCTCTCGTGATTTCCCTTGAGAATTAATGAAAGTATAGAAAAAAGCAGAGGAATTGCAGACCACTGGAGGAAAAGTTGCATCATGAAAGACAGGATAGTTAGCACATGTTTCTTTCATCTTGGAATCAATGAATCAATCAACCAACCAACCAACCAATTGTAAAAATCTGAGAGATGGGAGACGAACTAACTTTCTCTGAGTATTGAGATATTGGCTTTATTTTTGTGTTGTGCTGTAGGTATGTTTCGATGTACTGTTAGATGTCCAGAGTTACTCTGTTGAGCTGGGTGACCACATAAATCAAGTAAATAAACAAATAAACATATACATGTGTTTTCATTAGATGTATTCAAACAGGGAATGCTAACTCTTGGTGGCCAGATAGACTCAGATGGAGAAGATGATAGAGATGGATGGATGGATAGGTAACAGAAAAGATGGTCTTTCAGAAGCCACCTGCATTCCACATTTGACCTCTCTCTTTAGAGATGTCCAAACCTCTATGACTATCCTTCCTGCTGAAAAGAGCTTGCTTCTGCCCTTGATAAATATCCCTACATTTTCTGTTCTTCACAGGAGAAAGCTATGTATGTTCATCAGACAACTTCTTTAAGAAAGTGGAGTATACCAAGAATGTCAACCCAAACTGGTCAGTCAATGTGAAAACCTCTGCCAACATGAAAGCTCCTCAGTCCCTGGCCAGTAGCAACAGTGCCCAGGCGAAGGAGAACAAGGATTTTGTGCGTCCCAAGTTGGTGACCATCATCCGGAGTGGAGTGAAGCCAAGGAAGGCGGTGCGCGTGCTCCTGAATAAGAAAACAGCTCATTCTTTTGAGCAGGTGCTCACTGACATTACCGAAGCCATAAAGCTGGAAACTGGAGTCGTTAAAAAGCTGTATACACTGGATGGGAAGCAGGTAAGGCCTTTAAACCTTCTGCTCAGCAGTGGGACAAACAAGGACATAGCAACCTTTTGGTAAACTGGTTCCAGTTATGGTCAAGCCATAAGTTTATGTGGAAGAGAATTGAATTCTTTATTGGCCAAGTGTGATTGGACACACAAGGAATTTGTCTGTGGTGCATATAGAATAGAATAGAGAATAGAATAGAATAGAATAGAATAGAATAGAATAGAATATAGAGTAGAATAGAATAGAATAGAATAGAATAGAGTAGAATAGAGTAGAATAGAATAGAATATAGAATAAAGTAGAGTAGAATAGAATAGAATAGGAGTAGGAGTAGGAGTAGGAATAGAATATAGAGTAGAGTAGAGTAGAATAGAATAGAATAGAAAAGAGTAGAGTAGAGTAGAGTAGAATAGAATATAGAATAAAGTAGAGTAGAATAGAATAGAATAGGAGTAGGAGTAGGAGTAGGAATAGAATATAAAGTAGAGTAGAATAGAATAGAATAGAAGAATAGAATAGAATAGAATAGGAATAGGAATAGGAGTAGAATATAGAGTAAAGTAGAGTAGAGTAGAGTAGAATAGAATAGAATAGAATAGAATAGAATAGAAATAGAATTTTTTATGGCCCAAATGTGACTGGACACACAAGGAATTTGTCTTCGGTGCAGGAGCTCTCAGTGTACATAAAAAGACAAGATACATTCATCAAAAATCATACGGTACAACACTTAATGATAGTCACAGGGTACAAATAAGCAAACAGGAAACAATCAATATCAATATACATCGTAAGGATACAAGCAACAAAGTTACAGTCATAAGTGGGAGGTGATGGGTGATAGGAACGATGAGAAGATTAATAGTAATTGTAATGCAGCCTTAGTGAATAGTTTGACAGTGATGAGAGAATTAGTTGTTTAACAGAATTAAGCAAACAAAAACATAGCCATAGACACATAAAAATAGTACATATAAATGGGACAGTAGGACAGGGTTGGTAGGCACGCTGGTGGGCTTATGCACGCCCCCTTAGGGACCTCTTAAGAAATGTGTAAGGTCCACGGTAGACAGCTTAAGGTAAAAGGTATGGGGGTTAGAGGAACCAACAACAGGATCGAGTAGGGTGTTCCACTCATTTACTATTCTATTGCTGAAATAGTTTTTCCTGCCATCAGGTTTGTATCTATTGATAGCCCTCGTGTTATTGCAGTTGAAATAAAAGTAGTCATTAATAGGTAGGACTTTATGGCAGATCATCTTGCGCACTAAACTCAGGTCGGAATGTAGATGGCATAGTTCAAGGTTATCCAGGCCTAAAATTTCAAAATTCCTGGTGGTATATGGAATGTTATTGCTAGCAGAGGAGCTGAGTACTCTTCTTGTAAAATACAGTACCTCTGGACCCTCTCTAATGTTTTAATGGAATTATAGGGATTTCACCAAGGCAGCCATTGTCGGTGTCATCTTGGATCAAAAGATGAAAAAATGCTTTAACGTGGTGGTTTATAGGCTGACATTTAGAATCCACCTCATCTTAATCTGGAGTCTAGAATCCAGAAATTAGACTTCTTAAATTCATAAGTTCCTTTCAGGAGAGTCTTTTTCTTCTTTTGTGTCTCTAAACAAAATTTGATTTCTTACTCTGACTGATAGAGGTCTTGATTTGGGTCATCTGAAATTTCTATAATCCAGATTAGCTTCTCTTGAGTGGTGTATGAGATTACACTTAGACTAATGTGATCTGTTGTGGTTATGTGAACCTGGACATCATGTTAGTAAATCGTGGCTTATGATTTAACATGATCTGTGGGGAAGTACCTTCTATGACTTAATTCTAAAACCATAAAATCACCCAGAACTTCCTCCTGCATTATAAATGCACTGGGAAATAAGTAACATTGGCGCATTGATTCAAACTATTCATTTAAACGTAAAGAAGAAGGGAGGAAAATACAACTCCATATATATAGTCATTTCAATATTTTTAGGTACTGCAAAAGCTTAAATCTATTTTAAGGGGGGGGGGGAGAGAAACAGCACTGAAACAATACTAGGTATAAATAAAAAGAAAGAGAGGAAGGAAAGGGCAGCTTGTAAATATGTAATTATAACCTAAATAATTCAAGAATGTTGAGCCAAATTGCTTGAAAATCCTCTCTCCTGTCTCTCTGCTGAAAACCTGCCCGTTCACCCAAGGAATGATGCCTTCAACAATCAAATGTGGGGGTAATTCATTAAATAATTCAAAAGCCAAGCTATCCTTATTCAAATCCACGTACTCCCAAATTTGAAACTGTAATCCTTTCCACCAATTCCTTTCTCCTGCCCTTTACAATCAATAGATCTCTTACCCTTGTTTTCTCTGATGTCCGTTTTTTTGGATACAAGAAGCCATCATGACTAAGTGAATGTCCAACGAAGCTCAAAATTAGCCTGCTAAAGTGGCCACCATCTGCTCCCCGACTTGTCACGCCAGTGGCAGCAGGAACTAAATTGTCACTACAGTTTGCATCACGGAGAGAAGGGCAGCCAATGTTCGGAGAATAGCAGGTGCAAAATGGCTGGGATTCTAATCACTAGGAATATTCCTCAAAAGACAGCTCTGTGCAAGCAGTTTGTTCTTGTTTTGGTCTCTCAACAGTTAAAGACAGTGAGCTTGTCAGCTGGAAAGCTGGCAGCCTGGGTTCGAGACTCGAGCGCTGCACAACAGGGTGAGCTCCCGTTCCTTGCTCCAGCTCCTTTCGAAAGCAAGCCTATGCGAGTAGATTAATAAGTACCACTTTGCTGGGAATGGAACAGCGTTCTGTGTACCTCGGCATATAGTCATGGTGGCCACATAATTACACTGCATTCATAAGTGGGAGGAGATGGGTGATAAGAACGATGAGAAGACTAATAGAAATCTTAATGCAGCCTTAGTGAATAGTTTGACAATGGTGAGGGAATTATTTGTTTAGCAGAGTGATGGCGTTCGGGGAAAACCTGTCCTTGTGTCTAGTTGTCTTGGTGTGCAGTGCTCTATAGCGTTGTTTTGAGGGTAGGAGTTGAAACAATTGATGTCCAGGATGCAAGGGGTCTGTAAATATTTTCACAGCCCACTTTCTGACTCATGCAGTGTACAGGTCCTCAATGGAAGGCAGGTTGGTACTAATTGTTTTTTTCTGCAGTTCTGATTCTCCTCTGAAGTCTGTGTCTGTCTTGTTGTTAGAAGGAGTGGGAAGGGAAGGGAAAGAGAAAGGAAGGGACATCTGATTGGAATAGCTGAAGATTGCTGAAGAAACCCCAACGAATGACAAACAGAAACATTTTTTGGGTAGGTCATTTCCTGGCTTGCTTAAGGGATTACCTTAAATATCTTTGGATCAATGAACAATGTGAAGGTTTTAAAGCATCATGGGATAAGTGTTAAAACAGAGATGATGGGGAAATAAAAATGAAGACTGCTCAGGGGGAGCATTAAATACTGATTGTGTGTGTGAGGAAAACTGGGGGGAGGGTCAAACCTCAGAAGGTTTGAAATCCTGAGGTAAAACAGAACTGAGCTTCCACATGAATGAACTCTGCATCAAAATGGTGTTTATTGCACTATTTTATGTCAGTCGATACTAAAAGATTCCTAACCAGGGGCAAGAGGAGAAAGAGAATAGATGGCTGATGCATTTCACATGTACTTCATTGAGAAACAACCTGTGGCTTGAAATTTCAAACATACTCTCAGAAGAGTTTGCACATCAGAGCACTTATTTATAGCACATGGCAGCTCCTAAAATATACTGGCAAGGATCAGAAATTAATGAGTCACAAGGGCTCCTTTAAATATCTACACACAGGTCACAAAGAGTTGTGTGTGAGTATTGCTGTTTTAAGCCAAGAACGTTGAAAATGGCCAACGTAACAAAGGCACTTTGGTTGATGTTGTATTTTGACCGTAGAGATTATGTGACAGGCATTTTTTGAGTTACAACAAATATTTATCAGGAAATAAAGGTAGACATTTAATTAATATCACAAAGGTTGGTCGTTTCATCCACCCCCCAAATAAGCACTGAAATGACACCCCAGTCCTGATAAAGCTGTTTGTTTCCATGTTGAGTTCAGAATAGAAGGAATCATAAGCAATCTGTTTTCTTCTCCATGTTGAGACAGAGATTTGACTAAAATGTTAGAATATTCATGACTAGGAGAGACATGGGAACAAGGTCAGCCAATGGGAGCTTAAACAGATCTGAGTCTGTGCAGAGAATTGAAACAGAAACCTAAGCAGTCTGCTGCTCTGAGAAGTAAACTAGCAGTCTGTCTGGGCTTGTCTGCTGAAGTGAAGCTAACTGCTTGTGTTTGCCTTCCCCTGCCACGCCCACCAAGCCATGCCCACAGAACTGGTAGTAAAAAATTTTGAATCCCTGCACTGATCATCTAAGAAGAGTATTGATCATAGGTAGAAAAATAATAGTAGTGCAACTTCAATCGCATTGCATCACTCTCATGTCGGAAGCACCAAGGCATTTCTAGGTTGAAAGGATTAGTTAGGGGCATCACTGTTGCCTGGGGGATACCCAGTTGGGAGCTCCTTTCATGTCCCTGGCAGGAGCTGGAGCGAAGGATGGGAGCTCACCTTGCCTCACAGCAGCACCTGGGTCTCAAACATTGACTCGCTAACCTCCAATGCAGCATCCTAATCAAGTGAGTCACCGTGCTCTACATGAACTTCAACAATAAGTCAATATTTACTTACCCAAACAAATAAACAGAAGGACTGCAGACAAGCAAAAAAGCAGCAGGAGCGATCTCCGACTTCCTGCTGGCTTCCCCAATGACTTTGCCTCTTAGAAGCTACCCAGAGAACATTGGAAATCAAAATAACGTGGTCACAGAGATACCGCAAGAGTCACAACTTTGCGAATAAAACTGATCTGAAAATCCTTGAAATTTCAATTCCACACCTCTAATAGGTCCTGGATTTGTTTATGCATTTTTAAGTTAGCAGATTTTAGGTACCTTAATTCAAAAATTGTTGCAATGCAATGCACCATTTGGGCTAACATGAAGGTACAAACAGACAAACAAAATGGCAGCTTTAGTAGTGTATAGATATTTCGTCAGTGAACTCCTCCTCACTCCTGCCAAAATTCCATTTTCTTTAAGCAGAAATGTAAAATAAATTCGGCACGTGGATAAGGCAACACAGGACATGGGACACTAATCCTTGCTTCAGTTTGAATCAACTCAAGAAATAAGCAAAACGACATCTCCAGAAACTGCTAAAAGCAAAATTCCAAACCATTCTTATTTTAGAAGTTGCCTCTTCTTTGACTCAAATGTTATATCTCCCTGAAGCCCCAAACCAGAAGCTTTAGCTCGGGCAGCTTCTCTGTGCTGCAGATTCTGCTTTTCAGTCCGAAAAAGCCAAGAGAAGATAATTTTCACCCTAATTCAAAAGTTAAGACTAAAAAAAGCAAAGAGTGTAGTAATTTAATCACTGTTTCTCCTTAAGCTGTCACAGATAATGCAGTAACAAAAATCTCCTTGCTCCAATTCGAAACCAACAGAAAGTGGGGGGTCGATGCTTATATCTTACTCTGTCCTTGTCATTAGCTCTTATTCTATGAATTTGTTTGGTTTTATATATTTTTTTAAAAATCTGAATGGTTCCTAGGAACGGGAAGTGCAAAGCAATTAAGCCACCTTTGGGATTTGCTAAAGTGGCTGGAGCTGATAAGCCAGGATCAAGGCTGCTGGGGGTTCTCAGGGGATCGGGAGAACCTCTAGCTAAGATTCTGTGCAGTTCAGAGAACCCCCAAATCCCACTCCTGGCTGCGCCCACCTCACCCCTCCCAGGAGTCTCCATACAGCCCATTTTGGATGCAGGAAAGTGCAGGGTATGCACTGAAGCTTGAGGAGGGTGAAAAATGGGCATATTGGAAATTCAGGAAGGCCAGAAATAGGCCTGTTTCCAGCCTCTAGGCAGCCTCCGGAGCCTGGGGACGCTGTTTTCGCCCTCCCGGAGTCTCAAAGACAGCCTCCAGAGCCCTGTGAGGGCAAAAACACCCCCCCCCCCCCGTTGTGGCCCAGTAGGAGCCGTTGGAGTTGCCACCAGACTACGACAGCGAGGGTCCCTCTGAGTCGGCTCAGGAGGATGTGGAGGACCCTGGACAGGGTTCCGACTCTGAGCAGGGCGCAGAGAGGCTGGTTGGCCACCAGGAGGCGCCTGAGGCATGGAGCAGTGGTGAAAGCCAAAGGAAGGGGGCTCCTGATGTCATGCCTTGGAGCAGTGGGGAGGAGTCACAGGACAGTGAGTCAGACATCAGCAGTAAGCTATTAGATGCTCGTTACCAACGTGCTTCCTGGCGTAAGGAGCAATTGAGCAATTACAGGAGGTAATTGCTCTCAGCTGCTGATAATTAGACTCCTCTCCAGACTATAAAGGGACTGCTTGTGGACACACCCTTTGCAGGAATCAACTGATCATTGGAGTTGGAGAAGCTCAGATCTGTGTCGCACTTTGGCAGGCTGGATTGCTGCCAAAGGGTTTACCTGGATTGCTGCCAATCTGTTCCCTGGATCTTGGCAGGCAGGAGTGCTGCTAAGGTGATTATCTGGAGCTTGGTAGCTGGATTGCTGCCCAGAGTGCTATCTTGACCTTGGCAGGCTGGATAGCTGCCAAGGTTGAACCTGTATGTCAATAAACATCTCTGGAAGAGTCTTTGTGTCGGAGTGACTTGTTATACAAGAGGAGGGGGTCAGAACACCCCCTATCGTGGTGCAGGAGGCTGATGAGGGCATCCCCACCAAGGCCATGTCCATCCAGAAACCAGGCAGAGAACCCCTTGCTAAAAAAATTTGAAGCCCACCCCTGGCCAGGATGTGGAATAGAGCAAAGTTGACATGGTAGAAAATATTTGTAGCCCGAATGGTAGATGTTGGCGGTCGTTTGTTCTCCGAGTCTACTGTTTAGCTTCCGAACATTTCATCACCACGGTAGGTAACATCATCAGCAAGACTTCAGTTAATGGGTCTTGTTTCAGTTCTCCACATGACCAACTGACCACGTGAGCACCGAAGATCAATAAAAGTGGAGGAGAACTGAAGCAAGACGCTTCAATTGAAGTCCCCACTGATGATGTTACCTAGGCTGGTGATGAAATGTTCAGAAACCACACAGCGAGGTCGGAGAACAAACCAACGCCAATATAGAGCAAAGCTTTCTGCCCATGGGGAAACAAATTTCTCTCCCGAGCTATTATATTTTAAGGGAAAGACTTATCGTATTTTTCGGAGTATAGGAGGGTGAAAGTTTGGGTGCATCTTATACACCGAATGTAGTCCCGCCCACCTGCCAGCCCCCACCCTTTGGTCTCTGTCTCCTAGCAATTTGCCTCCTTGCAGCAAACAGCCTGTTTCAGCTTCAGCACAGCTTGATTAGCACAAGCAGCTGATTGTTGGTTAGATCGCCCTCCCAACCATCAGCTGTTTCAGGCTGCAGGGGCCATTGCCTATTGCCACCGCTGCGCACCCTGTTTTCGGCCTCCGTGCACCCAATTTTCTGCCCATTCTGATCCCTGCTGCCCAGAATGGGCAGAAAATGGGGCACGCGGAGGCTGAAAATGGTGCGTGTGGAGACTGCAATAGTCTATGGCAATCCCTGCAGTCTGAAACAGCTGATCGTCGGGAGGCCGATCCAAGCAACAATCAGCTGCGTGTGCTAAGCAGGCTCTTTTGCTATTTAGCACTCTAAGTTATGCTTTCAGCTTTAACAGGTGGACCAGACAGGAAACATGACCCGATAACCTAATTCTACTTTATTGTAAAGCTACATAAACAGAATCCTGCAAGCCTAAAAGTACAAATCTCCCACCTTTAGAGCCTAATAGCCTAGGGAAGGGTTCTCCCTGAGTGTCCTGCTTCTCCCACTGTGCAGCTGTGGGCTATGCTGTCTCTTATCCTCCCGTTTATTTATTTATTTAGCACAGGAGTCTCCAAACTTGGCAGCTTTAAGACTTGTGGACTTACACCCAAGGGTGGGCTGCTGGGGATTTGTAGCGATTTGGGAGAACCTCTAGCTAAGATTCTGTGCAGTTTGGAGAACATCCAAATCACACTCCTGGCTGGCCCTGCCCATCCTGCCTCACGCCTCCCAGGAGTCCCCACGCGGCCTGTTTTGGATGCAGGTAAGTGCAGGCCACACACGGAGGCTCAGGGAGGGCGAAAAATGTTTGGGAATCTGGCCTCCAGAGCACCTCCAGAGCCTGGGGAGGCTGTTTTCGCCCTCCCGGAGGCTCAATGAAAGCCTCTGTAGCCTGGGAGGGCAAAAACATCCCCTCACCATGTTGCAGGAGGCCGACTAGGCCACTCCCACCCAGCAAGCGGGCAGAGAACCCCTTGCTAAAAGTTTTGAAGCCCACCTCTGCTTACACCCGCAGAATTCCCCAGACAGCATTCCCAGAACTCTGAGGAATTCTGAGAGTTAGGGTTAGCATATACATGTATGTGATACATGTATACAGGGTAATACAGTATATGTTAAAATATTATACAAAGCCATTACAAAAATCATCATAATAGAGTTGCAATAGAATAGATGTTATAGTTAATATCATATAGTTAACATGTTATAGTTAATTATAACCTCTTATGCTCCTTGGCAGCATCTCATCAGTCTATCTTCCAAGGTCTTTTCCACATGCCGTTGCACATTGACATTAATATGCTCTTTCATTTTTCCTCTCTCTTTTTCATTGTTCTTTGGGGCTTTGCATTAGAGCCTTTGTAATCATCAGAGACTGTCTGATTTCTTGTTATATTTTGCAAGTCATAAAGAGAAAAAGAAATGAAAGAAACCTGCAGGCTACCTCAGCTGACTGCTTGCTGCAGTTCAGCAGTTCAAATCTCACCGGCTCAAGGTTGATTCATCCTTCCATCCTTCCGAGGTGGTTAAATGAGAGCAAAGAGGTATGGAATGCTTTCTTTAGTGCCATCTAGCAAACTTCCAGATATTTTCAGTCCAGATCCAATTGTTTGTTGCTGCACTGAGTGAGCTAAATAATCTTGGGGACATGGCAATTAGGAGGCTTTATTGTTGGCAATTCAAAAAAGGCTTGAGTATCCTATACTCAAGTGGCTCAGTGGCTAAGACGCTGAGCTTGTTGATCAGAAAGGTCGGCAGTTCGGCGGTTCGAATCCCTAGCGCCGCATAATGGAGTGAGCTCCCATTACTTGTCCCAGCTTCTGCCAACCTAGAAGTTCGAAAGCACGTAAAAATGCAAGTAGAATAATAGAGACCACCTTTGGTGGGAAGGTAACGGCATTCTGTGCACCTTCGGCATTGAGTCATGCTGGCCACATGACCATGGAGACGTCTTCGGACAGCACTGGCTCTTTGGCTTTGAAATGGAGATGAGCATCGCCCTCTAGAGTTGGGAACGACTAATACATATGTGTGAGGGGAATCTTTGCCTTTACCTTTATCCCATATTAACAAGTCAATGTCTAAATATATTAAAGAATACAATGAATATTTCTTATAAATTTAAGCTGAGATGCATTTAACAAAAGATGTTTTCTGATATTTATATGACAGCTCAGATTCAGTTTCTAAAAGGTCTTATCTCATAAATCCATTAAATTGGAAGTGATGGTTTGGGATTATCTCACCACTGCTAAGGTTCATTTTCATATCTTTAAGTTGGTTACTATGGTGTTACAAAAATAAATGTAGGTTTAAAATGTGTTTACGTATCTCTGTTTTATACCCCAAAGTTGGAATTTACCATTACACGAATAATTATGGATGCCAGGGGCAAAATAAATTATTTTTCGGGATTGCAAAGTCCCACAGGCAATCTCATACCATCCATGTATTTGTTTTATATTCTTAAACTTGGCTCTTTTATTAATTACATGGAAAGATTTATCAATATTATTTCATATAGTCATGACATATGCAAAAATTAGGCTGAATCATTTTCTATGTATACCATATTTTGTTGGTTACTGTTTCCTAGTTTTTTCCCCCTATCAATTTTCTCCTTCCTTCCTTCTCTTCCTCTCCCCCCCCCCTCTCTCTCTGTGGAAATTTCAGCTTGATTGTTTGTTTGTGGATGTTTCATTACCCACCTAGATAACATCATCAATGTGAATGGGCGTGAGGTTTGCTGCCTGTTTAAATATAATGGCTTGCCCTACCACTGTTGGGGATACGGCTCCCTCCTTGGTGGTCCTTGATTAGAGTATTGTTTTCTGCTTGATTGTTTATTTGGCATTAATCCCTGCTTATCTGGCTGCAAGAGGGGATCTACTCTTCTCGTTTCCCTGTTAGGTTCTTTATTGTTTCTTTTGAATGGTGTGAAAATGGGGCTTATCCCTGATTTGTCTGAATGCCAACCTTCCAGTCATTCTCCGGCATTTGGGGATGTGACTTGCTCTAAGATGCTAATAGTTTCCCAGTTTGAAACTGTGGTTGAGCCTGTGAAATGAAATGATTGAACGTTTTAAAAATGAAAAACAGCAGGCAGCAGAATGATACAAAAGGGGTTGTGACACATCACGTAGATAGATGGCTCTCTGAATTTCCATTCTTGCTCAGGTTGTAAAGGATTTGGGCGAGGGCCTATTTTAGAAGTTCCAATGGTGTTTTCCCTGTCCCAATAATCCATGGGGGGGAGGGGGC
Organism: Natrix helvetica; assembly: GCF_964273705.1. NCBI lineage: Eukaryota > Metazoa > Chordata > Lepidosauria > Squamata > Natricidae > Natrix > Natrix helvetica. The sequence continues at coordinate 6,101,630 of NC_138562.1, forward strand.
ATCATTATAAAAAGCCTGGAATCACGTTTTCATCCCTGGAGTTTATGATCCCCGTGGTGAATGATTATGAGCCACTGCTAAAGAAAAAAATACCAGTAAGAATGCAGTGCAGTGATAACGAATCTTTTCGGCACTGAGTGCCCAGACCAGAATGTGCATGCATCTGCATACACTGGAGTGCCGGAAGCCCAAAGACCAACTGGCTGGCATGCACATGCCATTTTTTTACCATTTTTTGGACTGTTTTCAGGCCATTTTTGGTCCAGAAAACAGCCTGAAATCACCCTCGAAAACTCCCTAAAAACGCCCTGGGTTTTGGGCATTTTTTGAGCCATCTTAAAGCTGTCAAGTTACAAGACCTTTGCACCCCTAACCCTTTAGAAAAAAACCCAGGGATGTTCAAACTTGACAGATTTTAAGACTTGTGGACTTCAACTCCCAGAATTCCTCCTCCAGTCATGTTGGCTCAGGAACTCTGGCATTTGAAGCACGCAAGTCTTAAAGCTGTCAAGTTACAAGACCCTTGCACCCCTAACCCTTTAGAAAAAAACCCAGGGATGTTCTAACTTGACAACTTTTAAGACTTGTGGACTTCAACTCCCAGAATTCCTCAAGTCATGTTGCTCTTTCGCGTCGGCGCCCCTCTGGCTACCTCCATCCAGACCTGGCAGCTGCGACGAAGTCATCAGCCTGGATCTGCTCCATCTTCGTTTTTTTCACTGAGGGTAGGGCCACTGCTAAAGATGCCAATGAGCCCCTGCCGCCACCAGAATAACTGCTGCCGCCTTCTCCTCCAACAGCACCACCGCATTTGCTGCCCGGTGCTACGGCTGAGGTGAAGCCGCCAAAGCTCCTGCCAGTGCCCCCACCCTTAGCAGCAGTGGCGGTGCCTTCCCCTCCGCTCGAAGCACCTGAGCTGGGCCTCACGTTATCCCTGCCGCCTCTTCCTCCACCACTGTGCTTTTGAGGAGCCATGAAACCTTACTTTTCCTGCTCCTGCCCCCTCCGCCACCTTCCTACTGGCTCCTGTGATAGCGCCTCCGTCAGGTTCCTCCTCACTACCTCACCTTTGCCAGGGCTCCGGCACCCTTTTCCCCTCCCTTGGTCGGTTCGCACCTGCCGTACAGCTCCCGCTCCGCCAGGGGAAAAAAGGCCTCATGGCTCCTCAAAAGCATGGCGGCAGAGGAGGAGACGGCAGGGGTAATGTGGGGCCCAGCTCAGGTGCTCCAAGTGGAGGGGGAGGCACCGCTGCCACTGCCATGGGCGGGGGCACCGGTGGGAGTTTTGGCGGCTTCACCTCAGCTGCAGCACTGGGCAGCAAATCCAGCAGTGCTGTTGGAGGAGGAGGAGGGGGCAGCAGCAGTTATTCCGATGGCGGCGGGGGCTTTGGCGGCTTCACCTCAGACTATGCAAACTACTATCAGTCGCCCCGTGCTCATCAAAGCAAGTCTGTGGAGGGCCTTTGCAGGCGGCCAGTTCTAGCCGCCTGCAAAGGACTTCCCCGTGCTTGCTTTGCTGAATATGGGGTGACTGATGGTAATTTGAGCGGTGCAGCCGGCCCCTAGGAGGTCCTAGGAGACTAGCTGTGCCGCATAAGCTCCTGCCGCCATCCCCACCCCAGCGCCCGTGCTAATTCTAACCTAAGGTGACCAGACGTCCCGCTTTTGGCGCATTCTTTAAAAAAATCAGGACTTTTTAAAAACGCCGCGGGACGCGGTACAAATTGTTAAAAATCGGGACTGTCCCGCCAAAAGTGGGATGTCTGGTCAACTTAGGGAGAGGCCATTAGGTAAGGGCATGTGAGGTGCATGGGGCATTTTCCCCCTCCCTCCCCCTCTCTGTCCTCACCTCCTCACCTCGTGTTGTTTGAGCGGCAAGCAGCCAGAGGAAATGGTGGGGACTGGCTGTGCATGCATTTAAATATTTTTTGGCGAGGGCTTATTTTCGGGGGAGGGCTTATTTTAGCGCATACGCTCAAAAGCCCAATTGGGCTTATCATCTCGGAACAGCTTATTTTCAGGGAAACAGAATGTGTGAGTGTGTGTGTGTGTGTGTGTGTGTGTGTGATGCAACATGATGCATTGTATGTATGAGAACCATTATTTAACTGTATTTAATTAAACTTTTGTAAGGATATTATTGCCACTGCTGCAGACTCTCCAAGCTGAGGTTCCCAATCCAATATTGTGGAGGTTGTCTCTATCTTTTTTTTTAGATATATTTTTTTAAAATTTTCAAAATGAACAGAACACATTTTTTGTCGCCAGCTTGAAGAACTTCTCTTGGATGGATCAGGAACTTTGCAATGTCCCTGAGATCAAGACGTATTCTTTCTGTTCACCGTCTCTGCAGGACGGTTTAGGTCCGATTGGACCACCCTGCGGCAAAAGTATCGGCCGCAGTCTCGGAGCATCGAGAAGGTTGTCTCTGTCTTGAGAAGCATAGACCCTCCACATTATTTCCATCCAAGGCAATATCAAGATCCTGGAATAAAAATTATCCAGCTGATTTAATGCCTTGCTTCATTTCCTCTGTTCCTTTTCCCTAACTTCTGGCTTTTGATGGAGGTTGAGGATCCTCCCCCCCACCCCCACCCCCCATTGTGCAATCTGGCAGCTGCAGGGGCGAATTGCTAGGTGACAGTTCTTGGAGCACAAAGAAGCTGTCTGGGGAGGCTGGTCCTGCCATTTCCAAGCAGCTGTGCAGAATTAGCACTTGCCTTTTTCTCACTTTCACCATTTCCAGGAGCTCAGTCAGTATTAAGCATCTCCCCAAGATGAAAGACCAGCAGAAGCTCAATTCTCCTCTTTCCTCCTTCCTTAAAATCTCTTTTCTGGCTAAAAAATGGGGGAATTGCATGCAACTTGGCTTTGTATGGCTGAAGGTAGAGCAGTTAAAGGGCAACTGGCAGGATACCAGGCTCTTATTCCCTTTGTTGGTGGTCCTAGACTCTGCAACAGGATTGAGCCGTTGCCAGTTTGGGGGGAGGGGCTTATCCCAATCCAAGGGCAAAGCTTGTGTCTCTGCGTTGTTAACAAATGCAGTCAGTATTCCACTCATGAGTCAAAAGGAGCAAAGGCAGCATCTCTCTTGTCTTCCTTTGTCAAACGGTGTGATGTAAACCACCCAGCAACTTTCTGTCTTAAGAGAAGGATCCTAGGTTGATTGCCTAGATGTCAAGCAGAGGCACTGGGTACCTGGGAATGGGTACATCCAGGCACCAATCCTGATACAACATACAATATACAACGGCCCTCTCAATTCTTGGCAAGTAGATGGGGAAGAAATGGAGGTAGTGACAGATTTTATTTTCCTGGGCTCCAGGATCACCGCAGATGGGGACGGCAGCCAAGAAATTAAAAGACGCTTGCTCCTGGGCAGGAAAGCTATGGCAAAATTAGACAGCAGACTTAAAAGCTGAGACCCTGACAACAAAAGTGTGTATAGCCAAGGCGATGGGTTTTCCCAGTTGCAATGGATGGCTGTGAAAGTTGGACCATAAGGAATGTTGAGCACCAAAGAATGGAGGCCTTTGAACTCTGGTGCTGGAGAAGACTCCTGCGAGTCCCTTGGACTGCAAGGTGGTCAAACCAGTCAGTCCTAGATGAGATCAACTCTGACTACTCTTTAGAAGGCCAGATACTGAAGAGGAAACTCAAATACTTTGGCCACCTAATGAGAAGGAAGGACTCCCTGGAGAAGAGCCTCATGCTGGGAAAGATTGAGGGCAAAAGAAGAAGGGGATGACAGAGAAGGAGATGGCTGGATGGAGTCACCGTAGCAGTTGGTGTGAATTTAATGGACTCCAGAGGATGGTAGTGGACAGGAAGGCCTGGAGGAACGTCATCCATGGGGTCGCGATGGGTCGGACATGACTTTGCAACTAACAACCATCTCCATTCCCTCCCCACTCCAGGGGAAGGATACTGCAAAATCTCCATTCCCTCCCCACTCCAGGGGAAGGATACTGCAAAATCTCCATTCCCTCCCCACTCCAGGGGAAGGATACTGCAAAATCTCCATTCCCTCCCCACTCCAGGGGAAGGATACTGCAAAATCTCCATTCCCTCCCCACTCCAGGGGAAGGATACTGCAAAATCTCCATTCCCTCCCCACTCCAGGGGAAGGATACTGCAAAATCTCCATTCCCTCCCCACTCCAGGGGAAGGATACTGCAAAATCTCCATTCCCTCCCCACTCCAGGGGAAGGATACTGCAAAATCTCCATTCCCTCCCCACTCCAGGGGAAGGATACTGCAAAATCTCCATTCCCACCCCACTCCAGGGGAAGGATACTGCAAAATCTCCATTCCCTCCCCACTCCAGGGGAAGGATACTGCAAAATCTCCATTCCCTCCCCATCCCAGGGGAAGAATACTGCAAAATCCCCATTCCCTCCCCAGTCCAGGGGAAGGATACTGCAAAATCTCCATTCCCTCCCCAGTCCAGGGGAAGGATACTGCAAAATCTCCATTCCCTCCCCACCCCAGGGGAAGAATACTGCAAAATCCCCATTCCCTCCCCAGTCCAGGGGAAGGATACTGCAAAATCTCCATTCCCTCCCCACTCCAGGGGAAGGATACTGCAAAATCCCCATTCCCTCCCCAGTCCAGGGGAAGGATACTGCAAAATCTCCATTCCCTCCCCACCCCAGGGGAAGAATACTGCAAAATCCCCATTCCCTCCCCAGTCCAGGGGAAGGATACTGCAAAATCTCCATTCCCTCCCCACTCCAGGGGAAGGATACTGCAAAATCTCCATTCCCTCCCCACTCCAGGGGAAGGATACTGCAAAATCTCCATTCCCTCCCCACTCCAGGGGAAGGATACTGCAAAATCTCCATTCCCACCCCACTCCAGGGGAAGGATACTGCAAAATCTCCATTCCCTCCCCACTCCAGGGGAAGGATACTGCAAAATCTCCATTCCCTCCCCATCCCAGGGGAAGAATACTGCAAAATCCCCATTCCCTCCCCAGTCCAGGGGAAGGATACTGCAAAATCTCCATTCCCTCCCCAGTCCAGGGGAAGGATACTGCAAAATCTCCATTCCCTCCCCACCCCAGGGGAAGAATACTGCAAAATCCCCATTCCCTCCCCAGTCCAGGGGAAGGATACTGCAAAATCTCCATTCCCTCCCCACTCCAGGGGAAGGATACTGCAAAATCCCCATTCCCTCCCCAGTCCAGGGGAAGGATACTGCAAAATCTCCATTCCCTCCCCACCCCAGGGGAAGAATACTGCAAAATCCCCATTCCCTCCCCAGTCCAGGGGAAGGATACTGCAAAATCTCCATTCCCTCCCCACTCCAGGGGAAGGATACTGCAAAATCTCCATTTCCTCCCCACTCCAGGGGAAGAATACTGCAAAATCCCCATTGCCTCTTCACTCCATTTCCTCCCGATCAGCTGGGATTCAGGAGGCAGAGAAGAGATGGGGGCAGGGCCAGTCAGAGGTAGCATTTACCCTTTCTCCGAACTACTCAAAATTTTCGCTACTGGTTCTCCAGAACTGGTCAGAACCTGCTGAATACTATCTCTGCGAAGATCTGATGGTTCTCACCATTAAGTAGGTGCCTTCTTTGGGACATGAATTCTCTCATTGAACCCCTTCTGAGGCTAGTGCAATTTTTTTATGTACCTGCAAGGATTTTCAGATAATCAATTTATTGCTTGGATTTAGACCGTCGCTGGATTTGCTTAGCATATCTTACCAGCTCAGTTAAAGATTTAGTAGTTACAATTCCATTATTTCCTAAACTGAATTAGTGTAGCCCATGTTTTTACATGAACCCCCAACAAGTCAAAAATGTCAAGATGGCAGCCTAAACTGTCTGATAAAAACCTTGCCATTTTAAAAAAGTTTTGAGTTGTTTATCCCTCGCCTGGTGTGTGTTTACTGATACATTATTTTATATGTGGGTGGTTTTCATCCTATATATGGTGTGCAGAGTTGTATAGTTGGGAAAGTTGGACATGAAAAAAATAGACAAGAAAAAAATCAACTTGTTCCAGTCTTTGTTGCTGGAGTAATCTCCTGGGCATTACTTGGACAGCAAAGGTAACAATAAGCAAGTACCAGAGCGTACTAAACAAGACGTATCGCTGGAAGGCAAAATCACAAAGTTCCACCTTATTTATTTTGGTCATGTCATGTGCTCAAACTCACTAGAAAAGGCAGTTATGCTCAGAACAGTCAGAGGTAAAAGGAAACAAGGCTGCCAAAAAAAAAACGATGGGTAGACACTATCCAGGTTGACACTAGGTAGAGCATAAAACATTGAAAGAAGGTGTACAGGGACAGTATATATGGAGAGAATCACTAAGAATTGGACACGATTGAACAGCTAGCATCATTGTTCTATGTATGTTAGGGTCATGATAAAACAGGTAATGCTTGACTTGTTGTTGCTAATTGTAAAGTCATGATCGACCCATCACAACCCCATGTACAACGTTCCTCCAGGCCTTCCTGTACTCTACCATCCTCTGGAGTCCATTGAGCTGCTTCGGTGACTCCATCCAGCCACCTCCTTCTCTGTTGTCCCTTCTTCTTTTGCCCTCAATCTTTCCCAGCATTAGGCTCTTCTCCAAAGAGTCCTTCCTTCTCATTAGGTGGCCAAAGTCTTTGAGTTTCATCTTCAGGATCTGGCCTTCTAAAGAGCAGTCAGGGTGGATCTCCTCTAGGACTGACCGGTTGGATGGCCCCGTAGTCCAAGGGACTCGCAGGAGTCTTCTCCAACACCAGAGTTCAAAGGCCTCCATTCTTTGGCACTCAGCCTTTCTTATGGTCCAACTTTCACAGCCATCCATTGCAACTGGGAAAACCAAAACCTTGACTATATGCACTTTTGTTGCCAGGGTGATGTCTCTGCTTTTTAGTTTGCTGTCTAGGGCAATGCTAGACTTAAAACCATACTTGAGCTCAACATTTCCCTTGCTAAGCATGACAATTGTTAAGTGAGTTTTGCCCTGTTTTATGACCTTTCTTGCCACAGTTAAGTGAATCACTGTAGTTGTTAAGTTACTAATGCATTTGTCAAATGAACCTGGCTTTCCTATTGACTTTGCTTGTCAGATGGTCGCAAAAAGTGATCACACAACCACAGCACTGTCATAAATACATGCCGGTTGGCAAGCATCCAAATTTTGATTACATGACCACAGCATGCCACAATGGTTGTAAGTCTGGAAATGGTCATAAGTCACTTTTTTTCAGTGCCATAATAAGTTTGAATGGTCTCTAAATGAATGGTTGCAAGTGAGGAACTATATGTACCAGGTTTATATTTCCTATGCTGGAGTTAGTAGTGATAGTTCTGAAGAGGGAGGAAAGGAGGAAGGAAGGAAAGAGAAGAGAAGGACTAGGGGAGACATGATAGTAATGTTCTAATATTTGAGGGGCTGCCACAGAGAGGAGGGGGTCAAGCTGTTTTCCAAAGCACCTGAAGGCCAGACAAGGAATAATGGATGGAAACTGACCAAGGAGAGATTCAACCTAGAAATAAGGAGGAACTTTCTGACAGTGAGAACAATCAACCCATGGAACAGAAGTTGCCTTTGGAAGTTGTGGAAGCTTTGTCACTTGAGACTTTCAAGAAGAGACTGGGCTGCCATTTGTCAGAAATGGTGTAGGGTCTCCTGCTTGAGTTGAGGGTTGGACTAGATGACCTATAAGGTCCCTTCCAACTCTGTTACTGTTAAATCTGTTAAGGAAGGAAAAAAGAGTTAAATAGAAGGGAGTGAGTGAGTGAGTGAGTGAATGAAGAAAAGAAAGAAAGAAAAAAGACAGAAAGAAAGAAAGAAGGAAGAAAGGAAGGAAGAAAAAAGAAAGAAGAAAGAAAGAAGAAAGAAAGAAAGAAAGAAAGAAAGAAAGAAAGAAAGAAAGAAAGAAAGAAAGAAAGAGAAAATTTGAGCTTGAGTTTAGGTATTTCATACAGACCTTGATTTTTTTAAAAAAAAAAAAACCTGGTTTAATCTCCAGCCTCCTGACCAGTAACACTTATCTCTTACTTGGAGTGGATTTATTGCAATAATATCTCAGATATTATTGCAATAAATCCACTCCAAGTTAAGTACACACAAGTCAGTTTACTGGAGGACAAGTATCAAAAGGATTAAAGACGTTTGAAAGTCAAGAGATAAGGCCGAAACAAAATAAGCGATTTTTGAGCTATAAACATTCAAGTAAGCTGAACAGGAGAACTATCATAGATCAATAGTGTTACAGCCTGCTTCTTCTCAACAAGTTGCTACCATGAAGTTTAGTCTGGTTTGACCTTCCCTTACCATAGGCAGGCATTGTTAGACATTCTAGGTTTAGCTAATAATGTTCTTAGAGTCTAAATGAAGTCCCTGGGGGATGGTTAGAATCCAGGGCTCCAGGAATGGTGTGAAGCCAATTGCTTTCTCAGCATTATTTCTCAGGTCTGGAAAGACTGAATTTGGCTCTTGAGATGTCTCCTCCTGATCCTTCTGGTCCTTCTCACCAGAGGAAGACGGGATCATGGCATTTGGAACAGAGAAAGACATTTCCAGACTGGTAGGGAGAAAACCTGGTGTCAGGCCTGCAGCCATCTTTTCTTTTGGATCTTTGGCCTGCCACACTTTCTATTATTCTACTATGCATTTTCTATTGTGGGAAAGTGGGATGGGGGATTGTATGGAGTTAGATAATATGTAGCCATAACAAAATCCTGGAGAAGAGAGCTGACGTCGCGACGGCACAATGTGCAATCTTGGTGCTCCGAGATCGCAGTCAAATGTCTGCCACTGGATGGTCTATTTGGACCTAAACTGTCCCGTAGAGATGGTGATTGAGAAGGGCACCTCCTGCTGATCTCAGGGACACCGCAAAGTCCCTGAAAGATCCAGGAATAGCCTTTTTTTTCCGGCGACAGAAACGCAGCTAATGAAGCTGCTGAAGTTGGGACAGCTCCAGAACGGGAAGAAAGCGGAAAGTGAAAGTGTGTCGAATAGATGAGGAAATGTTATTATTAGAGGAAGAGGCTACCCTAGAAAAAAAATTAAGTTAAGATTGAAGACAGAAGACTGTAGGCGGCGAGATTGATCTGCATTGAACTTAGTGTATTATCCTGTTTCTGATGTAGAAACTGAGAATGTTTACCAAATGAAGGAAGTGGAGGACAGAGTTCAAAAGATGGAAGAAAAAAATGAGCAAAGAGATAAGAAAACTGTGGATACTGACAACAAACTGAGTGTGGTTGGTAATGGCAAGAGCGGAATATGGATAGGGAAGATAGATGAATCGGAACTCTACCCCAGACTTCAAAGCACAGAAGAAGAAAAGAGAGAAAAATTGACAGAGACAAGGAGAGAAATCTTGTCAGAAGCATTAGCGATAAACAAAGATAAGCTGATGGAAAGAACAGGTGTTCAGGGTTTCAAGCTTTTATGAGATACGAAAGGAACAACATGCTGCCAAGAGAAGTTTATATAAGATTTATTAAGAAAGTAACTAGAACATCAATGCTACAAATGGCAAGATATATAAGACCGTACTATTATTGGAAAGATACAGGTTGATGAATGTTATTATATAATCCTATTCTAGATTTTGAATATTATATATAAAAGGATGTAAAAACAATTATAGTCAAATTAAGGTTGAGATATAATATTTGTGATATACATGAATATAGGTGAATTTAAAATATGCGATTTGATAGGAAAAGAGGTGGTGACTATGGAAGAGATGCATGGAAATACTGTAACCAACTGACACACTTTCTACAATTTGTAATGGAAGATGTTTTTTTTTATTTTTATGTTTGTTTGTCCTTGTTCAAAAACAAATAAAAATTGTTTTTTTAAAAAAATCCTTTCTAGAAAGCCAAGGTCATCCTTTGTCTTTGCACCTCTGCACGTGACCGGAATTGGATGGGTGGAATTGCCAGCATGGCAGTGGGAGATTGGACCATGTGACGGACTTGTGGGTGTGGGGGCAAGATCTTGAACTTTCAACTGGGTGGGGGAAACCAGGAAGCTTTCATATTCAGGTTTTCCCAGATGTGCCAACATGGCTCTCTTAATAGATTGGAACTTTGAGAAATCCTTTGCCTCGGACTCTGATTTAATTTTGGATGCAGTTTGGAACCCTGACACCTGGCTTGTCATATGAATCACTTTAGAGTCAGATCCAGTTCAGACTTGCCAGCAGAAAAGTGATAATGCTGGTAAATGTGATTCAACACAAAAGCATACAACATATCTTTACAATGAATCAGCTTGTTTGTCCATTTAACCTAACAATATCTACACTAAATGATAGGAACTCACCAGAATTGCACAAAGGGTACTTCCCCCGCAGTTCCTCTATCTTAGAGGTCCTGAATAGCCATATTTGGAATTCAGAAAAGTCAAATGCCATTTCACAAAATGGAGGATGTGGCCAATCACCAAACACCCATAGACCTGAAGATGAAGAGATAAAATTGTTCCATGCTATTCCTTCTAGTTGCCAAGATGGTCGCTACCACACTGGCTTTAATTTTGGGGGGTGGAGGTGGGGGTGGCAAATGGGGTCATTGTCAGACAAGATACCAACATTTTTAAATTGCAAACAATTGGGGTGGGGTTTGTCATCTCTGGAATACATATAATGCTTTAAGACTTGCACTTTGCTTACTGTTAGGGATGTAACCCTAGGCTTGGCTTGCCAATGTATATAAGCTATGATTGTTACAAATGTTACTGTTACTTTAAATGCTTAAGAGATGTAATTGGTTTGTTACCTCAAGCAGCCATAAGAGGTTGCCAGAATGGCTGTTAGCTCTCTGTTTTGTTGGACGCTGGTCGGTGTATTGTGAAGTATTGTGGTTTGCTACTGTTAGCTATATTTTGTGTGCTAGACTGACTATTTTGATAACTGAATTACTGAACCGTGTATGACTTGGACTGTTCACCGGACTCTGAATACTTCTATATTTCTACATAGTAAACTACTATATATTTAAACTATTCAGTGTCTCTGTATGCTGATTTGTCCGTGTTATTCCATATCACTCTCATTACGTTTCTCTGCATACTCGCTCTCCTAACGGGGAGCTTAATTACTTAACACTTACCATGTCCCTTTTTTTGTTGGTTTTAATCCAAAATCAACATAAATTCAAATCAGTTGGGCTATGGAGGCTTGTGGGCACCTAAATGACCATATCTAGGCATATGACAAATGAGGCGCCATGTTGAGAGACCCAGCCAGCAGACATCTGAGTACTCAATTTCATTGTATTTATTTTGTACAATGACAATAACAATGACTATACTATACTATTCAGACTCCAGCGTCCCTTCCATCAATTATCTTGGCTTCACAAAAATAGATGTTGGCCAAACTGTAGGTTCTGACATCTAAACACTTCCATTACTTGAGTCCTTTGGGTTCCTTGTAATAATAACAGGGGACTTTGTGAGAATTTCCTCCAAACTGGAACTTCATGTCAATTCATCATTTCTAGTCTTTGTAGCTGGACTATTTCTTGGACAGAATTCTAAAGAAGTAGTTCATTATTTCTGCTGCCAAATCTGCTCCAATGGCTTTTTTTAAAAATCTTTCTTACTGCAAACCTCTTTTGATGTTAGCCATCATCACACACCCACACCCACCTCATTCTTGCTGGAGCCTCCATTCTGCCTTCAACCCATTGATTGGCCTGAAATGTCCCTCAAAAAACAAATCTTAATGCCCAAATTACTCTCTCTCCTGCTCTCTCTCTCTCTCTCTCTCTCTGTGTGTGTGTGTGTGTGTGTGTGTGTCTGTCTAAATTTATATGCCCTGTGCTTCTTTTGTGTCAAAATCCACTGCCCCCCCCCCCCCCAAATCAAATTTTGCAAAGTGGTGGGTAAGTCAGGAAAATGAAATTCAGGATATCATTATTTGTCTTGATAATTGAGGGATGGCAAATCCATCTTTTGCAGGCTGATTTAAAAGCAGTGGAGTTTGATGAAACATTGTTTAGATAATCTGTGCAGTAGAAGTCATGAATGGCTTTTTTTGTCCCTTCTGGTGATTTGATTGATATATTTGTTCCATTTAGCTGATTTAGATCCAATCAAACATACCTCAGTATGAAACTTAAAACAGAGAAGTCAAGTTCAAAGTCATAGATTAAGTCTCTCTGTCAACGCTTGCAGAAATAAACTTAAGATATGATTGGAAAACATTTTAATAGGGATCAGATAGCCCAAACTTGGCTGTAATGTTTGTGACAAGCCTACATATATCAGAAAGCTTGAGAAGAACTTGATATTCATATTATTTGGCAAGGACCCCACAGTTTAACCCTGAGCTACTAATATTCTTTTCTATTGGATAGTTGTGTGAGTAATAGCTTGACTCACTCTTTCAGGAAAGCCCAATAAAAGGGATTACAGTTCTCTCCATATTTCTCTAAAAATAAAAAGTTACTGTATCAATTTCCTCTCAGCCATAAATATCAACTGTTGTTGAACACGAAAAGTGTCCATCTTAGGATCAAAGTCCAATCTAGCTTCTTCTTCACATAGTGTTATGATTATCATAGGATGCCACGCTCATTAGAACAAACCTCTTAGTGGGTCACGAACTCAACTTCATAATCTGGTCAATGAAATAAGTATGCTACTAGAGCAGGGTGTCCAACCTTGGCAATTCCCAGCCAGCAATTGACGTCCATAAGTCTTAAAGTTGCCAAGGTTGGACACCCATATACAAGATGTTTTCAGAGAAAAGGAAGATTCTCCCAACTCAGTTTCTTCCAAGGTCATTCCACTATCTCAAACGGGAACTGTTCTTGGTCCTGAAAAGTTTTCGTAAGTTTTATGAAGGCACTGCATGGAATGGAACAGGCAAGGTAACCAAATCTCACCTAAAAATCTGAAAACTATTGCTTAATATGCATCAAAAATGATGATCCTTATCCATCCATCTGTCCATCCACCCATCTATCCATCCATCCTTCTTACAAACTATCAATAATGTTCTCCCCTCCTACCCCCCCAAAAAATACCAGGTAAGCAATTTACACCTTGCCTGGAGATATTTTGCAGGTGAGAAATTGCTTCAATTTAGATTCTCTCAACATGGGTAATAGAAACACTGTATAGAAAATGAAACCATTAAAAGACCTTGGCCATAGAGAGTGTGCTATTATAGAAAATTGTGTTACAAGTGGAAAACAGCACTTATAAATGAAATAGGTGCGAGGGTGTTTCCGTGTTTGTGTGTAAGTATAGATATGTGTGAACACACACCCTAGATCATACGCAGACTCATTTATCCATCTGTCCAGTTATCCCAATTTGGCAACTATCTATTTGAAGCCCCAAATAGCAGCCAATGACAAGGGAATAAATTATGGAGAGAAAGAAAGTCTTTCAGCTTGCAGAACAAATAAACAAATCCCCAAACAGACATTTGGCAACTCTTCCCCATTTACTCCATCGAGCTGCCTGTCTGTAGCCCAATGAGCTTCAATTTTCTTCTGCACTGCAGTAATTGCTTAAACAAAGAGTTTGCTCCTAACTTAGTTACAGAAGCTCAGGCAGTCAGTTGAAAGAGATGTTCAGCTCACATGCCATGCGATCAAATGGAGAATTATCAGAAGTCTTCTACAGAAAGAACATGGCTTCCATCTTCCAAACTTGTAGGTTTTGTCAAGCAGTTGTAAAAGAGAAAATTGTATCGGGGTGGCTAAGAGGCTGAGCTTTCTGATCAGAAAAGTTGGCAATTCAGCAGTTCGAATCCCTAGCACTGCATAACGGAGTGAGCTCCCGTTACTTGTCCCAGCTTCTGCCAACGTAGCAGTTCGAAAGCACGAAAAAATGCAAGTAGAAACATAGGAACCACCTTTGGTGGGAAGGTAAAAGCATTTTGTGTGCCTTCAGTGTTTAGTCATGCCGGCCAGATGACCACAGAGACGTATTTGGACAGCGCTGGCTCTTCAGCTTTGAAACAGAGATGAGCACCGCCCCCTAGAGTTGGGAACGATTAGCACATATGTGCAAGGGGAACCTTTACGTTTACGTTTGGGTAGGAGCCCTCTTCTTCTAGCCTTGTCTTCAGAGTCCACAAAAGAATGCTGTTATTCCCGCAGGCAACAAGATATTCTAATTCACCTGTACTCAAGCAGATGGTTCCGGATTTATCCTACCAGGGGAAATGAATAAAGGTTGAAACAAAGAAAACATTATTCTATTCTTTTTATTATCAGAGTTAAGGTCTTTTTTAAAAAAAATCCCAATAATTTGGGTTTAAATGGATTTAGAAGGTAGAGTATTTCAGACATAGGAGTCCAATAAAAGAAAGCAGACATAATTAATAGATTTAGGCATTTTCTATATTTTTGTGGTAGCTCAAGGAACGTGGTGGCTCAGTGGCTAAGACACTGAGCTTGTCAATCAGAAAGGTGGTTCGAATCCCTAGTGCCGCATAACCAGTGGTTGGTTGCTCCTGATTCGGCCCAGTTCAGCCAAACCGGTAGTAGCGGCAGCAGGAGGCCCCGCCCATCCGCCTGATGCTTCTGCACACATGCAGAAGCATTGTGCGGGAGTGCATGGGAGCGTGCCCGAACCAGTAGTAAAAATATTTGCAACCCACCACTATGCATAATGGAGTGAGCTCCTGTTACTTGTCCCAGCTTCTTCCAACCTAGCAGTTCGAAAGCAGGTAAAAAATGCAAGTAGAAAAAGAGGAACCAACTTTCGTGGGGAAGGTAACAGAGTTCCGTGCGCCTTTGGCGTTGAGTCATGCTGGCCACATGACCTCGGAGACGTCTTTGGACAGCGCTGGCTCTTCAGCTTTGAAACGGAGATGAGCACCGTCCCCTAGAGTCGGGACATATGTATGAGGGGAACCTTTATCTTTACCTATATTTTTGTTAGCTTTGCAATGCAGTTTTGTTTAGGAATTGTGAGATTCATTTGTACCAGAAAAGAAGAGTGGGAGTTTTTAAATTTTGCAACACTGAGAGTCCCCGAAATGAAATATAAATAAAATGAATATCACTAGAGCTAGGTCAGGGCTAGAAGTAAATTCCACACTGATTTTTTATAGATAATTTCACTCATCAATCAATGATAAAGATAATAAGTGATAATTGTAATTTTTAATGAAGCCTGACAAGTTTGAACCGTGTTCCCTTTTGCTTGTGCAATCCTGAAAGGATTTTTAACAATGGTGGCACAACTCCAGCTAGCTTATGATCCTCCCCCAAATGTTTGAGCCACACTCTGACTTATACAATAATTGCTTCCAGCATTCGACTTTGGCTGAAACTCTCTTCTCCTTGGAAAAGAAAAGATGTCAAATGCAATGAGTCTGTTGGGATCTATTTTTTATTTTCATTTTTTGCAGGGACATTTTTCCTCTGGAGCTATCATTTCATTTTCTTAATATTCAGTGCCCCTGATTTGCTGCTGCATTTTCTAGCTGAAAATTCTATTTATAGGGCATGAGCAAAGTCATACTTCAGCCTGATCTAACAGAACAAGAGGACTTCAACCATTTCCCCAAAGATTACAGAAGGATTTTGACACCAAACTGGCAGGAATAGCCAACACTCCAGAAGATACAGAAGGATCTTGAACATTGGGCGCTATCTAACAAAATGAAATTCAAGGGTGAAAAAAGTAAGGTTCTACATTTAGGCAAAAAAACCAAAATGCACAGGTATAGTACAGGTGGTACCTTGCTCAATAGTAGTAACTGTGAGAGGGATCTTGGACAATCACTTAAATATGAGCCAGTCATGTGCAGCAGCTGCCAATAAAGCCAACACAGTTCTAGGCTGCATAAACAGAGAGATAGAATCAAGATTACGTGAAGTGTTCGTACCACTTTATAATGCCTTGGTAAGGCCACACTTGGAATACAGCATCCAGTTTTGGTCACCACAATGTAAAAGAGATGTGGAGACTCTAGAAAGAGTGCAGAGAAGAGCAACCAAGAGGATTAGGGGACTGGAGGCTAAAACATATGAAGAACGGTTGCAGGAACTGGGTATGTCTAGTTAATGAAAAGAAGGACTAGGGGAGACATGATAGCAGTGTTCCAATATCTCAGGGGTTGCCACAAAGAAGAGGGAGTCAAGCTATTCTCCAAGGCACCTAAAGGTAGAACAAGAAGCAATGAGTGGAAATTAAGCAAGAAGAGAAGCAACTTAGAATTGAGGAGAAATTTCCTGAGAGAATAATTATTCTATTCTATTCTATTCTATTCTATTCTATTCTATTCTATTCCATGAGCTTACAGGGCCAGCAAAGGATTGTCGTGACGTGTGACCAAAGGAATGGGATGCATCCATTTGTCCAAGGTGCTGAAAAGGGCTCGGATACCTTGCAAGTGCAAAGTGATGTGGATTTTCTCTGACCCGCAAATGGCTGTCACAGGCTTTTCAAACAGTTCTTCTTTGTCCTAAGGGAATAACTAGATCAGGGTGAACCAAAACTGCATTTGCAGTAGGAGAGAAGCAACTTGCAAATGTGTCATATTTGGGGTGCAGTCAGGCATTTTTATTTTCAAAGGAGGGATGGTGCAATTCTCTGCAGGTTTACTCATATTTCGGTCCTGTTTAAGTCTGTTTAAGGACCGTGGCCTTAGCGTAGATCCCAATGGGCTCTCCACCCACCAACAAAATGATTGAAATTTAATTAATTTATTATTGGCACAATTATATAAAATAAATGTATCATATGAATTGATTAATGCTGAGAAAATATGAACATGAATTTAGGCAAAACTCTGGGAGACAAGGGAGCACGGGGGAGCCCGACCTGTCGTGTTTCTTAGGGTCCTGAAGAGTCAGACCGCAACAAACAACAAAGATAAAATATTAATTATTAATTAATAAAAACTAACTTCACATACTTGTTTCCTGACACGTGGTGTTGATGTGGAAGCCATAACGTGGGCCTGATGATGTCAATAATGCTACATTTCATCATTTGCACTCCCTCCCCCGGCTGAAAATATGAAAAATTGCACGTGCAAGGTTTCCAATGGATAGATAACAGCAGAAGATAACAGTTTCTTCCCTTGCCTCCATCTCTTGCCATCCGGTCTATTCTTAGTACAGTGGCTATCTGTGAACAGACATCACATCGCAATGTTGCCATGTTTTCCTTCAAGCTAAGCTTCAGCTAGGTGTTGTGGCTGCCAGTGGAACATCAGATTCAGACAGTGTGGAGGTTGGGGAGGAACATGGGCCAGTCCTGGAGTCTGGGGAAGGCTCTATTGAGGGCTGTATTGGAGGGAGAGAGGCGGCGAGAGCTATTTACAACTGATTTATGTGTTCCTAACGCTAGTAGAAGGATAAACATTTACGACTGAAGAAGTCTATTCCAAATGTAGAAATTTTCAAATTTCAAAGGATAATTGAGTTCATATAATGTGTTCATTATACGTATTGTATTCTCTTTTGGAAGAAATGTTGAAAGCAAATTCCTTCCATCAAAACAAATGAGGAAAAAATGCAGAGTAATTTTGGGCTGCTAAATAATCTCTATTAAGGAATGGAATAGATCAGAATCTAAAGATCTGGTCTCTAAACTTTCAGTGAGGTGATTTTACCACCCTGAAGTCTCCCCTTAATAGAGGCCGCACTTACGAGCATTTATCTAATAATTTATATGTATGTAATAATTTATATAGGGACTCAGCGGCTAAGACGCTGAGCTTGTCGATCAGAAAGGTCAGCAGTTCGGCAGTTCGAATCCTTAGCGCCGCATAACGGAGTAAGCTCACGTTACTTGTCCCAGCTTCTGCCAACTTAGCAGTTCGAAAGCAGGTATAAAATGCAAGTAGAAAAATAGGAACCACCTTTGGTGGGAAGGTAACAGCGTTCCGTGTGCCTTCAGCGTTTAGTCATGCTGGCCACATGACCACAGAGATGTCTTCGGACAGCGCTGGCTCTAGATAACTGGGTGGGTGGATAGGTAGGTAGGTAGGTAGGTAGGTAGATAGATAGATAGATAGATAGATAGATAGATAGATAGATGATAGATAGATAGATAGATGATAGATAGATAGATAGATAGATAGGAAGGAAGGAAGGAAGGAAGGAAAGAAAGAAAGAAAGAAAGAAAGAAAGAAAGAAAGAAAGAAAGAAAGAAAGAAAGAAAGAAAGAAAGAAAGAAAGATGTTCCTTACATAAACAACCAAACTCCCAGGAACTAAAACCTTATTCTCTTGAACTGGATTATCTTGTTATCTGTGCCGTGGGGATCAGTATAGCTAACCATATTGGATTGTTTTATTCTCTGCTGAACTCAGAAGCTACCCTTTACTAATCACACAGAAGTTTTGACTCTGAATGTATTGACTCTGAAAGTTGCTCAGATCTTGGAAAAGATATTCATATGCCATGCAGCATTGGTACCTACAGGGATCAGACTAGCATAGGCAATGGCACTCCCTGTGTGAAAAACGAGTGAAGCTGTAGGATGGGTGTTGCATTTAAAACATGTTGATTTGGTGAAGAGGCATTTCTAAACATTACACAAACTGCACAATTGTTATTACTACATCTGGTTTCTTCTTCTTGGTTGGTCATTTTCCCACTAATGACTTCATAGAAACCCCCAGCAATCCCCAAAGTGATATAAAACCCTTTCTCATCAATATTATTTTGATGGAACAATTTTTGGATGAGACTAGAAAAGGCTACAAATTGCTAGTGCAGAAATTGCCTAAAAGGAGGGGCTCATTGATTCCATCTGCCTCTGCTCTTATCCCTTGGGTTGCTAAATAGATGTTAGATCCTCTCCAAATGTTATTTTCTGGTACCTAGCATATGAAAACATGGAAGAATTTCATAGCAGATAACATTCACACTGGCTTATGTTGGGCAGTTAAAGCCTGCGCACCATTTGTTTCCTTCTGCAGCATTTATGTAAGCAGAAAGTAGAGGTTTGGGTCTTAATACGAAGCGAAGGAGTCAGATGGTCCTTTAAAGTTATGCTTGAGAATCTGAGGTCCTTCTTTCACACGACTCTGTAGTACTGAGTTGTACTTCTAAGCAACCAACCAATGCCTACTAGATTGTGGGCATGCCTTATCTATAGTTTTAATGGTTGTAAGGAAAACCAACTAATGCAACTGAATGTTGTATAACTTTACAAAACAATGCACAAAATCCACCCCCCCTCCCTTCTGCCAAGTAGACGGCTGGCTGGGTAACTCCACTTTACTCAAGAAAAAAATATACAACTGTATAGCCAATTTCTCAAATCAACCAGCCAATTGAGATGGCTCAGTTATAAAGATTGGTCACTGAGTAGGAAGAAATGGCTCAAAGCAAATCATGTGAGGGGAGGAAGAGGAGGAGAAAGATGGGAAGAAGAAGGAGAAGAGAGACAAGAAGGAGAAGGGGAAGGAGAGAGACAAGGAGGAGGAGGAGGATTCACATCTAATTTTAGAACAACTATTCTGAGGTCACTTGTGACTCTCCTCCTCCTTGTCTCTCTTCCTCCTCTATAGTGGAGGAACCAGTGGTGGGATCCAAAACATTTTAGTACAGGTTCTGTAGGTGTGGCTTGGTGGGCGTGGCAGGGGAAGGATACTGTAAAATCTCCATTCCCTCCCCACTCCAGGGGAAGGCTACTGCAAAATCCCCATAATCTCACCCTCTCTGAAGTTACATCATAACTTCCTCATAATTGGCCCTTTCTAATAATCAAATCCATAAATCAGCAGTTGATTTTTTTTTCTTTTTACAGCAAAAAATGAATAAATGTTAATCTTTCCCTAAAGTTAATTTTGCCATCTCTTCCACCTCGCCAACCATTCCTCCACTGTGAGTATTTTAAAATCTTTCCATTTTGGCACATATAATGTTATTTACTTATTTATTTATTTTATTTTGCCAAACATGTATTAGATAACAGATATAAAGTATAAACATGATTTTGAACACAGGAAATGGATACAAATAAATGGGGACAGTAGGACAGGGATGGCAGGCATGGTGGTGCGCTTATGCACACCCCTTAAAGACCTCTTGGGAATGGGGTGAGGTCAACAGGAGACAGTCTAAGGTTAAAGTTTTGGGGGTTTGGGGAAGAAACCACAGAGTCAGGTAGTGCATTCCAGGCATTGACCACTCTGTTGCTGAAGTTGTATTTTCTGCAGTCGAGTTTGGAGCTGTTTACCTTGAGTTTGTATCGTGTGCTTGTGTATTGTTGTGGTTGAAGCTGAAGTAGTCATTGACAGGTAGGACATTGTAGTGGATAATTTGATGTACTACGCTTAGGTCAGACCGAAGGTGGCATAGTTCTAAGTTGTCTAAGCCCAAAATTTCAAGCCTGGTGGCACAGGGGATTCTGTTACGAGCAGAGGAGTGGAGGACTCTTCTCATGAAATATCTCTGGACTCGCTCGATTGTATTAATGTCCGATATGCAGTGCGGGTTCCAGACAGATGAGCTGTATTCGAGAATTGGTCCAGCAAATGTTTTGTATGCTCTGGTTAGCAGTACAATAATAGTGTTGCAGGAGTAATCATATACAACAATTATCCTCCAATTTTAATTTTCTTTCCATTAATCCCAATAAAATAGTTCTAGTTTCAGTTAAATATTAGTCTTTTTTAAAAAATAAATTGCAGCATTGTGTGTATTTAAATCTAACATTTTCTGGCTTTCTTACAAGTTCACCAAGCATGATAAAATGACTTTTCACACCGTCCACATTTTCAACATCAAACTAAAGCACCTTTATACACTCTACATAATTTTTTGGGAGTCATATACCAACTGTGCATCATTTTGTAAAAATTCTCTTTTAAATTATATCATAGTGAGATAGCCCCTTTATTGATCTGTAAAATATGAAACGGTGTAATCATGCGTTTTGTGTCAGATCTAAGAATATACCCGAGGATCCAGTTAGTCTGTTCTCTGGCTCTAGTAATATTTTTCAGCTTTCAGAAAGTCCTATTTAGGGGGTGCAAACAAATATAAGTTACAATACAATACAATAGCAGAGTTGGAAGGGACCTTGGAGGTCTTCTAGTCCAACCCCCTGCCTAGGCAGGAAACCGTATACCGTTTCAGACAAATGGCTATCCAACATCTTCTTAAAGACTTCCAGTGACGGGGCATTCACAACTTCTGGAGGCAAGATGTTCCACTGATTAATTGTTCTAACTGTCAGGAAATTTCTTCTCAGTTCTAAGTTGCTTCTCTCCTTGATTAGTTTCCACCCATTGCTTCTTGTTCTACCCTCAAATGTCTTGGAGAATAGTTTGACTCCCTCTTCTTTGTGGCAGCCCCTGAGATATTGGAACACTGCTATCATGTCTCCCCTAGTCCTTCTTTCTCTTAAGCTAAACATACCCAGTTCCTGCAACCGTTCTTCATATGTTTTACTCTCCAGTCCCCTAATCATCTTTGTTGCTCTTCTCTGCACTCTTTCTAGAGTCTCCACATCTTTTTTATATCATGGCGACCAAAACTGGATGCAGTATTCCAAGTGTGGCCTTACCAAGGCATTATAAAGTGGTATTAACACTTCACCTGATCTTGATTCTATCCCTCTGTTGATGCAGCCTAAAACCTAGAACTTCTGGAGGCAATTTCTGTTCTACTGATTAATTGTTCTATTTTTCCAGCACCTGATTTGCCACTTTTTTAATGCTGTCATCCAGGTTTTCAAGGGAATCTTTTTGTAACGATACCATTGTGCAATTATTCTGAAAACAAGCTTCTGTGCAGAAAATATTTGCAAGCATCACCTCATGATCACGATTATTCAAACCAATGCACATAGATCGGCTAGCCCTGCATATGACTGCAGTCGTTGCATATAAATTGATGACAATGTTTGCCACTTTTTAAAGAACCATTTGCTCATCCACAATAGTCTTGCCAAACCTTTTCAAGTGTCTTTCCAAACTCAAAGAAGTTTTGTTCAAGTTTCTCGACACTTTCTTTGAGACTGGGATGAACTACTCGCTCTTGTCCAATTACTCCTATGCTTGGAGGCTTGCTGCCAAACAGCCTGCTCCTAACTATATTTCACATCACTTTTACGTTTCTTTTCTTGAATTCCTTTATTTATTTATTTTCAGTTAAGATTTTGCCTGCATATTGTAAGGCCGGTCAAAGCAATATACATCCTCAAAACCTCATTTGTTCCCTCAGAAATCATAAGGATCCTACAATCCCGGAGAGAGCGTTCTTTTATGTAGCCAAGGCCTCCAAGAATTTGCAGTGCTTCACTCACACAAACCCAAGAACCTTCTGAACTGAACACTTTAACAATGGCAGCTTCAGCCAAACCCCTTTATTGATCAGATTTTTTACTCTGGTGCAATAAAAACAAAAAACCTTGGCAGTTCACATACATCAAGAGAAAAGCAATAAAACAGCACAGTGAAAGAATATAAAAAGAATTAATCAAAAGTGACATAACCATCGATCCGTCTGCCCAAAGGGGTCAGTTCATCCTCCCAAAGGGCTCCCTGATATAATTCAGTTTTTTAATAGCTTGGGGAAAGTTAATGGAATGGTGGTGAAGAGCAGATGCACGCCCAAAAAAGTCATGCCTACCAGCCTCAGCCCCTTGTGGCAGGGGTGAAATTCATTTTTTTTTATTACCGGTTCTGTAGGCATGGCTTGGTGGGCGTGGCAGGTGAAGGACACTGCAAAATCTCCATTCCCTCCCCACTCCTGGGGGAAGGATATGGCAAAATCTCCATTCTCTCTCCACTCCTGGGGGAAGGATATTGCAAAATCCCCATTCTCTCTCCACTCCTGGGAGAAGGATATTGCAAAATCTCCATTCTCACCCCACTCTGTAGCCAACTAGAGGTGGTATTTTTTGGTCCTCTGAACTACTCAAAATTTTCACTACCAGTTCTCTAGAACTGGTCAGAACCTGCTGAATTTCACCCCTGCCTTATGGGTTCATAAGCAAGTTCTCCTGGGGTGTCCAAATCAGGCAGGCTGAAATTGAGTGGAGAAGGTGATCCTACATGTTTTCTGATGCCAAGCCATGGATGGCTTTCCAAACCAGCATGTGGAATTGTCGAGAGATGCTAGTTGGCAGCCAGTGAAGAGTCTGGAGCTCCAATGTCATCTGTTCATGTTGGCAGGTGCTCATTAACAGTGCAGCTACGAAATTCTGAACCGTTGAAGCCAAATAAATCCATGGAGAATGTGTGATAATGAGGGCAAGTGTTGACTTTGTGCTTTTGTATAGTCTCTCTCTTCCAGTAAATACACAGGAAATATTGATAATCTATGGTCAACTCAAGCTTTATCCTAAATTTTCCATAATCCAAGTACTTTTTGTTAAATTGGGTAATGGATAGGCACACACAGGCTTAACAGTAACAACAGCTCTTTATTAAGTACAACAAGTGAGAACAATCCAGCGAAGGTTGAGTCTGACAGCAGCCCTTTTATAGGGGGCTGTCAGACCCTTCGACCAATAGGATTAAACCTCTGTTTCCGCCGGAACAGAGGACCTTGGTGGAAACCACTGTAGTTAGAACAAGTATCTAACACTTCGGTGGTTACCTCTGTAATCCTGGTTCCAAGCAAAGCTGTTTTTTTAAAATTAAGGATCAAAATCAATTCTAATGTCAGGGTTCCAAGTAACACCCCCAATTAAAGAAGACTCAGAAGCTAGCAATTCCTCAACCTTCCACTTTATTAGAGATGTCATATTGGCACATCTGGGAAAACCCAAATCTGAAAGTTCCAGGGTTTCCCCACACAAAAGAAAATCAAAGACCCATCAGTGGTGCACCAGTGGTGAAATCAATTTTTTTTTACTACCAGTTCTGTGGGCGTAGCTTGGTGGGCGTGACTTGTTGGGGTCATGTGACTGGGTGGGCGTTGCAGTCATGTAACTGGGGAATCAAACAACAGAAACTCACAATGTCCTGCTGGAGTAGAGTTGGACTAGATGACCTCCAGTCCCTTCCAGCCCTGGATTATCCTCTGAAGCTGCTCCTAGTGCCAGGTTTGTAGTCCTTCCTTCCTCTCCTTTTTCCCTACCTCCCTTTCTTTCTTTTTTGTTCTTTCTCCTTCCTTCCTTTCTTTCTCAGCACCCCCCACCCTCCCGTTTTTGGCATAGCAGACTTGAGGGAAGCCTGCTGGGAGCAAAATGGGACTCCCCCCCCCCCGCTGCATTTCCAGAGAACCCGTAGTAAAAAGAAATGCTTAAAAAGTTTTTTTTTTAAAGTTCCAAGGCTCAGCTGTTCGACATGCGATCTTCGGAACGTGTGTTTTTTTAAAAAAAACATTTTTTAGTATTTTTTACTACCAGTTCAGGCGAACCGGTAGCATTTCATACCTGCCCTGCACCCACAATTCCATCACACGGTCCAATCAACTCCTCATCCCAACTGGAGACAATCCCCAGTCACTGCCTTCCAGCTGCAGGCTGAACATCCTTGACTCTCAGAGAAAAGAATGTTGTTATGGCTATATATCTCCACCAACTCCTTGTAATCCCCCCTCCCATTTTCCCAGGGTAGTAATTGGGGCAGCTCTGAAGCTCTAAGGAAAATATGGCTCCCAGGGATGACATCTAGACCAGTATCTGTTCAACAGTGTGAGGTCAAATAATTTTAATTTTGTCTGTTTTGACGATTTGATTATTATAACTCCAAATGCACCAATAATCATGGGGGAAACCTCTGCTTATCGATAAAGGAAAATATTTGTAGCTCAGGATTAAAAGGAGGGGTCCTTAATGCTCTCTGAGCTTCGTTGTTTTCTTGCAGACATTTAACTAGCCGTGATGATGTTACCTAGTTTGAGTAAGGCAGGGGTATCCAAACTTGGCAACTTTAAGACTTGTGGACTTCAACTCCCAGAATTCCCCAGCCAGCTGGCTGGGGAATTCTGGGAGTTGAAGTCCACAAGTCTTAAAGTTGCCAAGTTTGGACACCCCTGGAGTAAGGGAAGGTCTGCAAGAAAACAACCAAGCTCAGAGAGCACCAAGGAACCCTGAAACCTCTGCTTATTCAGTCCATAATGTTCATTTTTAAATTATAAAGTTCTGATATTTTGCAGTCTTTTCCAGATCTTTTCGTGCTACTCTAGTATCCTTTTGTGTAATGTCATCTATAGGTAGAACTTGCTTTGTGATGGAAAAAAAATAGCATATCCCTAACTAATAGCTTAAAAGGGACACAGTGGCTAAGACACTGAGCTTGTAGATCAGAAGGTTGACAGTTCAGCGGTTCGAATTCCTAGCGCCGCGTAACGGAGTGAGCTCCCTTTACATGTCCCACCTTCTGCCAACCTAGCAGTTCAAAAGCATGTAAAAGTGCAAGTAGATAAATAGGAACCACCTTTGGTGGGAAGGGAACAGCGTTCCGGGCTCCCTCGGTGTTTAGTCATGCCGACCACATGACCACAGAGACGTCTTCAGACAGCGCTGGCTCTTTGGCTTTGAAACAGAGATGAACACCGCCCCCTAGAGTCGAGAATGACTAGCACATATGTGCAAGGGGAACCTTTACCCTTACCTTTGCCTAAGCATATTTAAAGTGATTAGCCTAGCATTTTTTATATACGTATTCATAAAAATCTGATTTAGCAAGTAAAAATACACAAAAGCATCTTTCGGAAGGAAATAGCAAGTGACGGGCCCTCACTCTGACCCCTAGTAATGGCTGTAAAAATATATGAAGGCAATAAAAGCTGTGTGTTTTAATTAGACTGTTCTACTAGCTGGCTCTTATCTAATATTTAAAGGCTTCCTGACATCCATTTCCAGCTTTAACAGTGAGTAAAACAAGGGTAGCAAGGATATTTATAGTCTAGAGACAAGCTGATGGTTACAATTCAGGGGGAAAGAAATTAAGCATTCCAGATTTTGCTTGCTACATTGAGCTTCAGTGATCATGCTTTCTCGTGATCCCCACCGTGGGAGTATCTATAACTTGATATGTCTTTTAAGATAGGAATAAGATGAAAGAAGGCATGGAAAAGTGTAGAGGATGGAGTATTTTAAGGGAAGACCGTGGCATCTTTTTGTGCATTTAATGTAAGAAATATAGTGTCCTAAGCAGACATGGTTCAGGTGTATAGGATGAAAAGAGAGAAGAAAGGAAGCTGTGTTTTTTCTTCTCATGGTGCAAAAATGGTGTTTGCAAAAATGGTATGGGTAGGATCCTACCCATAAGGGTAGGATTTTCAGGCAAAGAAGGGAGAGATCCCAAATATTGCCAAGCATTTTGAATCTGTATATATATAAAAGTGAAATACCATTCACGCATCATCACAAAATCTCCAGAACCGTAAAGCCTACAAACTTGAAATTTAGCACGTATGTTCCTCTTGGCTTCTAGGTGCCCCGCTAAGAAAGTGTTTTTCAAAATGTCCATCAGATCATTAGTGTTTCTTATACAGTATTTAATATATACAGATTAACATGTTCTGATGCCAAGGAGTTAGGCATTCTACTCCCCTTCCCCACCTGAAAAGAACTCTGTTCCAACTTGCCTCAAATTCCGTTACCTCAGTTCAAACTGGCAGACGTTACACTCCTTCACTCAGGAATGGTCTGGGTTCCTTACATTATTAAACGTTGATACCTTACCAAAATATCTACGCCTTCCACCTATGGAACTACTTTCAGACTCAATGCGGCAGGAGAGACATTCCCGTATGTGTTTCAATCACCACCACCAATGAGCCAACGGATTGTGAACTGAATTTTTCCTGCATAGCCCAATCACATAGTTTCGATGTGAAGTATGGGTAGTTAAATGATATAACACATACATCATTAAGTCACTTCGTAAACTTCTCAGTTGCATCCCTAGTAGAATTCAAGTTCACCCAGTAACATCAGTTGCTGGAAGATCCTAGGACTGTAGGGTCCTTGGCAATTTCTGAGCTTGGTTGTTTTCTTACAGATGTTTCATTATCCAATTAGGTGATATCATCAGTGCTACAAGACAGTGGGGGTTTACCCCCTCTTTATATACAGTGGCTTGCCTTGCCAGTGTTGGTGGAAGTATTCTTGGTGATTCCTTGTTCTAGGATATCTAGGAATAAGAAATCCTCCATTCAGCATGTAACTCATTTAAGATGTTTACTCTCAAACAGCATAGGGAACTCTACTGATATGTGAATTGTTCGAAAAAAACAAAACAAAAAAACAAGAGATGAGGCATACGGGATATTTGAAAAACTACCAATCCTTGGGTACATCTACCTAGCCCATTAGATCCCGCAGAAGAGATATATTATGGGTCTCGTCTATTAAGGAATCTGACAAGATTCAGGAAAATGGCACCAATCTTTTGGAACATAGTTCTTCCAGAATTTAGATCAACCCCAAAGATCTGGCCTTTAGGAAGGACCTAAGAATGTGGCTGTGCCACCGTGCTTGGAGGGTCTGGTAATATGGTAAGAGATTTCTTAAAATTAAAATAGGTACTTCCTTTCTAAAAAGCAAGCAAGTTTAGAAATTAAGTGTTTTCCTACCATGTGACTTTGGTAGCTTTTTCTAAAGACTGGAAAGAGGAAAATTGGATTAGCTTGGAGCAAGGTGGAACATCTAGGACCTACCTAGATTCTAGGTAGTTCAAATAGAGATCTAGAATTTACACTGAGGATTGCTCATTCATTATTGATTGGAAGAGGAATCTTCAACTATTTTAAGCACTGATGTTACAGAATAGAATAGAATAGAATAGAATAGAATAGAATAGAATAGAATAGAATTCTTTATTGGCCAAGTGTGATTGGGCACACAAGGAATTTGTCTTTGGTGCAGATGCTCTCAGTGGACATAAAAAGACAAGATACATTCGTCAAGAATCGTAAGGTTCAACACTTAATGATAGTCACAGGGTACAAATAAGCAATCAGGAAACAATCAATATCCATATAGCACAAAGTTACATTCCTGCAGTCATAAGTGGGAGAAGATGGATGATAGGAATGATGAGAAGACTAATAGTAATAATGATGCAGCCTTAGTGAATAGTTTGACAATAGTGAGGGACTTATTTGTGTAGCCGAGTGATAGCATTCAGGGAAAAAAATGTTCGTGTCTAGTTGTCTTGATGTGCAGTGCTCTATAGTGTCATTTTGAGGGTAGAAGTTGAAACAATCTACCCTATTTTTCAGAGTATAAGACGCACCAAGGTTTTGAAGAGGCAATTTTTTTAAAAAAGTAAGTAGGTAGATAGAGGGGGAGAGAGAGAAATACAGTAGATAGGAGGGAGAGAGAGAGAGTAGGTAGGTAGATAGAGGGAGGGAGGGGGGAGAGAGAGAGAAAGAGAAATACGTTAGGTAGGGAGAGAGAGAGTAGGTAGGTAGGTAGATGGAGAGAGAGAGAGAAATACAGTAGGTAGGGAGAGAGAGAGAGAGAGAGAGAGAGAGAGAGAGAGAAGGTAGGTAGGTAGGTAGGTAGGTAGGTAGGTAGGTAGGTAGGTAGGTAGGTAGGTAGGTAGATGTTTCCACGTGTATTTATCCATGTGCTGGAGAAGGAAATTGCTGACAACTTGCAGCACCTAAGACTTCGTTTCTGCTGGTACAGCACTTGATCAATCTAATTCTCATCAATCACTCTAACTAAAGAGCTTTCCAAAAGGGGAAAAAAAAGATTTTGCACTCTGCAAACCTCCCCAAACTGGGCCGTTTTTCGCAAAAACGGCCCTTTTTTTTCAAATAAAAGGCATGAATAGCCTTGGGGGGCTTGCAGAGTGCTCCTGGGGGGGGCAAAATCTAGCATAAATGGCCCTTTTTCACAAAAACGAGCCCGTTTTTTGTCAAAAGAATTGCATGCATAGCCTTATGGAGGCTTATAGGGTGTTGCTAGGGGCTGGGGGGGGGGGCAAAAGACGGCCCATTTTATGCTCATTTCTGCCCTCCCCAGGAGCTCTCTGAAAGCCTCCATGAGGGTATACACGGCCATTTTTGTGAATGGGCGGGGCTTCAGGAGGCAAAAAAATGCTGTATTTGATGTATAAGACTCACTCAGATTTTCAGCCTCTTTTTGAGGAAAAAAGGTGTGTCTTATACTCCGAAACATATGGTATGTCCAGGATCCGAGGGGTCTGTAAATATTTTCACGCCCCTCTTTTTGACTCGTGCAGTGTACAGGTCCTCAATGGAAGGCAGGTTGGCAGTAATTGTTTTTTCTGCAGTTCTGATTCTCCTCTGAAGTCCGTGTCTGCCTTGTTGGGTTGCAGAGCCACATCAGACAGTTACAGAGGTGCAAATGACAGACTCAGTAATTCCTCTGTAGAACTGTATCAGCAGCTCCTTGGGCAGTTTGAGCTTCCTGAGTTGGCGCAGAAAGAACATTCTTTGTTGTGCTTTTTTGATGACATTGTTGATGTTAGGTGTCCATTTTAGGTGTTGAGATATGATACAACCTAGAAATTTGAAGGTCTGTACTGTTGATACTTACGACACCTTGAGGCAACTATTGCAGAGCTGTTGACTGTAGACCAATGAATCTTTTCTCTAACAGAGGTTAATAATGCAACCCCTGACACCCCCTGGCTGCAAATACATTATTCATATGAATAAAAAAGCATCTCAGCTTGAGACTAATTGGCTTCCTCAAGTATTGGAGGTACCAACATTTCCCCAAACATATTCACTTCCAACTTAATGTTAATATTGGGTGCAATTTGCCTAATGGCCAAGTGTGTGCTATTTTAATTCAAGCTGATGCACAGCTGGAAGGTTATAGCCTTCCAAGAGCAACATTAACTGTCAGAGTTTGTTGCATAAATTCAAATTCAGAAGCACACACAGATAACTGATGCAGCAGGGTTCATTAACTTCTTTATATACATAAGAATAAATGAATAAATGTACAATACCAACAGGTGGTTCTTCCAGCTAAATGCAAGGCAGGAGAGTTATAGGCAAGCACAAGAAGTTAGCTTCATTTCAGCAGACAAGCCCAGACAGACTGCTAGTTTACTTCTCAGAGCAGCAGACTGCTTAAGTTTCTGTTTCAATTCTCTGCACAGACTCAGATCTGTTTAAGCTCCCATTGGCTGATTTAGTTGCTATGCCTATTCATTGGCTGACCTTGTTCCCATGTCTCTCCCAGTCATGAGTATTTTAATATTAGTTTATTCTCAGATAGGCTGGAAATGACAGACCCAGAAATTTTTTTTGCACACTTTTTTGAGTGTCCAAAAATGTTTTCTGAGTAGTCTTCAGAAACACACTTTTGGGTTGATTTCTATTTGCAATCTTAACCAACTGCAATGTTGACACCCATTTGTATTTAAAAGAATGGTTTGCCTTCCCGGTACAGCAGGGAAGTCCTAGATGCAAGCAGCTCATTGGGTGATTATCTTCAGGGCTGTAATTATGAGGATTAAATCAGGAACAATCTTCATAAACTTCATCAAGTGCAACAAAAATGATTAGGAAGCTGGAGGCAAAAACGTACAAAGAATGGTTACAGGAATTGGGTATGTCTAGTCTATTGAAAAGGTCTAGGGGCAGTGGTGGGATTCAAAATTTTTACTACCAGTTCTGTGGGCGAGACTTGGTGGGTGTGGCATGGCTTGGTGGGCGTGGCAGGGGAAGGATACTGCAAAATCCCCATTCCCTCCCCACTCCAGGAAAAGGATACTGCAAAATCCCCATTCCCTCCCCACTCCAGGGGAAGGATACTGCAAAATCCCCATTCCCTCCCCACTCCAGGGGAAGGATACTGCAAAATCCCCATTCCCTCCCGATCATCTGGGACTCGGGAGGCAGAGAATAGATGGGGGCGGGGCCAGCCAGAGGTGGTATTTACCGGTTCTCTGAACTACTCATAATTTCTGCTACCAGTTCTCCAGAACTGGTCAGAACCTGCTGAATACCACCTCTGACTAGGGGTGACATGATAGCAGTCTCCCAATATTTGAGGGGCTGACACAAAGAAGAAGGGGGCCCCCTTATTTTCCAAAGCACCAGAAGGCAGGACAAAAGCAATGGATGGAGACTAATCAAGGAGAGAAGTAACCTAGAACTAAGGAGGATTTACTAACAGTGAGACCAATTAACCAGTTCCACCTCTCCCTGAAGTTGTATGTGTTCTACACTGGGGATTTTTAAGAAGAGCCTAGACAATGATTTATCTGGTATGGTTGATCGGAGGTTAAATTAGAAGACCTCCAATGTTCCTTCCACCTTGGTTTTTCTGTTAATAAAAAGAGCATGTAAGAAGGATTGCAAGTGGCCTTAATTTTCGCAGTCTCCCAAACATATTTTTATGATCTTACAGATAATTTGTTGGTACTACTTGCTGCCATCTTCTCTTCCACAGCCTCCATCTGTTCATTTCTTTCTTCTAGAGGAACACTTGGGTAATTTGGCAGTGCTCATTATCCAATGCTCAGCAACGTGTTTTATGAAAATATTGAAAGGGCATCTTAATACCAATGCCTCAAGGCCTGGGGGGCATTCTTCCACTGAGAAATACCACTCCCCTCTAAGCATAACTACTTTAGCATCTAGCAAGCAATCCCGGCAATTTTATCTGAAAGTCAAGCTCAACTCACGTTCCATTCCAAATAAAAAAAAAAAAATGAAAGGGATCCCATCCTAAAGAGGTTCCCCAAAACACTGAAACTCTGCTTATTTCTCTGGTTCCCTTTTTTCTGGACACCCCTCCTTTTCTTCTTTTATTTTATTGTTCTAGTGCTTTTAAACAGATGGTTAAATTCCAAACTCATTTGAGATTCAGTTGCTCCTTAAAAATGAGTGTTTTTCAACCTTGGCAGCTTTAAGATGTATAGACCAGAGGTCGTATCCAGGAAGTTCTGACCAGTTGAGTAGTTCGGAGAACTGGAAAATACCACCTCTGACTGGCCCCACCCCCATCTATTCTCTGCCTCCTGAGTATCAGATGATTGGGAGGGAATGGGGATTTTGCAGTATCCTTCCCCTGGAGTGGGGAGGGAATGGGGATTTTGCAGTATCCTTCCACTGGAGTGGGGAGGGAATGGGGATTTTGCAGTATCCTTCCCCTGGAGTGGGGAGGGAATGGGGATTTTGCAGTATCCTTCCCCTGGAGTGGGGAGGGAATGGGGATTTTGCAGTATCCTTCCCCTGGAGTGGGGAGGGAATGGGGATTTTGCAGTATCCTTCCCCTGGAGTGGGGAGGGAATGGGGATTTTGCAGTATCCTTCCCCTAGAGTGGGGAGGGAATGGAGATTTTGCAGTATCCTTCCCCTGGAGTGGGGAGGGAATGGAGATTTTGCAGTATCCTTCCCCTGGAGTGGGGAGGGAATGGAGATTTTGCAGTATCCTTCCCCTGCCATGCCCACCAAGCCACATCCACCAAGCCACACCATGCCCGCCAAGCCACGCCCACAAAACCTTTTGAATTCCACCACTGTTTAAGATGCATAGACCTCACCTCCCAGAAGCTAAGGAATTCAGAGAATTGAAGTCCACACACCTTAAAGCTGCTGAGTTTAAGACTGCCAAACACTGCCTTAAATTTTGGTAAATAAATAGAGTTTATTGGAGGACAATAAATAATTGTAATAACACAGATCTTGAACTAAAGCAAGAGTAGGCCACATAAAACTCTCTCTAAAACTCCATGGGTCAATTTTTTGAGAACAGGAATCACAGCTTCCCACAATATTGGTGTGAACATTTCAGAAAAAAGTGAAGATAGCGACTCCAAGTGAGATCTCTCCAAGGTAGAACCGCTATAAAAGAAGGGTACAATTTGTAGCTAGATAAAAGAAAATCTGAAAAAGAAAACATTCTCTCCATCCTTCTCCATGACAGCCAGTTTGGTTTATTGGTTATAGCATCAGTCTAGAAACTGGGAGACCATAGTTGTAGTTCTGTTGGCAAGGCCCAACAGAGACTTCATTTCCTTAGAGTCTTGTGAAAAAAATCAGGTGGAACAATGGCTGATGGCCTCTTTCTATTGGTCCACAATAGAAAGTGTCTCACATATTGCATTACAGTATGGTACGCTGGTTTAATTGCGCAGACAGGAAGGCAATACAGAGAGTGATCAATTCAGCACAAGAAACCATTGGTTGCCCTCTGACACCACTAGATGACATCACCAGGTCTCGCTGCTTTAGCAGAGTAAGGAAGCTACTCAGAGATAATTCACACCCTGGTCGGTGTCTCTTCGCACTTCTACCATCGGGCAGAAGACATCAAAGTATAGTCAGTTGAACAAATAGGTTTAAAAATAGTTTCTATCCTTGGGCTGTCATACTATTAAACACAACCACAATCACTCCACACACACACACACACACACACAGAGAAATGTATGACTAGTTTTTTTCTTTTTCTTTCTGCCTCTTTATTTCTTTTCCCCTAATTACTTGTATTGGGATTATTCTTTATACTATTTATGTTGTTTGTATTTGTTATCATGGATTGCACCAGTGAGGCTAAAACCAATTTCGTTGTATTTATTTTGTACAATGACAATAAAGGCTATGCTATACTATAGTCCCACCTTAAACACAATGCCAGCTAGGTGGCTTGGGCCAGTCCCTCTCTCTCAGCCCTGGGAAGGAGCAAATGGCAAGTCGCTTCTGAGAAAAACCTTGCCAAGAAAACTGCAGGGATTTGTTCATGTAGTCATTAGGAATCAAGAATGACTCAAAGGCAAAGTAAGAGACAATTTGAACTGGTGGTTATGGCACCAGGCTAGAAATCAGAAGACTGTGTTACAGTTCTGCCTTGGGCATGAAGCCAGTTGGATGACTAGAGTCTAGTGGTTCTTTTTTCTCAACCCTGGGAAGAAGAAAGCAAGGGCAAACCACTTCTGAAAAACCTTGTCAGGAAAAGTTTCTATGGAGATTCTCAATCAACCAGGTCATAGATGTCCCAAAAGTGCTTTTTCCAGAAGGCCAATTTGGAGACGCTTCTTGGATGAGAGAAGCGCAATATTTTCAGTGAAAACGATGAAGAAAATCCAGTTGTCTTTTGGAAAAAGCACTTTGGGGACTTATCAAGAAAACTTCGAAGACTGGTCCAGATGGTTGCGAGGGAGGGAGGAAGGAAAGAAAGGAAAGAAGGAAGACTCCTTCGCCCAAAGGAGAGTGGGTCAACCTATTCTCTAAAGCACCAGAGGGCAGGACAAGAAGCGATGGATGGAATCAAGGGGAGAACCAACAATTCAACAATTAATCAGTCGAATGACTTGCCTCCATAAATTGTGGGTGCTCCAACACTGGTGGTTTTTAAGAAGAGTTTGGACATAATTCATTTGAAATGGTACAGGGTTTCCCGCTTGAGCAGGCGTTTGGACTAGAAGATCTCCAAGTTCCCTTCCAATTCTGTTGTTCTGTTATTCTGATATGATTATGCCCATTTAACTTATCCCTCCATTCATTATGTTCACCTCTTCCAACATCCTTCCCCAAAGATTGTTCATCTCTGATCTCTGGAGGGCAAAGAAACCGCCCAATGCACAAACCGAAAGTTTGGGAACAGACTTCCAGTTTGCACGTTGGACTGTTTTCACCGTCCGGAGGGAGAAAAACATCACAAGAGGCAACCCGGACATCCATTCCCAAACTTCTGGTTTGCGTGTTGAGCCATTTTTCGCCCTCCCCAGGCTCCTAAAAAGCCTCTGGAGTCTTGGGAGGCTGAAAAACAGACCTACCGGGCCCACCAGAAGTCAGAAAATGGGCCGTTTCCAGCCTCCGAAGTGCCTCCAGGTGGGGCAGGGGAGGCCGTTTTCACCCTCCCCAGGCTCCAAGAAAGCTGTGCACACATGCGTAGGGCAGTGTGTGGGGGGGTCATGCATGCATGCGCAGGGGGCACAGCATGAGGGGCATTAAATTATGTCGGTGGGCATGCGAGCGGGCGCACCAGAGGAAAAAAAGGTTCACCATGACTGCCATAGAGGTTTTGTATAACATGATGTGATCTGTGTATGTTTCCTTCTCTTATGTCATTCCCTCATCCTATGCTAAATAAATAAATAACAATAAGTCAATATAACATTTGATTTGAGAACTAAACCAAATAGATTATGTACAGGAAAAGCGATGCTATAATGGAAATAAAATATCCAAAAATACGAGAATAAATGTAGTGAGGTTTTTTTTAAATAAAAAAAACCTTCTGTCTAAACAAAGAGAAAGCTAGCCAAATATCTGCAGAGCTTCACGCTTTGCAAATTATGGAGAATGCTCACATGAGAAATAAAACCACAGAGGTGCCATATGATGTTTGCCAAATGTCTATGCAAAATTCATCTTATTTTCCACCGTTTGCATATGTCAACAGTTTTATGCATAGTATATGAGCTGGGCTAAGGAAGAAGCACCTCCATTGCAAAAGATCTCCATGTCCTATGTACATATAAATACAAAATGTAAGGTGGTGGAATTGGAACACACAATATGCCTCTTGAGGGAACCCATCAACCTCTGCCTTAAAGTTGCTGTGAAGTGCAAAAATCACACTGGCAGAGTTTATGAAGCTATAGCATGATTTGCTTAGATTTGGCCTCACCCAATTCATCATCTCAATGAGTAAGTCCCAGATTTTGTTTCTGGCTTAACACAGTGTGTGAATCCAGATAACTGTGACTCAAGTCTATCTCATTGCCCATTTACTTAATTAAAAGCTATTGCATAATTCCCACAGCACTGTCTTATGCCTAAGGATATCTACCATGTAGTAGGACTGTATTACTATTATTCTTCTCATCTTTCCTATTACTTACTCCTTTTGGTATCTTTTGACTATCACCTGTCTGTTAGTTGTATCTCATGGTTTGTGATCGTATCTTATTGATTTATGATTTATCACTTTGTGGCTTTCGTACTGTATATGTTGAGAGCTTATGCATTGGAAACAAATTCCTTGTGTGCCCCATCACTCTTACAAAGATACAGTATTCTGTTCTATTCTATTCTATTCTATTCTGTTCTGTTCTATTCTATGCCATTCCATTCCATTCCATTTTCTACCCTATTCCTTATTCTATTCTATTCCATTCCATTCCATTCTATTTTCTATCCTATTCTTTATTCTATTCTATTCTATTCTATTCCATTCCATTTTCTATCCTATTTTTTATTCTATTCTATTCTATTCCATTCCATTTTCTATCCTATTCTTTATTCTATTCTATTCCCTTTTCTATTTTATTCCATTCCATTTTCTATCCTGTTCTTTATTTTATTCTATTCTATTCCATTCCATTCCATTTTCTATCCTATTCTTTATTCTATTCTATTTTGTTCCCTATTCTAGACTATTCCATTCCATTTTCTATCCTGTTCTTTATTCTATTCTATTTTGTTCTCTATTCTATTCCATTCCATTTTCTATCCTGTTATTTGTTCTATTCTATTCTGCTCCCTATTCTATTCTATTCCATTCCATTTTCTATCCTGTTCATTATTCTATTCTATTCTGTTCTATTCCATTCCACTCCACTCTACCCCATTCCCTTCCTTTTTTTATTTACTCATGCAGGCTTACTTTATTCATAATGTGATTTTGGGACATAGCTTCTCTGCAACCAACTTGTCTGTAATTTACAAACTCAGGCTCACTGCTTACCAGAATATATGAATACCACCTATTGTGCTTTTTTATACAATAAAAACTGGACAAACAAACCATTGACTGTTTGGTGGGGAAATGCAGCCAATAAATTTTGCAACTTTTCTCTCTGCTGTGTCAGTTATCTCACTTTTTGAAAATCAGCTGTTCTCTTTCCTGGCCATGATTGCTACCAGCACAAAGAAGCATTTAGAACCATTAATGAAGTATTGCATGTCTTTTTGGAGGTACTTTTGCTAGTTTTTCCCCTGAGAATTCTATTTCCGGACAAATTGCTCTGTATAATTAGAACTGATTAATACGAACACAAACTGGATCCCCGTCTTTTAAAGAGTGTCAGCTATTTTAGAAGTAAAGTATTTATTAGGCTCAATATAGAACTGGCATGGATTGTGGGAGGATATTAAATTTCAACCTGAGCTTCACTCCTAATGACCACATAGACATAGGCATGTTTCCTTGGTAAAAATTCAAAAGTGGTTTCCCATGGTCTCCTTCTAGTATGCTCTTCCAGCCTCCCAACCTTCCAGATTTTGCGATTGGTTGGTGCTCTCGTTCTGAGAAAGGGAGCTGTGAATTTCATTTTTTGTTGGCTACAGGTCTTTAGAGAAGTAAAGTCTGTAGACATTTCTTAAGTGAATCACTGCAGTTGTTAAATTAGTAACCTGGTTATTAAGTGAACCTGGTTTCCCCATTGACTTTGCTTGTCAGAAGGTCGCAAAAGAGGTTTGCATGACCCCAGGATACTACAACGGTCATAAGTGCGAGTCAGTTGTCAAGCAACCAAATATAAATCACATGACCTTGGGGATGTTGCAACAGTCGTAAGTGTGAAAAATGGTCATAAGTCACTTTTTTCCAATGCTGCTGTAACTTTGAATGGTCATTAAATGAAGTGTTGTAAGTTGAGGACTACCTGTAGTTATTCCTTTTAAAGAATCTCACTCTCAGATTTGTTTGAGAAGTTGGTCATTGCCCCATGATACTCCAGCCAACCGTTCAGAGCTGCCGTCCTGCTGCACCGTCCCTGCTTAGCTCTCTTAAGAAATGGGGGTGGGGGGAGGAAATTGCAGGGTGGGATAGAAGGGGGCAGGATAGAGGAAAGGAAAGGGAAGATCATCATGCCATCCTGTAAGAGCTGCAACCTGCTGAAAGGTCATCCAATGGAATGCAACACCTTCAAGCCTACCCTATTTTCCCCGAAAATAAGGCCTCCCCAGATAATAAGCCCAATCGGGCTTTTGAGCGCATGCCCTAAAATAAGCCCTCCACCAAAAATAAGTTCTCTCTGAAAATATCACAACACAGCAGCAGCCATGAGGT
Organism: Natrix helvetica; assembly: GCF_964273705.1. Taxonomy (NCBI): domain Eukaryota; kingdom Metazoa; phylum Chordata; class Lepidosauria; order Squamata; family Natricidae; genus Natrix; species Natrix helvetica. The sequence goes on from NC_138562.1 coordinate 6,139,459, forward strand.
GACCTCGCCCACTGCCTCTTGTACCTCAAAAATAATAAGACCTCCCCAAAAATAAGGCCAAGGATTTATTTCGGGGGGGGGTCAAAAGAAAATAACACCCTGTTTTATTTTTGGGGAAACAAGTTGTGCAGCTGGGGCCTGTTACCAAAATAATTAATATGAATTCTATTGGACACTCAACCGTAACCAAGGAAGGGGGGAAATAAGACCCAAAGGGAAATGTTAACTACACTCTTTGGGCGTGAAATGCCAGACTCGGCTTTGCTACTCTATAACTGCTGGGCTCTAGTAAAGTGCACTTTCTATGACCAGGAGTCGGAGAGTCTTTCTTTGCTAATGGTCTAACTTGTGACAGCTGATATATGCTAATTGTTCAACTGTGTCCAATTTTCAGCAATTCTATGGGTTTCCTCTCCTCACATATTCTGATCTTATGCAGTGGTTTCAGTTGTTGTTTTTTTAATGCTCTGACTGCTGTTGGCTTTGATGGTGTCCAGAGGTGGTGTCCAACCAGTGTTGGGATTCAAATAATTTAACAACCAGTTCTCTGCCCTAATGACCAGCTGGGTAGGTGTCGATAGGTGGTCATGTGACTGGGTGGGCGTGGCCAACTCAACGTCACTCATGTTGATGGGTCTTAGCTGTTACAATGTAATCAGGGTTAACCGGAGAAGCAGTTTCTGTAATCAGGGCAATAAAGATTAGGCTGGAAACAACACCAGAATGTTTCCTTCCTTCCTGCCTTCCTTACAGGATTAGCCCTGTAAAGTGGGAAAAAACAAAAGAAGATTTCTTCCAACCACCGGTTCTCCGAACTGCTTAGAAAGTTAACAACCGGTTCTCCCCAATAGATGCAAACCGGCTGAATCCTACCACTATACTCCTATTCTGAGTATAACTGCCATTTCCATTTGGACAAAATAAGTAAGAATTTTGTGATTTTTGCCTGCCAGCAATACATCTGGTTTTATATACGCTTCTTGATCACCTTTGTGGGCCAAGGGATGCACAGGAAGGCCAGCCAAACAATAACATATCATTAAATTAATAAATGTTGAACTCTGTGATATTTCTAGCAAATTTATGGTCAAAGTGTTTCACAACAACAAAGACATCTGGAAACATCTTCTAAGGGAATTCCCTGTTTTACGGTCTTATTTCGCTGCATGTTTCTAGTTCCGAGACACCTTAATATTTTAAGTTCCTAAAGAGAGGTGGCAGGAATGACTGTGAAATGCTTATTTCCAGGACTGTAGTTTTCTTGTCACCGTGTAATTGTAAGTGATAGTTTACAAGTTAAAATTAAGTTGTCATGGCTGTACTTGTCAAGAAGCTTACAGGAATATTTCTTGTTTTCTTATTTATTATACTCCTCATCTTTGTTGCTCCACTGCATGAAGCAGGGAAAGTAAAATTGTTTTGTTATGTGGTATTTTAATTCTGCCTAGGACCGGGATGGTGACAGGTGGCACACGGAGCCATTTGTCAGGGAACGCGAGGCATTGCCCTGTCAGCTGGCCAGCGCGTATGTGTGCACTGGCCAGCTGACTTTAGCCTTTTTTTGAGGCCATTTTTCGCGCTCCCCAGCCTCCAGAGGCTTTATAGGACTGTTTTTCGTCCTCAGGAATGGACTTCCGGTTTGCTCATAGTGCCAATTTAAGTCCTCCAGAGCCTTCAGGGAAGGCTCTGGAGCCTTCCAGTTTAAGGGCCAGTTTAAGCCCTCCTGAAGGTTCCTCAAGGCTCTGGAGGGCTTAAACCGGTCCTACGAGCAAACTGGAAGTTCATTCCCAAACTTCTGGTTTGCCCGTAGGGGCGTTTTTTTGTGCTCCGGGGGCTTCAGGGAAGCTGCTGAAGCCTCCGGAGGGCCTCTGGGGGGGACAGGGGAGGCTGTTTTCGCCCTCCCCAGGCTCCTATAAAGCCTCTGGAGCTTGGGGAGGGCGAAAAAAGCATGCAAAAATGGGCGGGAGCACTGTCATGAACGCATGCGCGCTGGGGGTTGTGCATTGCATTATGGGTGTGGCATGCCCACCATAACCCCCCTGCGCTCCCCCCACTTTTGGCACGCAAGCCAAAAAAGGTTCGCCACTGCTGGCCTAGGAGAAACTCTAGGGACGCGGTGGCTCAGTGACTAAGACCCTGAGCTTGTCAATCAGAAAGGTCAACAGTTCGGTGATTCGAAAAATGCGAGTAGAAAAATAGGAACCACCTTTGGTGGGAAGGTAGCAGCATTCCATGCATCTTTGTTGTTCAGTCATGCCGGCCACATGACCACAGAGACTCCTTTGGACAGCGCTGGCTCTTAGGCTTTGAAACGGATATGAGCACTGCTCCCTAGAGTCAGGAACGACTAGCACATATGTGCGAGAGGAACCTTTACCTTTAGGAGAAACTCTGGGTCTTAAGTTAGAACTTCTAGAACCATAGGCTGGCTTAAATGTCAAGTAGGTCAGAGATTTGAGACTACATTATTTTTGAATTCTTCCTGCCTATTACTAACAAGAAGGACTTACTTCTCCATTGAGCCTCAAGCATGAGCCACCTATGTCTTCAAAGGAAACTTGGTGCATCAGTCTTGGTTTCTGGTGTAGGCCTGGAGAGTCAAGATCACCAGATTCAAGTTGCCTCTGAGGACTGGACTATCAACTATCTCTTCCTCTTCTCTAGTGGAGAGCAGAATGAGATGGACCAAGAGGGAGATTCCTGTACCAGAAGATTCAGTGAAGTGGCTTTATCCTCTGAGACAACTTGGTTCATCGGTCTTGGTTTCTGGTGTAGGCCTTTCAGACATGGGGAGTCAAGGTCATCAGACTCAAGTTGACTCTGAGGATAGACTATCAACGATCTCATCTTCTCTTCTAGTAGAGAGCAGGATGAGATAAGACCAAGGATGAGATTCCCCCATACCCGAAGATTCAATAAAGTGGCTTTATTCTATTAGACGTGCATATTCCATTTTAATGCCATCTGATCTAAAATGTCAGGTTCTACTCTTGCAACCTGCCCAGAGAGCGTTGGTAGTTTTGCAATCCCATAAACAATCAGGAACTGGTAAAATGAAGCCAATGCGAAGAAATTGCCCGGTTATTCATTTGGCATGAAATAGAACCTGTAAAACAGAAAGCTTAACATACCATTGCATTATTTCAAAGTAATTGATCTCCCACCGCCCTTTTAAATGATGGACGACTCTTTTTATGCCAAGTCGACATTACATTTTGTGTTGTAGTTTGTGTAAAGGGAAATAGAGATACCGGAGGTAGAGAGAGAGAAACAGTTTAATGTTTCCAAGAAATCTGAGCCATAAAATGAATGCTGCCAACTCACGCTAAACCAATGACTTTCTTTTTTCGATAGGTAACTTGCCTTCATGATTTCTTTGGTGATGATGATGTATTTATCGCTTGTGGCCCAGAAAAATTCCGCTATGCCCAGGATGACTTTTCTCTGGATGAAAATGGTAAAATCTCTTCCACTATTATTATTATTATTATTATTATTATTATTATTGTTGTTGTTGTTGTTGTTGTTGTTGTTGTTATTATTATTATTGTTGTTGTTGTTGTTGTTGTTGCATCAACAGAATTGTATCACAGCGGCCAGTTGTTTCGCCGGATTTGGCATTAATTACTAGTCGGGCCCCACCCAGGGGCCTAGGACGTCGTAACGTATTTTCGTAATATGTGTGCGGATCCAAGCAGTGCGGCCTTTTGCATTTGTCTGATGGTGATTTTGTCAATTTTTAACTGTTTTAAATGTAATTCCAGTGCTTTTGGAATAGCACCCAGTGTGCCGATTACCACTGGAATTACCACTGCTGGTTTGTGCCATAATCGTTGGATTTCGATTTTTAAGTCGTGGTATTTCGCGATTTTTTCATATTCCTTCTCCTCGACCCTGCTATCACCTGGTATTGCGATGTCTATGATTGTAACCTTCTTTTTCTCAACCAGTGTGATGTCTGGTGTATTATGCACCAGTATTTTATCCGTTTGTATGCGAAAATCCCACAAGATCTTGACCATCTGACCCTCGATGACTTTTTCAGGCTTATGTTCCCACCAGTTTGTTGCTGTTTTAATATTATAATTTTTGCACAAATTCCAGTGGATCATTTGTGCCACTGAATTGTGACGTATTTTATAGTCAGTCTGCTCGATTTTTTTACAGCAGCTGAGTATGTGGTTGTTGTTGTTGTTATTGTTGTTGTTGTTGTTGTTGTTGTTATTATTATTATTATTATTATTATTATTATTATTATTATTATTATTATTATTTTAAAGGGGAAGGGTATCTTCTGACTAAATTGGGAGTTATCTTGCATTTGTATTAGACATTTTATATGCAATAAAATTGCTTAGACTCACAATAGAATTCAGGTTGCATTTTATGCATCTCACTGGATCCCAACCACCATAATTGGAACCCAATTGAAATTCCTGTGAGGTCTTAGTACTGCTTTATAAAACCTTAGTAAGACCGCACCTGGAATATTGTGTCCAATTTTGTCCACCACACTACAAAAAGGATGTTGAGACTTTGGAAAAAGTGCAAAGAAGAGCAACTAAGGTATTAAAGGCCTGGAGACTAAAACATATGAAGGACAGTTACAGCTAGTCTATAGAAACTGGGTGCTGAAATAATGCAATGCACGCATGACACACACACATGCATGTTTCCCACCCCCCACGCATGTATGCGTGACCCCCCACATGCATGTGTGTCTCCCACATGCGCCCCCCCATGCATGCATGGCAGAGACCCCAAAACCAGCTGGCCAGCAGGAGGCTTGCACACATGCACGGTGGAGGTGAGCTGGGGTGATGGCTCATGTGCCCCTCAGAGAGGGCTCTGCGTTCCACCTGTGACATGCGACCTCACGGGACTAGAGCGTCATGATAACAGTCTTCCAGTTTTTGAGGTGCTGCCACAAGGAAGAGGGGGGTCAATCTATGTTCCAAAGCACCTGAAGGCAGACAAGAAATAATGTTTTCTGTTTCACAAGAAGATTGTAAATCTCATCAAAGTCTTTTTGGCTTCTTGCCACACTGTCCCCTCTATAAATCTGCTTATTAGTTTCCCTTTAGAGAAAACCTGGCAGTTGTGTAAGACTTCACACATTTGCCCCTCCTGCCATCTCTGGGCTAAGAAACCCTGATTCATTTGGAATCTATTAAAGACGTTTAATACCTTGTAAGAACTAAGCAAGATTGTTGTTCATGGCAGATTGCTTCTCCAGACTATGACAGACATCCTTGTTTTTGTGGGAATTGTCCCCGTTTGCAAGAAATTATCATTATCTGGATCTCTTTCACCTGGTTTTCCTCTCTTTTTATTATCTTCCAAATGTTTTGGAGTGTTTGGGAGAGTGAATGTCACATCTTTCTGTATCAGTTTCTATGCTACATAGGAATTGAAGTTCCTCCACAGCTTCTATATCTATCTATCTATCTATCTATCTATCTATCTATCTATCTATCTATCTATCTATCTATCTATCTATCTATCATCTATTCCTTCCTTCCAGCCATCTATCCTTCCTTCCTTCCTTCCTTCCATCCATCCATCCATCCATCCATCCATCCATCCATATCTATCTATCTATCTATCTATCTATCTATCTATCTATCATCTTTCCTTCCTTCCTTCCTTCCTTCCTTCCTTCCTTCCATCCATCCATCCATCCATCCATCTATCTCTATCTCTATCCTTCCTTCCTTCCTTCCTTCCTTCCTTCCTTCCTTCCTTCCATCCATCCATCTCTATCTATATCTATCTATCATCTATCTATCTATCTATCTATCTATCTATCTATCTATCTATCATCTATCTATCTACTGTATCTATCCCATCGATCCTTCCTTCCTTCCATGCATCTATGCATCCATCCATCCATCCACCCACCCACCCACCCACCCAGGACTGGAAATGCAAAGACCATCTGGCTGGTGCACAGATGCCTGTTTTCTGGCCGTTTTCTATGAAGTTTTCAGGCTGTTTTGGGGCTGTTTTCTGGGCATTTTCAGGCCAAGAATGGTCCAAAAAACAGCCCAGAAAACAGCCTTGAAAATGGCTCCAAAAAGGCCTGGTTTTCAGGCCATTTTGGGGGGTGTTTTTCAGGCCATTTTCAGGCTGTTTCCTGGGGCTCCTGCACCCGTTAAGACTAGCTAGGACATCTGCGCGCATCTGCGCATCAGAAGCCTGTGGAGCAGCTGGCAGTGGTTGTGCCACAGGTTCACCATCATGGATATAGGTGTTCAGTTCCAAAAAGCATCACGTTTGCCAGGCTCTTGTGAGTGTGTTCTGTTTATTGTTTCCCTTACAGAGTGTCGAGTAATGAAAGCAAACCCCCCGCCTACCACCCCAGGAAGCAAGTCATCTCCAACCCCACAGAAGAGCGCTGCAAAAAGCCCAGCTCCATTGCGCCGGAGCAAATCACCAGCTGATTCAGGTAACCTTCAGGATGGTGAGTGATTGTTCTCTTCCAACCAATAAACATGAGCTCCTCATGGATCTAGGGGATAAATTAACTTAATTGAGAAACATGTCCCTCTTGGATTGGAGACTGACCAATTCCAATGCTATGGAAGAGTCCATGAAATAACCTGGTCTTTGCTTATTTCTGCTGCCTTCTGTCCCCATGCTGGCTAATCTTGCCGATGATGTCCATCCAAACTCTAACTCACCGGATTAGGCTTGGAGAACGGAGTGAAGTGATTGACTAAGACAGTAGCGGTAGCTGCTACTGCAGTTTATTGCCATTAGTTGTGTCATCTGCATTCCAGAAGAAAGACTATTTTAAACTATTTATTTCGTTGCATCCTGACTTTGTTATTTTTGCAAATAACTCAAGGCGGTCAACATGTCTAACTTCCTCCCCACAGCAACGAAATGTGAGATGGACTGGGCTGAAAGAGTGGGACTGGCTCAAGGTCACCCTGTTGACTGTCATGGCTAAGGCAGGACTAGAACTCACACACTCCCGGTTTCTAGCCTGCTGCCTTAACCACGAAACACAGCTGGTTGACCCAAAGGTGCTTTTTCAAAAGGCAGCTGGACTTTGTTTTTCCTTAAAAACATTTTGCTTTTCACCCAAGAAGCTTCTTCAGTTCACAAACTGGTTATGCCAGGGGTGTCAAACTCAAGGCCTGTGGGCCAGATCCGGCCCAGGATGTGGTCGTACCTGGCCTACGGGGCCGTCCTGGTATACTCATTGCGAAGAGGAAACATGCCAGCAATTTGGGGAGTGGTGTCAAGCTGGCCATGCCCACCCAGTTGGCCACGCCCACCCAATCAGCCACACCCACCCACCCATCCCAAGGTCAACCACAGCCCTGATATGGCCCTCAATGAAATTGAGTTTAACACCCCTGGCTTATGCGCTTCAAAACTTTGACTAGCACTTCCTTAAAATTGGAGCCCAATATTATGAATCTTTTCCCCTGGCATTTCTCATTTGATTCGATAAAAATGTGGCTTCAGTTTTTCTACAAAGGAAAAGAGGATTTCAATGGGATTCTTATGGAGGGAGGGAGCACAAAGTCTTTGTGCTTGTTTAGTTGCTTTGTTCTTCACAATAGCCCCGCAACAATGCTGTGTTATAATATATCACAGTTTGAGTAGGAAATCATAGTTATTCTACAGTTTGATGAAATTCTTGGAACTGGGTGAGATGTGCAATAGACAGCTTTGATTCCAGAAAAGACATCGATTAATTTCAATGATGATCAGAAGCCCTTCTGCAGTGTGTGTGTGTGTGTGTGTGTGTGTGTGTGTGTGTGCGTGTGTGTCAGAAAAAATGAAATTATGATACATGGATTTTATTTGATAATTAGAAAAAAATACCGATAGTATGTAATAGAAAAAATGAAAGTTGTGTTGTAAACATAGAGTAAGAGGTTAATATGAATTCATTCTGCTATCTGTTGCAAAAGAGAGTTGGAAGTCATTTTTATATTTCTTTTTCTTTCTTTTATTAATTTATTATTTATTTTATTTACTAGATTTTTATCCTACCTTTATTACTTTACAAGTAATAACTCAAGATGGCAAACATATCTAATACTCATTTCTTCTCCTTTTCTTTCTGCTTTGCTTTCATTTTCATTCCTTATTTTCCCCCTCTATTTTAATTATTAGTTTTTGTTAGTTTTTATCTCTTTATTTTTTATTTATTTAAAATTTATTGGTTTTTTTTAAAAAAAACCTCTAATTTTATTTATTTTTTAAAAAGAAAGGAAGCATCTTTTAGAAGAGAAGGAACAGCTGCTACCTCCAAACAATAATGGGAATCTTTCTTGCTCGTTCCCATCCTATGATGGTGTGAGAATCAAGAAACATAGCCTATTGATCTATTAGATTCAATAAGTCCTATGGATAATAGAAGGCTCCAGAAGAAAGAGATATGAACCAAAGTTTTCAGCTAGGATGATTTCAAAATTTACCAGAAATATTTATAATCCTGCTGAACCGTTGCTAACTGTGAAATATGTTTTTCTAAAATATGCATTTGTATGGATTCCCGTTTAAAACAGGAAGAATGAAACTGTTGGAAACGAGGAATTGAAAGTAATGTACACAGGTGTTCACAGATAGTGACAGTCAATTGTGAACCATGTATGTGGTTAGAGCAACGAAGATGATAAAAAGGTCTGAAGGCTAAACCGTATGTTAAAGGATGGAGGGAACTAGGTATGTCTAGTCGAATGAAGAGAAGGACCAGGGATGATGTGATAGCAGTTTTCCAATACTTGAGGAGCTGTCACAGAGAAGATTCTCCAAAGCATCTGAAGGCAGAACAAGAAGCAATGGGTAGAAACCGAGGGGTGGGAGCGAAATGCTACCGGTTCGCAACGGTTCGCACGAACCGGTAGGGACAATTGCCGTTGGTTCTGTCAACCGGTAGTAATAAAAAGCTTCTGAGGATCGCTCAGCTCAGCTATGAGCCGCACAATCGTTGGAAGCTTTTTTTTCACTTTTTAGTTCAAGATCGGCTCGGAGCTCTTTGGTTTATAGCAGTCCTTGTAGGACTTGTTATATCTCATTGGCATTAATATGATAATGCAATGCGTTACTGCTATTATATCTTTTATATCTATTCATTTCTAATGTTCCAAATTATTAGAAACAATAAACCTCTGCTCTTAAAAGTAAGAATTTTTGCTTGTGTTGTTGCCTTTGTTTCCTATTGGAATTTTCCTTTCACAATGGGAAGGAATTGATTCTTTTTTTCCCCCCATCTCTGATATATTCAGAGAAAACCGGGCAAGATAACATGCTTGGTGCAGTTTCTAGTTTAAGAGTGGGCTGATCAATCTGCCAACAATAGAAAGTATTATTCAATCTCCTATAGACAAAGAAGGGTATTTTGTGTTCAGGCAAAGTCAAGTAGCTGAAGAGGCTCACATGAGGCAAGAAATTAACAACGACAATGCACTGTTTGTTTTCACCTCTGAGCTGGGCAAAAAAAAAACACCTTAATAGACAAAAATGTCCATCTCTCTGGTTTGTCACACCAATTGTTGGCAGTAGTTCAGCGGAACTGACACAGCTGCAAAGTAGCGTTAATCTTCCTTGTAGGCCTCCATTATTTTTTTTACCAAGGTGGGAGATGATTAGGACCAGTGATGAGATTCAAAAACTTTTACTAGCGGTTCAGTGGGCATGGCTTTTTGGGCATGTTGTGGCTTTGTGGGAGTGGCAGGGGAAGGATACTGCAAAATCGCCATTCCCTTCCCACCCTACTAACCTGCTTTCCAGCTACGTTCTCCTGTTCAGGGCAACAAAAGAAGATCAGGTGGGAGGCAGCAGGGGCGCGGCCAGCCTATTTGCCGGTTCTCCAAACTACTCAAAATTTCCACTGCTGGTTCTCCAGAACCTGTCAGAACTGGCTGAATACCAACTCTGATTGGGACCCTATGGAAGAAACAGAGACTATGTTATCTGGAGAAGCTTTACAGTGAGATGCGTAGAAGATCATGTTTCTAGTTCAGGATTGAAATGAGGCATCCTTGGTGCCCTCTCAGCTTGGTAGTTTTCTTGCAGAAGTTTCATTACCCAACTAGATAACATCCTCCGTGCCAGTGAATTTGGGCAAACAGAAAGAATAGAGCACATAGTCTGCAATACCAGGACTGTATCAGAGGTGATATTCAGCAGGTTCTGACAAGTTCTGGAGAAACTGTAGTGGAAATTTTGAGTAGTTTTGGAGAATCGGTAAATACCACTTCTGATTGGCTCCGCCCCATCTATTCTCTGCCTCCCAAGTCCCAGCTGATTGGGAGGAAATGGAAATTTTACAGTATCCTTCCTCTGCCATGTCCACCAAGCCACACCACATCATGCCCACCAAGCCACGCCCACAGAACCAGTAGTAAAGAGGTGAGGCATAAGGGATATTTGAAAAACTACCTATCCTTGGGTACATCTATCTAGACCATTAGATCCTGCAGAAGAGATTATTATGGGTCTCGTCTATTAAGGAATCTGACAAGATTCAGGAAAATGGCAGCAATCTTTTGGAACATAGTTCTTCCAGAATTTAGATCGACCCCAAAGATCTGGCCTTTAGGAAGGACCTAAGAATGCGGCTGTGCCACCATGCTTGGAGGGTCTGGTAATATGGTAAGAGATTTCTTAAAATTAAAATAGGTACTTCCTTTCTAAAAAGTAAGCAAGTTTAGAAATTAAGTGTCTTCCTACCATGTGACTTTGGTAGCTTTTTGCAAAGACTAGAAAGAGGAAAGTTGGATTAGCTTGGAGCAAGGTGGAACATCTAGGTCATTCAAATAAAGATCTAGAATTTACGCTGAGGATTGCTCATTCATTATTGATTGGAAGAGGAATCTTCAACTATTTTAAGCACTGATGTTACAGAATAGAATAGAATAGAATAGAATAGAATAGAATAGAATAGAATGGAATAGAATAGAATTCTTTATTGGCCAAGTGTGATTGGGCACACAAGGAATTTGTCTTTGGTGCAGATGCTCTCAGTGTACATAAAAAGACAAGATACATTCGTCAAGAATCCTAAGGTACAATACTTAATGATAGTCATGGGGTACAAATAAGCAATCAGGAAACAATCAATATCCTTATAAATTGTAAGGATACAAGCAGCACAGTCCTGCAGTCATAAGTGGGAGGAGATGGGTGATAGGAACGATGAGAAGACTAATAGTAATAGTAATGCAGCCTTAGTGAATGCTTTGATAGTGGTGAGGGAATTATTTGTTTAGCAGAGTGATGGCGTTTGGGAAAAACTCTTCTTGTGTCTAGTTGTTTTGATGTGCAGTGCTCTATAGTGTCGTTTTGAGTATAGGAGAAATCCAATTGCATGGGTAGAAGTTTGCTCTCATAATATTAAATCCGTTTGTTTGGATTATGAACCAAGGATGACTGAATTCAAATATAATTCTGCTTGGATAACATCCAAGCATCCATTCAAATTCCTTGACTAACATTACTGTACTTGCACAATTGATCAAAATAATAATAATAAAATATTACAATAGAAAAAAAGACCATGCAGCTTATACACTCATTTTCAACCATCAATTAATTAATTAACGACAGCTAAGAATTGAGGAATGTAGAAGGAATAGCAGAACTTGGGGGCAGAGTGAAAAGCGGGATTAGCCTAGAATCCCTAGGTAAAGGTAAAGATTCCCCTCGCACATATGTGCTAGTCGTTCCTGACTTTAGGAGGATGGTGCTCATTTCCATTTCAAAGCCGAAGAGCCAGCACTGTCCCAAGATGTCTCCATGGTCATGTGGCCAGCATTATTCAACGCCGAAGGAACATGGAAGCCTGCTCCCTTCCCACCAAAGGTGATTCTTGTTTTTCTACTTGCATTTTTATGTGCTTTCGAACTGCTAAGTTGGCAGAAGCTGGGACAAGTCACGGGAGCTCACTCCATTACACGGCACTAGGGATTCGAACCGCCGAACTACTGATCTTTCTGATCGACAAGCTCAGCGTCTTAGCCACTGAGCCACCGCATCCCTCTAGAATTCCTATGTAGAATCCCTATGTAGGACAAGCAAATTCAGTCTAACTCCCCTTGAGTGTTGTTAACTCTTATCCAACTCTAACCAGGTGCTGACCACTAGCTGAGAAGATTCTTGTGCGTAGGCTTTCAGCAATAAATCAGCTTAATTGAACCATCCGGTATGGATCTGGTCTTTCACGCCTGGCAAGGAAGAAGTAAATGCAGGTTATTCTCTCTAGAGAAGTGGATTGTGATGCACAAAAAGCTTCATGTAACCACAAGAGTGTTTGTATTCCCCCCCCCCCGCAAAATAAATAAGTAACATTAAACTACACAGCTGCTTCTTTGGCAAAGAGTACCAGAAGACAGAAGTCAAAAGTTAAGAGGCTTAAATTGATTGGCCTTTTAATAACTTGGATCAATGAACAGCACTAGTGTGATGCTAATGTGATTTTTTTTTAAAAAAACCTCCATCTTCCTTCGGCATAGAATTTCTTCTGATGACTCAACGTGACTTCTGCCGCATGGCCTTTTTTCCAAGCAAAGTGACAAATTCCAGATTCCCTGGGAAAGCTCAAAAGACTACGCTCCCCAAGAAAAAGCATAGAATTTACCCAAATTATTATAAGTTGTTGAGTTTTCCCTGAAAAATATGACGTGTAATAAAACTGATCATGTAAATGATGATTTAAACATGCCAGACACAGTCTCCAGCAAGTATCAATTATAAAGTAATACCAATGGCAATCAGATGCAATTATTGGATCATGGATTTTGAGGAGATCAAAAGATCACGTAGTCCAATGTTTTTCAAACTTGGCAACTTTCAGATGGGCAGACTTTAATTCATGCTGGCTGGAGAATTGTGGGATTTGAAGTCTGCACATCTTAAGAACTTTGCAAGAAAACCCATTAGACCAGCATTTTTCAAACTGGCAACTTTAAGATGTGATCCCTTTCAACTCCACAATGCTAAGATTTGCAACTATACAAAAACCTCCACCATAATAAATTCAAAGAGACACTTGTGCAAGGGGTGGGATATTAATGCTAAATGAGGATGCAATGAATAAAACCGCAATTATTCCATTTGGAAACACCATATAGGATGCTTTGACTTGTCCCCACAGATGGCAGCCTCAAACTGGCTGATCTAAAAAGCTAATCCAGCAATTGGAGGGGAAATCATCCAAATGTTCCAATATTTGAGGGGCTGCCACAAAGAAGACCCATTTTTCAAAGCACCAAGAGGGAAGACAAGAAGCAATGGATGGAAGCTAATCAAGGAGAGAAGTAAACTAGAACTAAGGAGAAATTTCCTAATAATTAACAATTGAGAGAACAATCAACCAGTGGAATGGCTCGCCTTCAGAAGTTGTAGCTATTCCATCTCTGGAGGCTTTCAAGAAGAGACTGAACAGCCACTTGTCTGAAATGGAATAGGCCCCCTGCTTGACAAGGGGTTGGACTAGAATACCTCCAAGATCCCTTCCAACTCTTATTTCTTATCACTGGGAATTCCAGAACCAGAGGCTAGAGTGTGAAGTTAATAAAAAGAAAACCACAGGAGACAAGAACTAGCCATCGCAGTCGGCTGCCAAGAGAACACCATAATAATGCATTTGCAGAGATTAATGGCAAATAGAGATTGTAGTATGTGTTTGCTTTCCCTCCACCTTACTATGAATTGTAGTGATGGAGAATGATGAACGTGCTAATTTCAGCAGTTATTAGCCTGTGTCAGCCCTTTGAGATAATACAGACCCAAAGCATGAACCATGAGTCCTCGCATTACGTTCATTGTAAGGTTACAACAGCAGTCCCAAAGCACTTCTCCCTCCTTTACTTGTTACATTCCAGAAAACTTGGGAGGGTTAGAGTTAGATGCTTCCCACATCCCTTTTCCTTTCATGGGCTGAGATATCTTTTTTATGACAAATGTCTAAGCTGCATCTCTTCCTTCTGTCTCTCATGGTTATTCCCACATACCGCTATAGCAGTGATGGCTATCCTTTTTGTCCTTGCGTGCCAAAAGAGCATCTGTGCTAAAGCGTGTGTGTATGTGCCCACACCCGTAATACAATGCGCCCCACCCCTTATGCATGCGTGTGTGATGATCTCCCCCCTGCTCCCTGCCACGCATGCGTGCGACCCCACTCCGTGTCCCATTTCGGACCTAGCAGGCCTTCCTGAAGTTCTCCTGGGACCAAAAATGGGCTGTGGGGGGTGCCGCTCCCCCCTGTGCTCCCCCACCCTCATGCATGCGTGCCTGACCCCCCTGCCCTCCCCCACACATGCACATGTGTCTCCCGCATGTCCGGCAGAGATCCGAAAATCATTTGGTTGGCGGGAGGCAGGCAGGCATGCACGGTGAAGCTGAACTGGGGCAACGGCTCATGTGCCCCAGACAGGGCTTCATGTGCCACCTATGGCATGCGTGCCATAGGTTTGCAATCAGGGTAAAGTAGAATAAAATATGGATTAAAATATAAGAATGAAGACGTGGCATAAAAGGGACAGTTGGAAGCTTGCTTAAAGGGACAGGAAAATGTCATCAGCCTTCAACCACAACTTGTTCCAGCAAATGTCCCTATGTCAAAAGTCCAAAACCACAAGGTTCAAATAAAGTTCGTTAATGGCACGTAGCCCATACCTGTAACAAAAGGAGAAGTAAGACCCCCATCTCCTTATAAGGCTTTCTCCTCAAGGTAACCAATAAGAAATGAGTTAAGTGTTTCCGTGTTACACTGTCTTTGAGAATGTATAAGAATGCGTGCATCAATAATAAAGATTGTTCAGAATTTGCAATGTTAGCCATGGGCTAACGTTTCTGCACCTGGCTGCCAAATAAACTTTTCCTGTATCCTGAGAAGTCTAAGCCTGTCATTTTCTGCAACAAGGGCACTATAGGCTGAGATTCTGAACTCCCTGACTCCAATTTGGAAAAAAAAATGTACACCCATACAAACAGAAACCAACTGATTTATCCTTTTGCAAAATGCCCGTTTCCTTAATGATCTTGGAAGAAAATTCATCAGCAAATATTGAAACATCTGGCTTTTCTCACATCAAGAAAGCACCAGGCTGTTGATTCTCATTCAGTTAAAGTTCAGTAATTGGCCCTACCAGAACCAGTCCATCAAATACAATTGTCAAGCCTCACCATGAACCACAATAAGCCCAAAGATTTTTTGAAAGATAAATCTTTATTATACGGAAATGCTTACGCAGGATTCCTGGCTACATTTGATGGGCTGTGCTGCTCTCGTATAAATTATTATTACAGTCTGCAGTTCTAGCTTAGACTGAGTTTCTTTTCTCTAAACTGCAGAGCGATGAACAGTTTCCATGGAGAACAACAACAGCAGGCACAATATGTGAGGCCTGGCATTTAAATTTATGCGCTTCTCTAATGGAGTTCATGAAGCAATTAAGCCCTGCTAGATTTATACCTCGTGGATTTCTGTCAAGAAAAAAGCAGGCGTAGCCTTCCGTCCCTCCTTCCTTCCATTTCATGCTTTAATCAGATTTAAGAAAGCAAAATGGAATCCAGGAATTGGTTGGAGATGGTTCATAGCCTTCTTTTATAAGGCATCATAATAACAAAAACAATAACAAAAAATGAGGGAGGCGGTGGCTCAGTGGCTAAGATGCTGAGCTTGTCGATCAGAAAGGTCGGCAGTTCAGCGGTTTGGATCCTTAGTGCCATGTAGCGGAATGAGCTTCCATTTTTTGTCTCAGCTTCTGTCAACCTAGTAGTTCGAAAGCATGTAAACAATGCAAGTAGAATAATAGGGACCACCTTTGGTGGGAAGGGAACAGGGTTCCATGCGCCGTCGGCATTTAGTCATGCCAGCCACATGACCCCAGAGACGTCTTCGGACAGCGCTGGTTCTTTAGCTTTGAAACGGAGATGAGCACCGCCCCCTAGAGTCAGGAACAACTACTAGCATATACGTGTGAAGGGAACCTTTACCTTTATCTTAATAACAAAAAATTGCAAGTGATTCAAAGAAGTCGAATGTTGAGAGCATTTTAAACAGCTTATAAAACTGAAATAGAGACATTGGGAAATAATTCACATATTAGTTATTAAGTCAATCAAACTTAACCATTAATCATTTTAGTTTAGCGTGATCTCAGGGCTAGATTAAAAAGAAAAAAAAATGGCATTTTTTTCTGTAATTCCAGTTATCTGTCTTCCTCTTTACAAGATATTACAGGTGGTCCTTGACTTACAACCATTTGTTTAAGTGACCATTCAAAATTGCAGTGGCACTAAAAAAAAAAGGAACTTTAGACCATTTTTTCACAGTTACAACCGTTGCATCCCCATGGTCACATGATCAAAATTTGAACACTTGGCAACTGGCGTCCCGCTCATATGATATCATCTTTTGCGACCTGTTAAGCAAAGTCGATGGGGATGCCAGATTTGCTTAACAACCAAGTGATTCTTTTAACAGGTGCAGAGATTTGCTTAACAACTGTGGCAAGAAAGGTCATATAATGGGGCCAAACCAGGGGTGGGTTCCTGCCAGTTCTAACCTTTTCTATAGAAGTGGTTCCACAAACCTACAGTGCCATTTGGAACCAGTTCCAGCTGCCTCCCCCCCTTCCCCCCTCCCCGTCCACACATCATCAAGATGAAGAGCGAGAGGGGGAATTCTGGGAGTTGAAGTCCACAAGTCTTAAAGCTGTCAGGTTTGAACACTCCTATGGGGTTTTTTTTTTCTAAAGGGTTAGGGGTACAAGGGTCTTGTAACTTGACAGCTTTAAGACTTGCGTGCTTCAAATGCCAGAGTCCCTGGGCCAACATGACTAGAGGAGGAATTCTGGGGGTTGAAGTCTACAAGTCTTAAAGCTGTCAAGTTTGAACACCCCTTGGGTTTTTTTCTAAAGGGTTGGGGGTGCGAGGGTCTTGTAACTTGACAGCTTTAAGATTTGTACACTTCAATGCCAGTTCCTGAGCCAACATGACTGGAGGAGGAATTCTGGGAGTTTAAGTCCACAAGTCTTAAAGCTGTCAAGTTTGAACACCCCTGGGTTTTTTTTCCTAAGGGCGTAGGGGTGCAAGGGGCTTGTAACTTGACAGCTTTAAGACTTGCGTGCCTGAAATGCCAGAGTTTCTGAGCCAACATTTTGGTTGCTAAGCAAGAGCGTTGTTAAGTGAGTTTCACCACATTTTACAAGTTGGCCACGCCCACCCAGTCACATGGCCAGCAAGCCTCTCCCACCCAGTCACATGGCCAGCAAGCCACTCCCACAAAGCAGGGCACACCTATAGAAGAGGCTCTAAAAATTTTTGAAACCAACCACTGGGCCAAACACACTTAACAGCTGTCTTGCTTAGCAACATAAATTTTGGGCTCAAATGTGGTGGTTAAGTCAAGAACTACCTGTATTTGAAATTATTCACCTAGCCTTCCACCTCTATCTTTTTCCTACTGTTTTTCTGGCTAATCGGCAAATTCAGAGTATTAGTATAATACTGCATAGCAGAGAAACGATATGCAGAATTGCCCTATAATACTTATGAAGCCAGAAAAGTGAAACCATCCAATTCATTGTTTGCCAGCTATAGATTTCACAAACTAGAATGTAATTGAGGTTTTTTTTTTAAAAAAAATGTTGATCTTTCTTCATGAGTGTTTTTCCTTTTCTTCCCTGACAGCAAATGGAACATCAAGCAGCCAGCTTTCCACACCGAAATCAAAGCAATCCCCAATCTCTACACCTACTAGTCCAGGAAGCCTCCGTAAGCACAAGGTATTACGTTTCTTATACCTTACTAAACCTCCTTCCAGCAGTTTACAGTGTTGAAGTTACCGGTTTTTGGAGTATAAGACGTATCTTTTTCCCCCAAAAAAGAGGGTGAAAATCTGGGTGTTTCTTATACATTGAATATAGCATTTTTGGCCACGTGAAACTTGGGTTTGGGAGGCCTGTAGATTGCTCCTGGGGGCTGGGAAGGGCAAAAATGAGTGAAAAGGGGCCCATTTTTCACAAAAACGGGGGTGTTTTTGCCCTCCCAAGCCCCCAGGAACATTTTGCAGATCTTCCAAAATCTCTGCACACCCCGTTGTTGTTGTTGTTTTTGCAAAAAACAGGCCTGTTTTTGTGAAAAATGGGCTGTTTTCTACTCATTTTTGCCCTCGCCAGCCCCCAGGAGTGCTCTACAGGCCTCCCAAACTCTCTGAACAAATCATTTTTGCAAAGAATGGGCCCAAACCCCCCCCCCCACATCTTATTTTTGCCCTCCTCGGCCCCCAGGAGCATTTTGCAGGCTTCCAAAACTCTCTGCATGCTCCATTTTTCCCCAAAACAGGTCATACAGAAGGTTTGGGAGGCCTGCAGAGTGCTCCTGCGGGCCAGAGAGGGCAAAATCCCCCACCCTTTTTAAATTACCTCTTCAAAATCTTGGTGAGTCTGGTGTGTCTTAAACTCCAAAAAGTACAGTAGTCCATGCAAATGAGTGAAGCCGCATCCAAGGGATGCAGGCAGCATGCAAAACCATGCCCCCTCCAGCCCATGGAAAAACCTTTCTCCGTGGAACCAGTTCCACACTGGTTGGGGGCTGCTAATATAGGATCTCCTGCTAGAGGAGGAGGTTGGACTAGAAGACCTCCAACTTCCCCTCCAACCCTGTTTATTCTATCTTCTATGAAACTGTGTTGAGGTGATCTCTGTGAGGGTAGAAGAAAGCTTCTACCTCAAATAGGACTTCCGATCATTTAGCAACTCAGAAGCCATGTTGTCTTTCCCAACTGTGCCAGTCCTTTACTTATTTATTTGTTAACATCATTTTTCCCACTTTTTTCCAGGAATCCAAGACAAGGGGAATTGCATTCCTTCTTCCTCTTTTTCAGCCTCCCAACAACAACAAATATAGGGGGTAGAGCGCAGAGGGGGTGTGCTGCCGGTTCACACTGGTTCACGCGAACCGGTAGTGGCAGCGGCACAAGGCTCCGCCCACCCACCCCTAATGTCATCACAGCGCTTGCGCTCCCGCTACCGAACCGGTAGTGAAGAGAATAGAATACCATTACTGGTAGAGTGAGTTGAGAGAGAGAGAGTCTGGCTGAAGGTCACTCGAATGAGTTTGCATATAGAACTGTCAGAAATCTTAACTCTCAGGAGCTTTGTCCCTGGCAAGACCTCAAAGAATGGGAGATATTGTAGGAAACAAGTCCTAAGACAGCGGCTGGATCAGGGTTGAAATCCAGCAGGTCCTGATAGGTTCTGGAGAACCGGTAGCGGAAATTTTGAGTAGTTCGTAGAACCAGTAGCAGAAATTTTGAGTAGTTCGTAGAACCGGTAGCAGAAATTTTGAGTAGTACGTAGAACCGGTAGCGGAAATTTTGAGTAGTACGTAGAACTGGTAGCTGAACTTTTGAGTAGTTCGTAGAACTGGTAGCGGAACTTTTGAGTACTTCGTAGAACTGGTAGCGGAACTTTTGAGTACTTCGTAGAACTGGTAGCGGAAAATTTGAGCATCCGGAGAACTAGAAAATGCCACCTCTGTGGTGGAAATGGAGATTTTGCAGTATCCTTCCCCTGCCATGCCCACCAACCCACACAACGCCCACCAAGCCACGCCCACAGAACCGGTAGTAAAAAAAATTGAATTTCGCCACTGGGCTGGATGTGCTTTTAAAATGGCCCTGAAGCTAATGTTGCCTCTGCAAGCTGTACAGGTGGCCCTCAACTTAAAACTACAATCGAGCCCAACATTTCGGTTGCTAAGTGAGAAAATCGTTAAATGAGTTTTGCCCCATTTCACGATCTTTCTTGGCACAAGTGTGAAGTGAATTGCTGCAGTGGTTAAGTTAGTAACACGGTTGTGAAGTGAATCTGGCTTCCCCATGGACTTCGCTTGTCAGAAGGCCTGCAAAAGGAAATCACGTGACTCCAGGATACGGCAATGGTTGTAAGGGTGAAAAATGGTCATAAGTCACTTTTTTTACTGCCGTTGTGGTCACTAAATGAACTGTTGTAAATCGAGGACTATCTGTACTCTAGAATTACATTTTGTTGGTGCTGTTGTTTTCTGGGTCAGGACCAGAGGTGGTATGCAGCCGGTTCGAAGTGGTTGAGACGAACCGGTAGCGGAGAGCACGGGTGGGCCCACCATTCTATTTAACCACATTTTTGAGGCCAGGCACATGCACGGAAGGTGCACACATGAGCAAAGCACATGCACAGAAGGCCGGGCACATGCACGAACCATGGAGGCCCACACGAAGCGAGCATGTGTGTACGAGGCGAACCGGTGATAAGAATAAGTGAAACCATGGAATTAAGAGAAAGAGAAGAATCAGAATTCTATAAAATATAGAGTAGAATTTATAAGTAGCTAGAAAACAGAAACCAAAACAGGAAATTGAAGTCTTTGTGGTTTTTTTTTCTAAACTAGTATTGAATAAAAATTAACCAAAGTTACTAATTACTATCAAACTTAAAGTATTGACTACAATGTAATTATAATGGTGATATGAACAATTAATATTAATACAAGTGTTAGTACTATTGTTATTACATGAGTACAGGAGTTAAAATCGATAGGAAGGCAATGTAGCATTAATGGCGAATTACAAAGGCTAAACATGAATGCCGATACGGAGGGCTGTATAACTACTTTATATTGTTATGTTTGTCTTGTTTTTTCTTCCTTTTTTGTTGTGGTTTTCTCTCTGTTTTTAAAGGTAAAAATCTTTAATAAAAACTCTTTTAATAATAATAAAGAATAACTGAAACCCACTGCTGGTCAGGACTGCTAGTAAGAGTTGTTTCGGTTTTACTGTTAACATCCTCTAAATTCCCACGTCCTTTCTCTCCTCACACACACAAGTACACATGTGGGCACCAGTGGTGGGTTGCAGGCGGTACGCCCCGATACAAGCGGACTGGTGCCTGCCGGGAGCACTGGGTACCGTTCCGGTACGGTGCTCCGGAGGGCCCGCCTGCCCTCCTTACCTGTATTTGAGCTCTCGGTGCTTCTTTTATTTGCCTCTTCAAAACCTTGGTGCCTCTTATACTCCGGTGCGGCTTATTCTTTGAAAAATACGGTAATTGGAGAAGCATTTTGTCTGAAACCGTATAGGTCGCTTGCTTGAACAGGGGATTGGACTAGAAGTTACAATGGCACTGAAGAAAGTGATTTATGACCATTTTTCACACTTATGACCATTGCGGCATCCCCATGGTCACGTAATCAAAATTCAGATGCTTGGCAGCTGCTTCCTATTTATGACGGCTGCAGTGTCCCAGAGTCACGTGGTCCCTTCTTGCAACCTTCTGACAAGCAAAGTCAAGGGGGGAAGCCAAATGACTTAACCGTAATAATCATTGAACAACTGCAGTGATTCACTTAATAATTGTGGCGAGGAAGGTCATAAAATGGGGCAAAACTTACTTAACAAACATCTTACTTAGCAACATAAATTCTGGGCTCAATTGTGGTCATAGGTTGACGATTATCTGCGTTCCCTATTGCACATGAACAAAATTTCAGATTCGTTGCATGCCAAGTGGAAATGCATGCCTCTCAGCATAGAATATATGAAGTTGACATTTGGAAAACCTTCATCATTAGGTTGTATAAAAGATCAGCTTCAGAAATAGTCTAGTTTTGATACGGTGAAGGGGATTCCATCAGCGCAGCGTCTCTGCATTGATACCTTCAGAAATGTTGAGAAGCACCTAGAATGAAGGAGGGATTTCCTAATGGTGTGAGTGCCCCATCAGCAGAGGTTTTCAAGAAGGGACTGGACAGCCCTTTGTCTGAGAGGGTATAGACCAGCGATGGCGAACCTTTTTTGGCTCGCGTGCCATAAGTGGGGGGAGCGCAGGGGGGTCGTTTGCAGGCGTGCTGCACCCATAATGCAATGCACGACAACCCCCCAGTCACATGCGCGCACTACAGGCGCGACCCCCCCCCATTTTTGCATGCTTTTTTCGCCCTCCCCAGGCTCCAGAGGCTTTATAGGAGCATGGGGAGGGCGAAAACTGCCTCCCCCGCCCCCCCGGAAGCCCTCCGGAGGCTTCAGCGACCTTCAGGAGGCTTCCCTGAAGCCTCCGAAGCAGTCAAAATGATCCTCCGAGCTTGGAGGGTCATTTTAAGCACTCCGAAGGCTTCAGGGACCTTCAGGAGGCTTCCCTGAAGCCTTCGGAGTGCTCAAAAAGACCCTCCGAGCAAACCGGAAGTCCTTTCCTGAATTTCTGGTTTGCCCGTAGGGGCGGTTTTTTGCACGACGGAGGCTTTAGGGAAGCTCATGAAGCCTCCGGAAGGCCTCCAGGGGGGGCAGGGGAGGCTGTTTTTGCCCTCCCCAGGCTCCTATAAAGCCTCTGGAGCCTGGGGAGGGCGAAAAATGGCTTTAAAAAAGGGTGAACACAGCACATGCGCGCTGGCCAGCTAACAGGGCAGCACCTCGCATGCCCTGACACGCATGCCATAGGTTCGCCATCACTGGTATAGACACTCCTGCTAGTGCAGGGGATTGGCCTAGATGACCTCCGAGGTCCCTTCCAACTCTGTTATTCTGTCCCATGCCAGCTTTTCATCCATGCAAAGGAAGTTTCCGTCTGCTGTTGTTTCCTTCCTCTTGATGCCACCCGGGCTAATTGTGGGATTTAACGCTTGTCCCTCTCTTCTTACAGGACCTGTACCTGCCTCTATCCTTGGATGACTCTGATTCTCTTGGAGACTCCATGTAAAGGAAACCCAATTCCCCGTCTCTGTAGTACACGCTCTGTTTTAAAGGCAGAGCAGTACTTTTGCCGAACGGAGGTCACTGGTGCTCGCAATCAATCCAAGGACACAAAACTTATGGTTATGCTTTCTTTTTCGCTTTGCTTTCTTGTTTCCCCTCCTATGAGTTCTCCTCTGTGTTACAAAACTGACACTTGCAACGGAGCAGAGGTAAAGGGATACCAACCACTTGCAGAACTTTGCCCTCCAAGTTAAAACGGTTATTCCTGGTGGGTTTTGGAGCCGGAGGTGAAGTAGAACAATCGTGATCTTACGACTTTCTATTCTCTCTCTTTGTCCTGGCTGCAAGGACATCAGGATTGGCTGTCGATGTAGGGGAAAAAAGGACAGTCTTTTCAAAAGATTCCATGTCAAGATATTCCATTAGCAGATTTTGGCAACATTGCCCCTAAACGTCAACTTTTCCCACCAGGATGTTTTTTCAGATATTCCTAGTTACCAGCAACTTTACCAAAGTAGCTTTGTTCCCTTCAATCCTACTGTGTTAAATTTAATACTTTCCTATTAACTCTACTTGATTTATGCTCACAGCCACCAAGGGCTAAATCCATGATGGTAATAAGGTCAATATATCACAGCATGCCCCACAAATAAATGAGCAAAAAGCTATTTATGGTAGTTTTGCTGCAGGACCTTTAAGGTCAGGATCTTCTCACTGCAGTGGGTTGTTTTTTTAAAAAAAAAAAGTAGTGGCAATAAAAAAAATGATTTGGTTGATATGAAGTTACTGGAAGTGCTGTGTGGTATCTCTTGATCTCTGGAAGATTTTTAATGCCTTGCAAATAGCCAACAGTGAAAATACTGTGAAGGTTTTGTTTTCAGGTTCCTAACACTTCTCTGTTCCTACAACTACTGCGATTGCTGTTGTTAATATGAAATCAGTACAATTTTATAATGGAGAAATGACTTTAGCTAGGTAGTAGAGAAGCAATTCTTCAGGCTTCTTTCTTTCTTTCCTTCTTTCTTTCTTTTTTAAGAAAAGTAAAAACTGGTGACTCGATTTTGCTTAAAAAATAGAAAAAAGAAAAGTATAGAAAAATGTTATGCGCAGTGAAACGTTTTAGAAGTTGCGGCCAAATTTGGCATCTGAAATAGGAAAAAAAAATAAAAATAAAACCAGGGCTGGCATCATGATTGGTTGCATTGGGGAGGTGGGCTGTTACTCATCCAGTGAGTATTTTGAAGGGGTTTGTAACATTAGGCCCCTCCCCAGAAGAATAAAACAAAAGTCAAGATGTCTGCTCTCCCCATATCATTGGATTGGAGCCTCGACTTGCCTTTTCTGTGTGTTGCAGGCACAAAGCGCCTCAAAGCAGGTTGGGTTTCAATGGAGGGGCACCGAGTTGATTTTGGTTTTGTTTTGTTTTTGCCTCCAGCCACACCCCTCCTACCCCTGTGCAACATGCTGGATTTTATCTTGCCATTTTCGGCATGTTCAAGAATCCCAATTAAGGCCAGGAGACTACTTTCGAGTCCTCTTTTCTACAAAAACAGCCCATTAGAACAGAATGCAAAGCATAAGCAAGCTTTCCCCCCTTTTTTTCGTAATGGTAAATGCAATGTTTGATACAGGGCTGACCGTTTTTCCGATGCCTTTTTTTAAAAATCGGTGCTGGATAGTGTGTCCCCCCCCCCCCTGTTCCCGATTCATCAAAATAAGTGCTTTGATTTATTTTATTTTTATTTTTAAATTCTCGGATCTTTCCATGTGAGGTGTTCTGCTTTTTGAGGGTGGGGGTGTGTGGGGGTGGTGGCAAACCCCCCTTTTTGAATTTTGAATGTGTATGATAAGAGTTTGTTCTTTCGTTTCGACTGGAAAAGCTGCATTGGGCCACTTGCATAATACGGAAAGGTGAGCTGAACAGGCACGATTTTAAATGCTTTCAAGGTGGCTACTTCGCTCACTTCCTTTCTCACCTAGTGTGGGGTGAGGGAGAAATCCCCATTTCTTAAAATGACGTTTCTCTTAACCCACCAGTTCAGATCATTGCACCACTAGCACGCTTTGAGTTAGGGTGACAACGTGAGTGAGGTGATGTTATCGTTGCAGAGAAGGTGTCAGAGGATGGAGTGGCCTGTAGTTAACCCCAATCCTGCACCACAAAGACAAGTAAGACTGAAGCCATTGCTAGCCAAAGCAGTGTCTAGAATTCCCTGTTCCCCGATGTTGTTGTTTGGCCCGATGCATCCACTAAATGTTGGTTTGGGAGAACCATTTTCCTTGTAGGATCACAGTCAGATGGCCATGGGGAAGGCTGACCTTGAGGACAAAGCACAGAAGAAGATCTACAGGAGAATTTCCCATGGTGTGTTTGACCCCCACCCACCCCCACCCCCAGCAGATCTAGTGTATAAATTGGAGCAGGTCTCTTAATTTCTTGGTGCCTCAATTTACCTTATCTGTCAAAATAGGGACAGGAATACTTCTCTACCTCACGGGAAGGGTGGCTGGGTTGGCAGGCAAGTCATTTTGTTAATGCCGTAAAAGACATATTTGGTGGAAAAGTACTTCATAGCTTTGGAAGGGGTGGGATTTGTTGAGTTCAGGGAAGGCTTCTTGGGTGGCCTGAAAGGGCTTCTTTCTACAGACAGCCAAGCAGCCCTGAACCACCACAACCAATCAATGCTCACACTGCGAGCTTTGACTGTGGTCAACACCCGAAACAGGAACTGATCTCTCCCCCCCCCCCCCAGATCTGGCAATGGTGACTCTGTCCCTCCTGAGATTCTGAATCATGGTGAAAAAGGCGACCTCCATTGTGAGTTGCTTAAACAGGAACATGTGTCAATTTGGAGATACACTTTTTTTTTTTTGCCACGAATTCACTTTGCTCCGGTTTTGATCTTCTGCTCTCTCTTTTCTCCCCCGCTTGAAGGGCTGTTCTCACGTTGCCAGTTGGGTGTGATCAGAGGAGCTATAATTCTGGAAACTGAAACTGAGTGATCCTTTTCCGCTAAAGGTGATGATGCTTCTTGACAGCACTGTCTTTTTTTGGTCAAGAGTCCAAAAATCTTGATGCCTTCAACCCAATATTTCCTGGTTTTAATAGACAAGAAGCAATGATCTCCATCAAAACTGAGGCATGGAGAACAGACCCTCTCCCTCCCTTTTTCTCTCTCTTACACACATACACAAACACATACCCATGCAAAATACATCTGTAGATGGTTGATCTATTTTGATTGCTCTTCTTGGGCAATGCCCTAGCATTAAGCCTATCCTTGGTAGTAGTACTGTAGAGTCTTTTGAATGTTAACTTTACTCTTTCTTGATTGCACAGAGAGGACAAACGTAGACTGTTTCTATCTGCCAATGGAAACTCTGAAGTAGCATTGTCCTTTGTATAAAATGCTGGGAACACATATTAAAGGAGAAGCCACCATATATATCTTCAGCTTGAGAAGCTCATAGATAGAATGATAAACTAGATCCGTTTACCCCAGCTGATCTACTTCAGACTTCCAGTTCTCTGAAATCCCAAAGAGAATTGAAGAAGTTCCTTTAGACAAACAACCTGGGCATTTTGACAGCTGGAAACTGGATAGAATTTTGGTCCATTCCAGTCGTGATTCTTGATCATGGTTTAACATGCTATAGCTGAACGTCTTTGCAAAAATTCCAATTTTGGGGCTTTCATTTTTATTGCACTTAATAATGGCATGTCCGAAAGACTGATCTCACAGGAATGTTGTTGCTTGAGCTGTGCCATGCTGTGCGTTACTTCTGAATTCAGAAACGGTGAGATTCAGCTTTGGCAAGCATTCAGAAAACCAGCTTTCAGAAAACCAGAGGCCTAGTCAATGGAAAGGGAAGGTTCTTCTTTCTAGAAAAGGAACAGGGGAGGGGCAGGGGGAGCCATTCAAAACTTGCAGAAGTGAAACAGGGTAAAGAACAAGACTCCCAGGTTTTAGAAGAATCTTTCAGGTAAGTGTTCTTGAACTGTAGGTAGAAATCAGTGACTATGTCAGATGTTAAAACTGCCTATGTAGTGGATGTTGCATGATTCTTTGTAGAAAATAAATAAATTAAAATGCATGCCAAATAGCCATATGTACCATGCTAGGTGTGTTCAGCTCCAAACTCATCAAAAAAAAAAAAAACCCAACAACACTAGAGGCTACAGTGCTTTTCTCTTACAGCTCATTCATTAGCGCAAACAGATGCCACCGATCGTATTTTTCGGACTATAAGACACACAGGTGTATAAGACACACCACGATTTCAAAGAGGTAAGTAGGAAAAAAAGGTTTTGTCCTCCCTGGCCCCCAGGAGCACTATGCAGGCTTCAGCGGGGCTGGGGGAAGGCAAAAAGGCCCTGTTTTTTGCAAAAACAGGGCCATTTTTCCCTTCCCCCTGCCCTGCTGAAGCCTGCAGAGTACTTCTGGGGACTGGAGGAAGGAAAAAACAGCTCCATTTTTTGCAAAAAACGGCCTGTTTCTCACCCATTTTTCACAAAAATGAAATGCAGGGGTAGGGCTTCGGGAGGCCAAAAATGGCTGTATTCGGTGTATAAGACACACCAACATTTCCACGCTCTTTTAGGGGGGGGAAGGTGCGTCTTATACTCCGAAAATACGGTATTTTATACAAACTGATTGTATTATGAAAGACAGAAGCAGTGACGGACTCTAACAGCAGTTTTCAATACTCAAGTTCAAAAGTTGAGTGGCCAGGAGTGGCACTTAAGGAGGGAAGGGCCGAGGGCCACACAGTAGATGGACCACTGTATCACACATGTGAGCATGTGTTGATGTTTTTTTTGGGGGGGGGGAGGCAGAGAGGTCAATTATTTAATTTTTGTTTGGCCCTTATATGCCTATGGTAGGATTTCCACGACAGTGTTTATTGCTTCCCCTTTCAAAATAGCAGCTTCCTGTATTCCCGGAAGGAATTCAAGGACCACAGAAAGGTGATGCTGCAACTTGTGACCTTGAGGCTACATCCCATCCTGTCAGGCACCATCCACCAAGAGCCACACAAGTAGAGTTCAAACTAGCTACTTCATTGCTCTGTGCCTATTCCACAGGAATCTTCCTAAACTAGAAGCTTTTCGCCTGGAAAAACTAGATAAGATTCAAAGGCAATCGAAGGGGTAGGGTGGGGATGGACCTTTCCCTCTTATGGATATGTAACAATTCCAGACTAATTCCCGGCTTGATCCCTCCTCCTGACTGGGACAGTCTTTCTCCAATACATCCCTGCTCTAGCTCTAGGAAACTATGTATGCTTTCTTTTTTAAAAAACTCTTGCACTTGAGCAGATGCAGGATCAGGGTGTAGAAGGAAGATTTAGAAGGCAGCAATAGCCAAATTGCACACCTGGGCCCCATATAGTTCTTTAGCCCTTCACAGGTGCCTGCAACTTTACTCTTATCCATTCCCTCTTGATGTAACTATCCATGACCACTGTTAATGTCTTTCACATCCCTATTGCTATCCAACCCATAAATGTAAGTTTTCTCACTGCAGAGGACCATTTTTATGGGGGTGGGAGGAGCCCTGAATTACAGTCCCATGCTTTTTGTTTTGCACAGGCAGCTGCCGATGTCAATATACATGCAAAAATGTCTGTCGGTCATGAAGAAGATCCTTGTAATCTTAGAAGCTCATGAATTATGAAGGGAATGTTGTAGAGACCACTGTGAATTTCTCCTAGTTTTGGGAAGCAAAGGTGAGGCAGCTGTCTTGAGGACAGATTATGGATGACTTGAAAGAGCAGATCTGTGGCAGAGGTGGCTGTTCAGCCAGTTCTGACAGGTTCTGGAGAACGGGTAGCGGAAATTTTGAGTAGTTCGGAGAACTGGCAAATAGGCTGGCCCCGCCCCTGCTTCCTCCCAGCTGATCTTGTTTTGTTGCTCTGAACAGGAGAACCGAGCTGGAAAGCAGGTTAGTTGAGTGGGGAGGGATTGGGGATTTTGCAGTAACCTTTCCCCAGGAGTAGAGAGGGAATGGGAATTTTGCAGTGTCCTTCCCCTGCCACGCCCACAAAGCCATGCCATGCCCATAAAGCCACGCCCATAGAACCGGTAGTAAAAAAATTGAATTACACCACTGATCTGTGGTAAATGTTGGGAAAAGTTTCTGAGAGATGTTACTTCAACTTGAAGTTCACACCTTAAAGATGCAAAGGTTGGATGGATTGAAAAAAGCTTCGGTTCTAGAATAATTTCATGTAAGTCTTTAAAATATGCTAAAAAGAATCAAAGCTGTCTGCCTCTAGAAAAATACTCTCAAGTTTCTTTCGGGATAGTACCTCTTCGATGGAAGCATAGACCACAAGAGTTCCATTTCTTCTTTTTGGCTACTAACGTGAATATTTTCCAATAGAAAAAAGATCGTTCTTATACAATAAGTCATAGCAGTTAACAGCATCTGGCAAATTGACCTTTTGATCAAAGTTATTTAATTTCCTTCGCAAACATCCAGGTTCCTATATTGTTTAGATATGGAAGCTCTGGGATCAAACATATACTAGAACTATTTGGTATCACTGCTCTTGTCAAGCTTACAGCTAACAAGGACAATACAAAGATACATAATCCCACTGCCCAGGACAAACCCAGCAAATTTAGAATACCAATGTAACTTCTGATCCCCTCATCTCTTCTTCTATGTGTCATCCCATCTTTAATATCACCTATTTCTTCTTGATGGGACGCAGTGGCTCAGTGGCTAAGATGTTGAGCTTGTCGATCAGAAAGTCAGCAGTTCGGCGGTTCGAATCCCTAGCACTGTGTAATACGTAAGCTCCCATTACGTATTCTGCCAACTTACCAATTCGAAAGCACGTAAAAAATGCAAGTAGAAAAATAGGAACCACCTTTGGTGGGAAGATAACAGCGTTCTGTGCACCTTCAACGTTTAGTCATGCTGGCCACTTGACCACAGAGATGTCTTCGGACAGCGCTGGCTCTTCGACTTTGAAATGGATATGAACACCACCCCCTAGAGTCAGGAACCACTAGAACATATGTGTGAGGGGAACCTTTTCCTTTACCTTATTTCTTCCTGAAACAGATTTTGTCAGAAATAAGAATTCTTATTCATCCCTACCAATTATCAACTCATGATGCAAATTATATATGGGGTGCGTACTGTGAGATTGCAGCCTGGGAAATTCTGAAAGTTGAAATCCACACATCTTCAAGTTGACAAAGTTGAGAAAACAGCTCTCTAGGCCATGTCACAAGGTGATCTTAATCAAAAATCCAATATAGTCAATTTCATAGATTCTTGGTCATTTTCACAACTGTTAGCTTTTTCTGCCTTGGCACCTGTAGCTTGGTTTTTGCCAGATAATCCAATAAATTAAGAAGATTTTAATGCTTCTCTGAAACACATTTTTAAATGGAATTCATGGAAACTAATTGCTTAAAATTGTCTTAAAAGGACTCATGGAAATTAACTGATTGTTAAGGAAAAGTGTCAGGACAATGGACTGGAGAGTGTGTCTTGCATTCAGTAACACTCCTTATCCTGAAGGAATAACATCTATGCATATTCACCCTTGTTCCATGTCATATATTTCAACTGTCAGACTTGTAAATCATGTTTCTCATTAAATGATTACAACTTTATTTCTCACTGTTACCTTAAAAATCTGTCCCCTTGAGATTCTTATTGAATGTCATCTTCTGTAGGAGAGGAGACTCCTTCTCCTCTCTATCAAATTTGTCATTTATTCATTTATGAATTGATCAGTTTTCTATCCCTGCCACCTCATAACAATAAACAACGCAGTAACACCAAACAAAAATGTCATGAAGGTAAAGGTTCCCCTCACACATATGTACTAGTCATTCCCATCTCTAGGGGGCGGTGCTTATCTCCGTTTCAAAGAGCCACCGCTGTCCAAAGATGTCTCTCTAGTCATGTGACCAGCATGACTCAATGCCGAAGGCGCATGGAAGGCTGTTACCTTCCCACCAAAGGTGGTTCCTATTTTTCTACTTGTATTTTTACGTGCTTTCGAACTGCTAGGTTGGCAGAAGCTGGGACAGGTAACGGGAGCTCACTCCATTACGCAGCACTAGGGATTCAAACAGCCAAACTGCCGACCTTTCTGATAGACAAGCTCAGTGTTTTAGCCACCAAGCTACTACGTCCCCATTGAAAACGTCTTATAAATACCTTAAAAGAAACCCCTAAAAATCATATAAGGTGTCAGATCCCAAGAGATCTCTGGAAAAAATCTGTCTTCGTTTTTTTTCCCCACAGAAGGCAGATAGTGTTGTAGACAAAAAACATTCTAATTAAAAAACAAAGCTTCCGCATTCTCTGCCCTCAAACTTCCCAAAACTGGAGCCAGCCAGCTATTTCTCCCAGCATCATCAATGTGCCAAGCTATAAAGGGCTTTTATAGGTGAATACCAGCATTTAAATAAGACCCAGAATTTGATAGGAAGGCAGTGAACACTTGAAAAGCAGGTTTAGCCCCTGTATGCCCCAATGGAAGCTTCTAAATAGTCTTTCCAGGCCGCCCTATGTAGAATCTATTGCAGTAGTCTAGTGCTGTGGATACTGATGAGGGCACATGGTGAGATCTTCCTATCTGAAGTGAGGCTGCAATTGGTGCACCAGCTGAAACTGAGCAAAATCCTCCCTGGCTAGGGTCCTTCCTTTGCAAATCCAGAAAGAGAAGTTGAAAGGTCCTCAAGTTGTGGATCTGTTCCCTCAGGAGGTGTGCAACTTTCCCAGAATTAAGACAAAAGATCATAGAGGAACTCCAGTGTTCGAGCAACGTGGTCTGCCTTGCTAGAGTTCAAGTTAAGGCTGATCTCTTAGATCCAGAACTTCACAACTCCTTAGCCATCAGGACAACACTTGAACAGCATGGTCAATACAGCCCAAGGTCACAATGTACTGTTGAGTATCATCAGCCTCTTGATGATTCCAGACCCCAAACTCCCAAATGACCTCCCTAACAGCTTCTATAAGTGTTCATAGTGGGAGGAGATAACTCAACTTTATAGACCCCCACAGGGGAGGAGCCACAAAAACTGATCTCTCCCTTCTGGAATTGTCTGTTGAGGAAGGACCTCAACTGTGTCTTCAACATCCAGTCTCTGCAGCTTGTCCAGAAGGATAACAGCCACTGAGAACTGCACTATCTTCATCCAAATCCTGACCAATGCCATCTCTGTCCTAAATCCAGGTCTCAACCTGGGTCTTCTTTTTCCTACATAACCTATTACTGTGATGGCGAACCTATGGCACAGGTGCCACAGGTGTCACATGGAGCCATATTTGCCAGTAGGGCAGCCCTTGGCAGCCCTCAGCACCCGCATGCAAGTGTGTGCAGGCCAGCTGTTTTTGGAGGGCCAGGGGAGGCTGTTTTCACCCTCCCCAGGCTTCCGGAGCCTAGAGAGGGTGCAAAACACGCCCAACAGCCCAGCCGGAAATTCAG
This sequence comes from Natrix helvetica, assembly GCF_964273705.1. NCBI lineage: Eukaryota > Metazoa > Chordata > Lepidosauria > Squamata > Natricidae > Natrix > Natrix helvetica. The sequence continues at coordinate 6,171,626 of NC_138562.1, forward strand.
GAACGAACTTCCGGTAGTCCCATTGGGCCTGTTTTTTGCCATCCCCGGGCTTCAGGAAAGCCTCCAGAACCTGGGGAAGGTGAAAATCCCACCACCACCCTGCACAGGGACCGCTTCTGCATGTGCGGTGGGGGTAGCTCGTGCATGCACATATGGATGGGCACGCATGCACGCATGATAGCTTGCACACAGACAGTTTTGGCACACCTTTACAAAAAGGTTAGCCATCACCGACCTATTACCTTATAAAAAGTCGAAGTGTGTAGAGACATCAGATGGGTGAATGCCACCCAGCCAATTTTCTTAATCCTTAGTAAGTGACAGAGCGAAAACACACTGAATTATAAAACTCTCTGAATGGCATCTGCATGAGCATTCATTCCTTTTTCTTTCTTTCTTTTTTGAGATGCATCTCTGTCTTTACTGCTCTTTTGCAAAATAAACTGTGGCCTGAAGACTGTCGGGAACTAAAACCAGACAGTAATTTAATATCTTGAGTTTCCTGAGCTGATTGTGTATGATTTGCTTCATTTGTGAAAGAAAGCTGCAATATAATATAACCAGGACGTCATAACGTATTTTCTTCTATAACCTTTCTGTGTTGAGTGGGAATGAAGTGGGGGGAAAAAAATAAACACAAGAATTTTAAAAAGTAAAAAAAAAAAGAAGAAGAAGAAGCAAGGTAAGGTTTAAAGTTTAGCTGGCATACTTTAAACTTTCTGTACAGAATCTTTAAAAACAGGTCCTTTGTATGAACTGTTGATTTTTACAGGGTTGATACTTTAGTTTTTGTTTCGTTTTGAATGACATATTTAAAGAATGAGTCATTGTAAAGAGGATGAATTAATTAAATTAAGGGTTGTTTTTTTTTAAAAAAAAATCTTTCTCTAACAAATCCATCTTATATTTTCATAACCCCTCTGTCAGTCAGTACAGTTGAAGGATTTTATAAAAAAGCTGGACACTTTTTTTTCACCTGCATCCAACACAAATAATCTCTCTCTCAGTAAATTTCAACATGTTTTACATCTTTGCAACAATTCCCCCTTCTAGTGATCAGCACTGGGTGAAATTCAAGGGAAGCTGCATCATGAAACCAGGTTGACCCATATCGGGAGCATCTGCAGAGGGTTAAAAAAAGAATCAAGATGGCAGTCTCAAACATTTGACCGAAATCCTAGGCCAGTGATGGCGAAACTTTTCGGCACCGAGTGCCCAAACAGGAACGTATGTGCATGCTCATGCACCGGAAACCCAAAGACCAGCTGGCTGATGTGCACATGCCTGTTGTTTGGCCACTTTCTGGGGTGTTTTGGGGCCGAAAAATGGCCCATAAAATGGTCTGTTTTGCGGGGCGTTTTTGGGCTGTTTTCAGGCCCTTTTCCAGCACTCCAGTGCCTGCAAAGACCAGCTGGCAAGAGCACACGTCCCCACAGAGAGGGCTCTGCGTGCCACCTTTGGCACACGTGCCATAAGTTTGCCATCGTGGTCCTCGGCCTTTGTACACGTGTTGCAGGCTGTAGTTTCCATCGCATAATTATGACAGCCATCTTTGCTTTTCTGAAACCCAGCCTCCCAGGGCAGATGCCCCTTTTGAGAAGTTCCCCAAGCTTCCCACAACCCCTTTTCCAACCAAAATAGCTCATTGTCGTGTTGCTACAGAGAGACAAATGATTGTAAAATAGGCAGCAGCGTTTTGGGTGCCCTGGAAAACTTGACATAAAGGACATTAACATGGATTGGCCATGTGGCAATCAAAGTGGAGGGGCCAGGAAGTTGATCATGGCCGATGCTTCAGATAGTTGTGACAGCAGCCCACGTCTCTGCCTTGCTAAGCCAGCTTGCTCTGGACCACTTCCTGCTCACAATCATGAGCTCTTAGTCCAGTGATGGCGAACCTTTTCGGCACTGAGCGCCCAAACTGGAAGGTATGTGCCCATGTGCCCATGTGCTCACGCTGGAGCGCCAGAAACCCAAAGGCCAGCTGGCCAGTGTGCATGCGTGCGTCAGCCAGTTGATCTTCGGGTTTCCGGCATGCACACTGGCCAACTGGCCTGCGCGTGCATGCCTGTTGTGGGGGGCATTTTTCAGGCCGTTTTCCGGCACTCGCAAGGACCAGAAACCAGAAGAGAAGCTGCTGACGGCGCTTGTGCCCAGAGACAGGGCTTTGTGTGCCACCTCTGACACGTATGTCATAGGTTCACCATCACAGTCTTAGTGTGTTCTCCCATGACATCTCCACCATTGGGTTGTCCATAGGAAGCAGGAATTCAGAGAAAGCCAAGAAGGTGGCCAGGTTTGTCTGTTTGTAGCACTATCTGGACTTTTGGCCCACCTGTACAAATAGTAACAGAAGAGACGGAATAGCATTTTTACAAGGCTTATGATGACCCACGATCTGCTGTGCCATTCAAATTACAAATGTTCTTCCTGCCCCAACGTGTTCCCATCCATAACACTGCTCCATAATTCTAGCTGCATGGAGGAAGAACCTTCCAGAAAACTCTTTGAGCAAGCATAGCAATATGATTATTATTATTATTTTTGACTAGGACATTGCTTTTCATGAACTCCTGTATGTCCTTAATCTGACTCCAGTCTTATGAAGACTTAAGCAAAAGGGAATTCTTTTGAAGTCTGTCTTTTAAAGTCTCTTTGGTGTCAATCAGGTAATTTCACTTCTATTGAGGATGTCCTGCTTGGGGATGTTGACATTTTCTACACGAGGAACAATAATTAGAGTTTCCATCCCAAACTATTCTCAGCTGTTATTGCCTTGTAAAACATTGCAGCTTTAAACCAATGAATCCACTCTCTTCTCAAGGTACATGCTCTGAGCCCATAACGCATTCTAAATTCATGGCAAGTCAGTTAGCAGTCCGTCCATCGTTTTTTGTTTTTGTTTTGGCCATTCAACTTGTACAGAAAGCATTTTTATCGAGATCTGGGTGGGGGGGAGGGGGGATTATTTTTTTTAAAGCTTCGATTCCATGGCTAAAGGTAGAATTAGGCTACTTAGCTGACAGAACGTCAAAATAGTTGTGGTAGTTTTTAGACATTTTAGATGGCTAGCGAAGAAGAGTTTGAAAGTAAACGCATGGTATTGACATCTCATGCCTTAAATCATTTCTTTTGCCCATTCTTGGCTTCTCTCTGTCCTTCCGTGTTTTGCATTCTTGTGGGTTTTTTTTCCCCCCAGTTATTGGTATATACTTGGAATATAGCAAGAGGACAAAACCTGAATAAGCACTGATTGTGGGAAGGTGTTTCATTACAGTTGTATTGTACAATTCAATGTCTTGCTCCTAAGAATAACTTGCCTTGATTTCTTTGTCTGTTTACGGCAACAGACCTCACAAATGTGTTCCCGGAGCATTATGCCCAATGCCATTCAGGGTTTTTTGTACTTTTTTAAAGGAGAAAATGTATATAATGTCAAGAACTTCCCTTTCCCCCCCCCCACTCTGAATATTTGAAATGGGGTAGAGAGGGGGCCTGATGGTACCAGGTTCCAATGGAGAAGTGTTGCGTTCTGTCCTAATGGCTCCCTCTTCTGACGATGACCACAAGCGAAGAAGTGTGATCGTTTACAATTGAAGGCAGCATAGTTCCTGGGTTGACTCCAGAAAAGAGTCTGCAGAGACTAAGAACTCGAGAACTTGCGAATCAGTGACTTTGAGTGAAAAGAAAGCAAACTGGATGGACGTACCCCAGAAGACTTACCTTTTCTGAGTCTCTTTTTCTCTCCACTGGGAAGGCCCTGTTTGGAGGCCTGATGTTTTCAAGCTCTTGGTTTTCCAATGGTGAAATAGTGTGAACTGTTTTTAATCACCCGTTGTTCCTCTCCACCCAATCCCGACCAGATGAGGTCCGTAACACGCAGCAAGAATAATTTGTATACGCGATAGCTTTGCTCTCAATATTTGTTATGCATTGTTTTCCTCCCCCCTCCCATCTCAATGTACATTGGCAACGTGTGTGTAATGTCATCTTCCAAAATAAAATTTGGTTTCAATACTTAGGTGAAGAAAGATGTGGTGGACCGAAAGAGTGTCTTTTTATGTTCCGTTGGTGGGGCTTTCAGAAAGAAGTGGGCAAAGCTTTTGGGTAGGGGGCAGCTTGTTTTTGTAACTGGAGTTCCAAGAGTATAAGGCAGAGGTGGTAATCAGCAAACTCTGACCAGTTCTGGAGAACCGGTAGCGGACATTTTGAGTAGTTCGGAGAACCATTAAATACCACCTCTGACTGGCTCTGCCCCCATCTATTCTCTGCCTCCCGAGTCCCAGCTGATTGGGAGGGAATGGGGATTTTGTAGTAACCTTCCCCTGGAGTGGGGAGGGAATGAGGATTTTGCAGTATCCTTCCCCTGCCACGCCCACCAAGCCATATCCACAGAACCGGTAGTAAAAAAAAAATGACTCCCACCACTGGTATAAGGGGATACAGTAGAGATGTTGGTCATCCCCAGAAGTGGATGTCATGATGTGTAAAATGAAACTGGACTAAATAAGTAAAAATTCAGCCTCACAAGTGGGAAATATTCACAAACAATGTAATGCATTTAGATGTGGCGATTGTCCAAGAAGCTAAAAGAGTCTCACATGAGTCCCATTCTATATTCTCTGAATTTGCTTCAATTTGTATCCATCTTTCGCTTTTTACTAAATATGCTGCTAAAATAGTCAGCTGCCAAAGGAAGTTAAGCTGAGTAATTAAAATGTAAATGCTTTCTGCCTATGACATGCGTGTCAAAGGTGGCACACTACAAACTGGCGTGTCACCAACACCTAGTATCCATTTTTGAAAGCATACTCCATTCATACGATTTTTGGAGGCCACAGACGCCAAGGAAAATGAGGTGAATGCAGACGCAAGATTCTCCAGAAGTCGTGCACGAGGGCCATGTTATCGAGTCTCTGGAGCCTCCGAAAATTGTGCATGAATATGACATGCTTTCACAGTTTTCAGGGGCAGTAGAGACAACAGAAGAGCATTCTCTGAAGCCACTTCATAAATGGAGGCCTTGTGCTATCCAGAGTGGGGAGGAATGGAGATTGTACAGTATCCTTCCCCTGGAGTGGGGAGGGAATGGCGATTTTGCAGTATCCTTCCCCTGCCACGCCCACCAAGCCATGCCCACAGAACCGGTAGTAAAGAAAAATGAATCCCATCACCGATGTGCATGTGTGACATACCAGCAATTCAAGTTAGACCTATTCCAAATTTTTCACACATGGAGCGCAAAAGATTCATCGTCATAGTTTTGTGCATTATCAGATCATTACCTAATAAGCTCCGCTCTGAAGCCTAGAGAAAATTATAATTAACCTCAGATTCATTCCAAGATCTTTTTCATCATTTATTGCCTAATCTGGCTCAAGTGATGATGCTGGTTCTTGAGGTTAGAAGGTAAAAGCTCCTTCGCAGTGAGTGCAGCTCCCGAAGGCCACAGGGACACAATTTTCTTGGCAGCAACATAGCTTTCCATGCAGTCTTTCTGAGATCTTTTCATTTTCCTGCTCTAGTTCAGATCCCTGGGATTTGTGGATGCTCCACCATCTAAGTCAGTGCGGGCGAACCTTTTTGACACTTGAGTACCCAAAAGTTCATATGGAAACGTCGCACGTGTGCGCATGCTCGTCAGGGCCACTTTTCTGAAAAGCCAAACCTCTGGGTTCTAGCACACATGCACACCCAACAATCAGCATGCATGCACAGGCCGATTTTCAGCACCTCTGTGCACGCAAAGGGATCACGCTCCGGAAAAGCACAACTTCCGGGTTCTGGTGCACTTGCACACCCGACAATCAGCTGACTGGCATGCATGCACACATCGGTTTTCGGCACTGCCCCATGCACAAAGGACAGCTGTTCATCACGCACATATGCACACCAGAAACCCGGAAGAGAAACAGGCAAGGCCACGTGCGCCGGGCGACGTGGCTTCGTGTGCCACTTTGGGCACATGTGCTGTAGCTTCACTATCACGGATCTAAGTACTCACCCTGTTTAGATTTTTGGTAGTCTGGCATTATCAAGAAGGCATGTACTCATAGCTGAAATGTTTGTCCACGCAGCTACATCAAGAGCTGCCTGGCTACATATGGATCTGAATCCAGCTCTTCCAATTGCTGCATACTGGTTGTAGGTACAAGGAGTCCTCAATTTATGACAGTAATTGAGCCCACTTGTTATGTTGTAACTTGTAATGGTTGTTAAGTGAGTCTCCAAGGGATCACACTCCATCTGACTACCCTTTTTTTTGGTAGCCATTCTGTTTTCCAGATGTGTTTACTTCTCCTCTCCAAGACTATCTGGCCAGAAAGATTGAGGAGTAAAGAGAAATCAATTTGAGGTCAGCCAAAATCTGCAGGGAAGAATCTCTGGGATGGTTTCAAGTGAGCTTTTGGCCAGAAAGGTAAATGAAAAATTGTCCAGGTGCAGAGAAGCCTGGAAATGTCTACCTATCTGGCTCTGTTGTTTCTCCTGCTTAGATTGTGATACAGAGATAAGTGGAAATGGCTTCCACCTAAGAAAGGAGAATCAAGAAGTGACTGATCATAATCCATTGAGTTAACAATAACATTTCAGACAAACGTAGAAGAAAACCAATGGAGGCTCTGTTGAGCCTTGAGTTCTTGATTTCTCATGGAGTTGTGATTATGCAGCTTACTCCCTTCCCCCCATCGAGTGCCACCGTTTTAACAACAATAAAATAGGAAGGCAGCACTTTACAGGTAGACAAGCAAATTATAGGGCCTTTCCAGACTCTCATTGGGTTTCCCCAGTCTCTAAAGTGCTGGTCTCAGCTGTTTTTAAATTAATTGATTTCACTCCAATTAATTGATTTTCACTGCACGATATAATCACAACCACACAATGAAGCAATTTTAAAATTGGATTTTTAACTCCTTTACGGAAGATAAATTGGTCCACTTATTAGCTATGAAGATTTAGAAGAACCTGCAAGGTTAAAGGATTTTAGAAGACCCTTTGTAAGTGTGTTGTAACTGCTGGGAACACAGAGAACAGATGTAAATTGTGCTCTTTATTTTTCTGTTTATTGATCCACATCAACTGGCTGGTTACATTACTGCATTACTATCTGAACACTTGATAGTAGAGTTTATATAATCTAGGCGAGATTCTACTTCTGAATGAAAACTTAGCATTTTATTTGTCAAGGACGTTGGGTCATAAATCATAGGATCAAACTCTCATAGCCAGAAGACAAGGCTTTCATCTTTGCTACTATCTCAGAAATATTTAAGATCTCGTCGGAGGTAAATGCCGAAGAGGAGAAAACGGCATTTTATTTTAATAAAAAACACAAACCAACAAAAACTCAGACAACAACCTGGATTCTTCTCCCTTATTTATCCCTGTAATTTATTTGCTGCTTCTCCTTTTAAACTTTGAACAGATGCAATCTTTCCTCTTGGTAATTCTAACCAGTGGTGGGATTCAAAAGTTTTTACTTCCGGTTCTGTGGGCATGGCTTGGCAAGCGTGGCATGGCTTTGTGGGCATGGCAGGGGAAGGATGCTGTAAAATCTCCATTCCCTCCCCACTCCAGGGAAAGGTTACTGCAAAATCCCCATTTCCTGTCCATCCAGGGGAAGGTTACTGCAGAATCCCCATTCCCACCCCACTCCAGGGGAAGGATACTGAAAAATCCCCATTCCCTCTCCATTCCAGGGGAAGGATACTGCAAAATCTCCATTCCCACCCCACTCCAGGGGAAGGATACTGAAAAATCCCCATTCCCTCCCCATTCCAGGGGAAGGATACTGCAAAATTCCCATTCCCTCCCCATCCAGGGGAAGGTTACTGCAAAATTCCCATTCCCACCCCACTCCAGGGGAAGGTTACTGTAAAATCCCCATTCCCACCCCACTCCAGGGGAAGGATACTGAAAAATCCCCATTCCAGGGGAAGGATACTGCAAAATCCCCATTCCCTCCACACTCCAGGGGAAGGATACTGAAAAATCCCCATTCCAGGGGAAGGATACTGCAAAATCCCCATTCCCTCCCGATCAGCTGGGACTCGGGAGGCAGAGAATAGATGGGGGTGGGGCCAGTCAGAGGTGGGGCAAAACAAATGTGGCAAGGAAAGTTGTAAAATGGGGCAAAACTCACTAAACACATTTCTCACCTTGCTACATAAATTTTGGACTCAGTTATGGCCGTACAGTGTTTCCCTCAAAATTAGACAGGATCTTATTTTCTTTTGACCCCGAAATAAGCACTTGGCCTTATTTTGGGGGAGGTCTTATTGTTTTTGAGGTGCAGGAGGCGGTGAGCATGGTTACCCCATGGCTGCTGCTGTGTTGCAATATTTTCTGGGAGGGCTTATTTTCAAGAGAGGGCTTATTTTAGCGCATGCACTCAAAAGCCCGATTGGGCTTATTATCTGGGGAGGTCTTATTTTTAGGGAAACAGGGTAGGTTGAGGACTACCTGTACTACCAAAATAGGTCACTTCACCTGTCACTGTCATCATGTTCCCCTCATGCCTTTATATCTATGAACCAGCTTACCACTTTGACCATTTCTTTAAAGATCTTCGTGACTTCCTTTATTACACCTTCAGTCTTATCTCCCAGCACACCTCGTTTCAAAATCTTGGCTCTTCCAAACATACCACCTGCTACTATCTCATTTTTCCCTGTTCCTCAAAAGTTTTAGCTCATCCCTTGATGCTTTTTAAGTCTGGTTCTGTCTCTTAGAATACCTGAACACTCTTCTACTTGTCTGAAGACAGAGACAACGTTCCTGATGAAATACACCACTCACATGTTCCTTATTCCTAGTTAAAAACTTTTATGATTGTACCCCTTGATAGATGATCAAACTGAATACATAAGGAGAGGGAAATAACTTTGCAGCTGTCTAAACAATGACCAAATACTATTTTCAAACTATGCTAACATTTCAAAGTTATATTGGGAAAATACATTGAAGCTTTTCTGTAAGAAAAAGAAGAGGAAATACAATACAATATAAGAGCAGAGTTGGAAGGGATCTTGGAGGTCTTCTAGTCCAACCTCCTGCCTAGGCAGGAAACCCTATACCATTCCAGACAAATGTCTATCCAACATCTTCTTAAAGATTTCCAGTGTTGGAGCATTCACTACTTCTGGAGTTCCACTGATTAATTTTTTTAACTGTCAGGAAATTTCTCCTCAGTTCTAAGATAAGATAAAGATAAAGGCTTCAACCGAAGAAAATGTCTGCTAGCAAATCTTTTTCCTAGCCTACATCTAAATTATGCCTTTTTCCCCAATTGGCAAGAAATCCCAATGACACACGGAACAAAAAAAATATGTTTTCTTTTTACTAAGATAATACCACAACCCCAAGGAGAAGAATGTAAAATAGATATTTAAATTTAAGATCCATATTTATTGTTATAATGTTTTAGCATATTTTATTCAATGTCTGCAAGCCACCTAGAATCATCTTCAGCAAGATGGATGGCTTAAAATTTGATAAACACATACCGTGCTTCCCTAAATAAGACAGGGTCTTATTTTCTTGTGAACCCTGATATAAGCGCTTGGCTTTATTTTCGGGGAGGTCTTATTCTTTTTGAGGTGCGGGAGGTGGCGAGCATGGTCACCTCATGGCTGCTGCTGTGTTGCAATATTTTTGGGGAGGGCTTATTTTAGCACATGCGGTCAAAAGCTGGATTGGGCTTATTATCCAGGGAGGTTTTATTTTCAGGGAAACAAGGTACATGCAAAACAAATAATAAAATAAAGCTAAGTTTGCAAGATATACATTCCCATATAAATATCAGGCTTTGAATCATCAGGGTTCAAAGATTATACTCATGACCACAAGTGAGCCCAAAGTTTATGTTGCTAAGCGAGATGGATGCTTGCCCCATTTTGCGACTTTTCTTGCCGCTGTTCTTAAGTGAATTTCTGCAGTTGTTAACAACACGGTTGTAAGGTAGATCTGGCTTCCCCATTGGCTTTGCTTGTCTAAAGATCACAAAAGGGGATTGTCAGGGTTCCAAGTAACACCCCCAACCAAAGAAAACTCCAAGGCAGGCAGTTCCTCAAAGTTCCATTTTATTAGAGATGTCATTTTGGCACATCTGGGAAAATCCGAATCTGAAAACTTCTGGGTTTTCCCCACCCAAAGGAAAGTTGAAGTCGCTCCCCCTGCACCCCAGTGGTGGGTTTCAAATTTTTTTAGAACCTCTTCTATAGGTGTGGCCTGCTTTGTGGGAGTGGCTTGCCAGCCATGTGACCGGGTGGGAGTGGCTTGTCAGCCATGTGACCGGGTGGGAGTGGCTTGGCAGTCATGTGACTGGGTGGGCGTGGCTAACTTGTAAAATGTGGTGAAATTCATTTAACAACGCTCTTGCTTAGCAACCAAAATGTTGGCTCAGAAACTCTGGCATTTGAAGCACGCAAGTCTTAAAGCTGTCAAGTTACAAGACCCTTGCACCCCTAACCCTTTGGGGAAAAAACCCACAGAGGTGTTCAAACTTGACAGCTTTAAGACTTGTGGACCTCAACTCCCAGAATTCCTCCTCCAATCATGTTGGCTCAGAAATTCTGGCATTTGAAGCATGCAAGTCTTAAAGCTGTCAAGTTACAAGACCCTTGCACCCCTAACCCTTTAGAAAAAAAACCCCAGGGGTGTTCAAACTTGACAGCTTTAAGACTTGTGGACTTCAACTCCCAGAATTCCTCCTCCAGTCATGTTGGCTCAGGAACTCTGACATTGAAGTGTCAAGTCTTAAAGCTGTTAAGTTACAAGACCCTTGCACCCCTAACCCTTTAGAGAGAAAAAACTCCAGGGGTGTTCAAACTTGACAGCTTTAAGACTTGTGGACTTCCAACTCCCAGAATTCCTCCTCTCGCTCTTCAGCTTGATGATGTGCGGACGGATGGGGGGAGGGAGCTGGAACCTGTTCTAAACGGCACTGTAGATTTGTGGAACCTCTTCTATAGAAGAGGTTAGAACTGGCAGGAACCCACACCTGCTGCATCCACATGTCCATCACATGGTCCAATCAATCCACTGCTCAACTGGAGATGCCTCCCAGTCGTGCCATTCCAGGTGCAGGTTGAAATGTCCTTGACTCCCAGGGAAAAGAATGTTGTTATGGCTAAAAACCTCTACCAACTCCATGCAAACCCTCCTCCCAGTTTCCCACAGCACCAAGTGTGGCAGTCCTGAAGATCCAAAAGAAAAGATGGCCTCCAGGGCAGGGGTGGGTTCCAGCTGTTGCTACTGCTGGTTCACTCAGGGGACACATTTTGCATGTGTGTGCACTTGATGTGCGCTATGCGCACATGCACAGTACTAAAAAAATGCTTCTGCGCAAGCAAAAAACAAGATGAACTGATTCGGGTGTGGGGGTGGGTGTAGGCCGAGTTACTATCTACTCGGCCGAACTGGTCGAAACCAGTAGGAACCCCTCTCTGCTCCAGGGCTGACAGTAATCATACGACCCTGGAACATTGCAACTGTCATAAATATGAATCAGTTGCCAAACATCCAACTTTTAATGATCATGAGAGCATGGCGATGTTGCAATGGTCATAAGTGTGAAAAATAGTCATGTCATTTTTTTCAGCGCAGTTGTAACTTCGAATGGGCACTAAACAAACCATTATAAGTTGAGGACTACCTGTATTCTCACTTCGTATTAGTTTGAAATGCACATGGTCCGATTTTGGCATAAATTGTTGAACTAACAGCCTATGATTCCATTCCCATGAAGGTGTGTTTTTTTTAACTTTTCATCAACTACAAGAATCTCCTTTGGATATTTGAATATTCCTATGATTTAATACATTTCCTTGTTGGCATGATTAATGCATTAATTTTCATCAATTCTCTTTGCACTGCATAATTTTCCCCATCTATTTCAAATCCCATCTGCCATCTAGCCTTAGTTTAACCCCTTAAACCATAACAAATGTTGCAGTCTCTTAGGAATGAAGGGCATTAATTAGCTCTGCTCATCACAAAATCACTGCATGGGGTTTTCTTCATTTGTGTCTTTATTCTTGGGCTAGCTTCTTTATCAAACATGAAACATATGGAATCTAGTTTGTATTTCTTCTTTACTCTTGAATCCAAAGCATAAACATTCGTCTGCAGAAAACTCATCCTATCTGACAACTGAGGTATGTGAAATTGCTTCAATCCTATTATAATTGTAAAGATGGTGTAGCTCCAAAAGGAATCAGTTGCTGGACAAAAAGACTAAAAAACAGACTTATTATCTGACAAGGCTGGGGAAAAAAGAGAATGAAAGTACGATGTATAGCATGTATAATAAGATGTATTGCAGGAATGTCTAACCTTGGCATCTTTAAGACTTGTGGACTTCACCTCCCAGAATTGCAGGAACTGGGTATGTCTAGTTTAATGAAAAGAAGGACTAGGAGAGACATGATAACAGTGTTCCAATATCTCAGAGGCTGCCACAAAGAAAAGGGAGTCAAACTATTCTCCAAAGCACCCGAGGGTAGGACAAGAAGCAATGGGTGGAAACTAATCAAGGAGAGAAGCAACTTAGAACTGAGGAGAAATTTCCTGACAGTTAGAACAATTAATCAGTGGAACAGCTTGTCTCCAGAAGTTGTGAAAGCCCCAACACTGAATGTTTTAAGATGTTGGATAACCATTTGTCCGAAGTGATGTAGGGTTTCCTGCCTGAGCAGGGGGTTGGACTAGAAGACCTCCAAGGTCTATTCCAACTCTGTAATTCCATATTCTATATTCTAATTCCCCAGCCAGCATAGAATTTTGAGAGTTGAAGTCCACAAGTCTTAATGTTGTATAGACAGAGAAGTTAGACACTCACCGCATAACAGTCAGCACTTACACATGTGTTCTGACCCCCCTCTCCACACCTGTGAATAGACCAGAACACAGGCTTGGCTGTTTACCACTATTTAATTTGTTGAGATAACAAATCCTTTGGCTGAGGGCCCAGACAATTCACGTTCAAGAAAAACAACCCAGAGAGTCCCAACGAACAGAAACAGCTACAATACATGGATTTTCTTCACTGCTGATTCGAATGGTTGTTTCTTGCAAATGTCCCCTCCCAATGCCTCACCTATAAGCTCTCTTGGGAGGGGCCAATCCACAACCACCTGTGCTTAATCATCTTCTGCGAGTCTGCCTATGGAGTTGCTGCTTCCATTTCTCAGCCCTTCTCAATCTAGCATCAGGGACAAACTGCCTTTGATCCTCCCCACTGCTCCATGCCTCAGGAGCCTCCTGGTGGCCAACCAACCCCTCTGGTCCCTGCTCTGAGTCTGAACCCTGCACAGGGTCCTCCATATTGTCCAGGGCAGACTCAAATGATCCCTCGCTATCCGAGTCCATCAGCAGCTCAACCGGATCCTGCTGGACCACAACACACATGTAACAAAATCAAGGCTTCAGCTGTAGCAGTGTTATGAACCAAGGTACAGGTAGTTCTCAGCCCACAATGATTCATTCAGCGACCATTCAAAGTTATAACAGCATTGAAAAAAGTGAATTATGACTGGTCCTCACACTTACAACTGGTGCTGTATCCTCATGGTCATGTGATTGTTGTGGCCCAGCAGGAGCCGTTGGAGCTGCCACCAGACTCCGAGAGTGAGGGTCCCTATGAGTCGGCTCTGGAGAATGAGGAGGACCTTGGGCAGGGTTCTGACTCTGAGCAGGGATCTGAGAGTCTGGTCGGCCACCAGGAGGCGCCTGAGGTATGGAGCAGCGGTGAGAGCCGAAGGAGGGGGGCTCCTGATGCCATGCCTTGGAGCAGTGGGGAGGAGTCACGGGACAGTGACTCAGACATCAGCAGGGAGTTCTTAGATGCTCGTTACCGCCGCGCCCACAGACGCAGAGAGCAAGGGCACAGTTATCGGCGGTAAGGGCTCTCAGCTGCTGATAAGTAGACTCCCCTTCAGGCTATAAAAGGATTGACTGAGCATACGCCCTTTGCAGTAGTCAACAAAGGAATTATTCAAGAAGTTCGGTCTTGGAAACGTAGCATGCTGGACAGCTGCTATCATGTCTCGTGTCTGTGAGCCTTGTCGTGGTGGTTTACTGCCAAGGATCTGTCTGTCTGTCTGTGCAATAAATCCTGTTAAAGTAGCATTGTTCCGGAGCGTGTTCTGTGTGGGCGAGGGAAGAAGGGGGGTCAGAACATGTGATTAAGATTTGATTGCTTGGCAACTGACAGTTGCAGCATCCCAGGGTGATGTGATACCCATCTGCAACTTTCCCAATCATCTTCTGACAAGCAAATTCAATGGGGGAAGCAGAATTCGCATAATGGCCACTGCAGTGATTTGTTTTACAACTGTAGCAAAAATGGTCATAAAATTGGGCCTGCCTCACTCGGCAACCACTTTGCTAAGCAATGGCAATTCTGGTTCCCATTGTGGTCGTAAGCCGAGGACTACCTGGAGGCTGAATGAATAGAAATGCATTGTTTGCTTACGTTGGAAACCACTTCATACAATATTTAATTTCATAACCGCTTCCTGCTGCCCAGCTATTCCTTTTTGAAAGCTCAAATGAAAGCAGCGTCTCTTCCTCTCCTACTTCCATCTCTGTTTGCCTTGGCACTTCCAAATCATTCCAGAAATCTATTTTCTTTTCATTTCAAATAGAAATTGCACATAACATTTGTACGCCTTGTGCATCCATACATACCCATCCTTTCTGGACAAGCAACGTTATGTGGAGTATAGGACAGGACTGAGGAATACTGAGCCAAAAGGAAGGAAGGAAGGAAGGAAGGAAGGAAGGAAGGAAGGAAGGAAGGAAGGAAGGAAGGAAGGAAGGAAGGAAGGAAGGATATAGACAGTGGTGGGATTCAAATAATTTAACAACCGATTCTCTGCCCTAATGACCAGCTGGGTAGGCATGGCTCAGTGGTCATGTGACTGGGTGGGCGTAGCCAACTCAACTGCTGTTACAGTGTAATCAGGGTTAACCGGAGAGGCAGTTTCTGTCATCAGGGCAATAAAGATTAGGCTAGAAACAACACCAGAATGTTTCCTTCCTGCCTTCCTTACAGGATTAGCCCTGTAAAGTGGGAAAAAACAATAGGAGATTTCTTCCAAAAACCAAACTGCTTAGAAAGTTAACAACCGGTTCTCTCAAATAGGTGCGAACTGGCTGAATCCCACCACTGGCTATAGATGAGGGGAAAATAGCAGGGAAAATCAGCTTGGACGCAGAGAGAGAGAGAGAGAGACAGACAAAGAAAGACAGACACTGACAAGACTAAAGAGACAATGGCGTATGGAGAATCATGAGAGTCTCCCTAAGCTGAAAGAATAAAAAGAATGAAAGCTAAATCCTGCAAGGAATGATCTGGCATGCCTGGCCTAACAAAGAAAAGGACTAGGGGATGTCATGATAACACTGTTCCAATATTTGAAGGGCTGTCACAAAGAAGCTATTCTCCAAAGCACCTGGGGCAAAGGATGGAAACTAATCAAGGAGAGAAGCAACCTAGAAGGAAGGAGAAATTTCCTGACAGTTAGAACAATTAATCAGTGGAACAGAAGTTGCCTCCAGAAGTTGTGAAAGCCCCAACACTGGAGGCTTTTATGAAGGGACTGAGCAGCCATTTGTCTGGAATGATACAGAACAGTGATGATGAATTTTTGGGCACGAAGTGCCCAAACTGGAATGCATGTACATGCACATGTATTTGTGTGTGCATGCGCCAGAGACCTGAAAACCCAAAGACCAGTTGGCTGGTGTGCGCATGCCTGTTTTTGGGCTGTTTTAGGCCATTTTTCAGACCATTTTCAGGCTGTCTTTGCTCTGTTTTCAGGCCATTTTCAGCCCAAAAACAGCCTGAAAAATGGTCTGAAAATGACCCCAAAATGGCCTGTTTTGTGCCCCTTTTCAGGCCATATTCTGGTGCTCTGGTGCCCATGAAGACCAGCTGGCCGATGCCCATGTGCGCACCAGAAATCAGAAGAGCAGCTGGAGATGGCACATTGCCTACAGAGAGGTGCTTGCCATCTCTGGCACATGTGCCATACATTCGCCATCACGGATATAGAATCTTCTGCTCCCACAGGGGGTTGCACTAGAAAGCAGAGTTAGAAGCCCCTTCCAATTCTGTTATTCGACTCTCTTCTGCATCTCCAGTCTTATCTGTATTCTGTCCTTGAAAACCTCATTCCTTTCTCCAGCTGGATCTTCTTCCCCTGGAAGATATTAAATAAGTGATGAAAAGAACAGCACTACACAAGTTAGCTGCACATGGATGAGATGACACCATCTTTTCCAACCCACCAGGGTGATTTCAACTCCAGAATGCTTCAAATATCATCGTCCGTGCTGAGAAATTTGAGAATTAAATTCCTTATATCTGAAGGATGCCTGGTTTTACTGCCAACAGAGAGTGTTGGAAGTCAATGTTTCTTTTTCTTTTCTTTTTTTCTTATCCTTCCGCACTTCTCTTCCCCCTTTTCCTCCTCACTGCTTTTTTATTTACTTTTGTATTTTACAATAATTTATAACTCAATAAGAATGTTTAAACTGGAAAGGATGCTCTGTTTGAGTATACTTCTACCCAGCCGTCAGTGGTGGGATTCACATTTTTTTATTAGCAGTTCTGTGGGTGTGGTTTGTCATGGCTTGGTGAGCATGGCTTAGTGGGTGTGGCAGGGGAAGGATACTGCAAAATCCCCATTCCCTCCCGATCAGCTGGGACTCAGGAGGCAGAGAATAGATGGGGGCGGGGCCAGTCAGAGGTGGTATTTACCGATTCTCCGAACTACTCAAAATTTCCGCTACTGGTTCTCCAGAACCGGTCAGAACCTGCTGAATACCACTTCTGCCAGCCGCATTCTCAACTCCAAATTATTATAACTGAACTCATGCCATCCAACAAACATCCTTCCTTTCTGGCTTTTGAAGATCATCTTGAGATGACCAGTGCTCCTTTCCTCATTGTTGCTGGCTAATTGCAGAATGCAAAAACTGACCCTCTACCTAGTGTTCTGTTTGCTGCCTTGTTATATATATATATATTTGCCAGTGAGCAAGAAAACACACACACACACACACACACACACACACAAACACACACCAAGGGGGAATGGATTCTGGCAGGAGGAGAATATGTCCTTGGAAATCCTAGGAGCCATAAGACAGGATAAGGTATAAATTCTTATTTGGCGAAAGCATGTACCAATAAGCTGTATAAGGAATACTGCAAAATATGTAGGTCATTTGTGCTCTCTGGGCTTCATTGTTTTCTTGCAGACATCTCATAACCCAACTAGGTAACATCATCAGTTCTAAAAGGGAGTGGGGTTTGCTCTCTGTTTATATACAAGTGGCAGTTCCTTGAATGAACTACCAACTCAGACAAACAGTAAGCAACAGCCTAATGAAGGAACTACCAACACTACTCCCACCAACACTGATAAAACCAGCAACTTGTAGATAGATGGAGAGCAAACCCCTCCCTTCCAGTACTGATGATGTTGCCTAGTTGGATCATGAAACATCTGCAAGAAAACAACCAAACTCAGAGAGCACCAAGGATCCCACAGTCTTCCTCCTGCTCCTCCTCCTCCTTGCACTGACAATATTATCTAGTTTGGTAATAAAACATCTTCAAGAAAACAACCATGCCCAGAGACCACAAGGACCCCACAATTCAGCCCTGATTTACAAATATTACCTTTGATTGGTGCAAAAATATCATTGCAATGTTGCCTTTTCAAGGAAAATCTATATATATATAAAAACGAAATACCACTCATGCATCATTATGAAATCTCCAGAACCGTAAAGCCTACAAACTTGAAATCTGGCACATACATATGTTCCTCTTGGCCTCTAGATGCTTGCTAAGAAAGGATTTTTCAAAATGACCATCAGATCATTAGTATTTCTTATATTATTATTAACACACTCTGAAGCTAAGGAGTTAGATGCTCTACTCCCCCTCCCCACCTGAAAAGAACTCTGTTCCAACTGCCATGGGTGTGGGCGTGGCCAGTGCATGATTCATCTGGCCTCCAGGCTGGGGCTTTAGACATTCTCCTCCCCTTCCCCACCTGAAAAATGCTCTGATGCTAAGGAGTTAGACATTATACTTCCTCTCCCCACCTGAAAGGGAGAAAAGGGGATAGGAGAGAATCAATGGGGCAAATCTGAGGAAGAGAAGGGGAGAGGAGAACCAACAGTAACTATTCATTAATGTTCAAGCTTTAACTGTCAATTTGTCAAGCCCAATCACATAGTTCCATAGCGAAGCACGGGTATCCAACCGACTAGTAATTTATAATTTGGGGGGGAAAAAACACTTTCAAAGTTACATTAACTGGTTCAGTTTTCAGGCACCTAAAGAACCCACTCCCCCCCACCCACCCACCCCATGGCACTGTATGGATACAAGACCTTGGCACTGATCAATGCAACCCTTCCATATAAAAAATGCCTGAAATGGAGCAACGGAGAGCCTGTTGAAGACTTGCAAAGGCCTGTAATCCCCAGACCGAGCTCCAGTGTTGACCCTTTTGGAACTCTCCTCCTTATTTCTGTCATTGGCAGCTTATCTGCTTTCTCCAAGCAGGCAACGACAAAGGGAAGGATCCGCAGCAATTCCCTGACTTGTTCTGTCCTTCGAATGCATCTCCAGTAGGTCAATGGGATTAAGCAGCACGGCAGCAGCCACTTCAAGGGTCTGGGGGCCAGGCTGTTTCTAATCACCCTTCCAAAGCTTCAGCTGATTTGCAAATCAGTCCCTGGAGCCAGCCCATTCTGACAAGATGGAGCAAAACTGCTGATCCAGTCATTCCCACATAACACAGCCTGCTGGGAGTTTTCTCTAGCCCCATAATTCTCCGTCTCTTTTTAGGGGGAGGGGGGGCAGCCTTTGCATCTAACTAATCTCGGAGAAACCAGTGCTCTCTACATATAACATAAGCACTGCCTTTGTAGCGACTCTTCCATTTTATACCCACTACTTAGAATAACAGAGCTGGAAGGGACCTTGTAGGTCATCTAGTCCAACCCCCTGCTCAAGCAGGAGACCGTATACTATCCCAGACAAGTGGCTGTCCACTTTCTTCTTAAAAGCCTTCAGGGATGGAGCACCCACAACTTCTGGAGGCAAGCTGCTCCATTGGTTATAGGATAGTATAGAAAATAGAGTTGGAAAGCACCTTGTAGGTCATCTAGTCCAACCCCTTGCCCAAGCAGGAGACCCTACACCATTTCTGACAGATGGCAGTCCAGCCTCTTCTTAGAAATCTCCAGTGCTGAAGCACCCACAACTTCTGGAGGCAAGCTATTCCACTGGTTGTTTGCTCTCACTGTCAGAAATTTCTTCTTCTTTCTAGGTTAAATCTCTCCTTGATCAGTTTCCATCCATCGTTGGCCTTCGAGTGCTTTGGAAAATAGGTTGATCCCCACTTTTTTTTGCAGCCCCTCAAATATTGGAAGACTGCTTGTCAGGGTTCCAAATAGCATCCAAAAGTAAATCAGAGTCCAAGGCAAAGTATTGCTCAAAGTTTCAATTTATGAAGAGAGCCACGTTGGCACATCTGGGAAAACCCGAATCTGAAAGCTTCCCGGTTTTCCCCACCCAGTTGAAAGTTCAAGATCTTGCATCCCCACACCCACAAGTCCATCCCATGGTCCAACCTTCCACTGCCATGCTGGCAGTTCCACCCATCCAGCTCGGGTCAGGTGCAGAGGTGCAAAGACAAAGGATGACCTTGGCTTTCTAGAAAGAATTTTGTTAAGGCTACATCCCACAGTGCCCCCTCCCATTTTCCCACAATAGAAAATGCATGGCAGAATAATAGAAAGTGTGGCACGCCAAAGATCCAAAAGAAAAGATGGATGCAGGCCTGGCACTGCTATCATGCCACCTCTGGTCCTTCTGTTCACTAGAGTTAGCCCGAATACCATATAGTTGAATACCACCTCTGTCCCCACCCCCATTCTGCCTCCTTAAGAGGAGAAAAATCACCAAGAAGGAATAGAATACTGCATCAGAGAGAGAGAGAGAGAGCCATCAGGAAGTTCATGCAAGGTAAGTTACCTGGTCATTAAATTAACTCTTTCTCCTGGGTTCACCCTATATATTCAGACACAAATGCATAAAAACAGCAAAAATCCAAGCAAACAACCCCAGTTAACGCTAAACATTTTTTTTCATGTGTTGGCAATGCATCAGTTAAGATTTTAAAATCAAACTGTGTTGTAGGAGTACAACCGTGTTATAAGAAGGAAGAAGTTCCATTTCTCTCAGATGCTTCAGAACGCCCTCATAAAGACCAAGATGGATTGAAGGCAGGAAGCCTAAACTGAGCAAGCATAATGCATAAACACAACTGGTTATATCACATGGTATCAGTGGTGGGATTCAATTTTTTTTTACTACAGGTTCTGTGGCATGGCTTGGTAGGCGTAACCTGGCTTGGTGGGCGTGGCTTTGTGGGCATGGCAGGGGAAGATTACTGCAAATCCCCATTTCCTCCCCATTCCCTCCTCACTCCAGGGGAAGGATACTGCAAAATCCCCATTCCCTCCCCACTCCAGGGGAAGGATACTGCAAAATCTCCATTCCCTCCCCACTCCAGAGGAAGGATACTGCAAAAACCCCATTCCCTCCCCAATCCAGGGGAAGGATACCGCAAAATCCCTATTCCCTCCCTAATCCAGGGGAAGGATACTGCAAAATCTCCATTCCCTCCCCACTCCAGGGGAAGGATACCGCAAAATCCCCATTCACTCCCCACTCCAGGAGAAGGATACTGCAAAATTTCCATTCCCTCCCCACTCCAGGGGAAGGATACTGCAAAATCTCCGTTCCCTCCCCACTCCAGAGGAAGGATACTGCAAAAACCCCATTCCCTCCCCACTCCAGGAGAAGGATACTACAAAATCTCCATTCACTCCCCACTCCAGGGGAAGGATACCGCAAAATCCCCATTCACTCCCCACTCCAGGAGAAGGATACTGCAAAATCCCCATTCCCTCCCCACTCCAGGGGAAGGATCCTGCAAAATCTCCATTCCCTCCCCACTCCAGGGGAAGGATACTGCAAAATCCCCATTCCCTCCCCATTCCAAGGGAAGGATAACTGTAAAATCCCCATTCCCTCCCCACTCCAGGGGAAGGATACTGTAAAATCTCCATTCCCTCCCCACTCCAAGGGAAGGATAACTGTAAAATCTCCATTCCCTCCCCACTCCAGGGGAAGGATACTGTAAAATCTCCATTCCCTCCCCACTCCAAGGGAAGGATACTGCAAAATCCCCATTCACTCCCCACTCCAGGAGAAGGATACTGCAAAATCCCCATTCCCTCCCCACTCCAGGGGAAGGATCCTGCAAAATCTCCATTCCCTCCCCACTCCAGGGGAAGGATACTGCAAAATCCCCATTCACTCCCCACTCCAGGAGAAGGATACTGCAAAATCCCCATTCCCTCCCCACTCCAGGGGAAGGATACTGTAAAATCTCCATTCCCTCCCCACTCCAAGGGAAGGATAACTGTAAAATCTCCATTCCCTCCCCACTCCAGGGGAAGGATACTGTAAAATCTCCATTCCCTCCCCACTCCAAGGGAAGGATACTGCAAAATCCCCATTCCCTCCCCACTCCAGGGGAAGGATCCTGCAAAATCTCCATTCCCTCCCCACTCCAGGGGAAGGATACTGCAAAATCCCCATTCCCTCCCCATTCCAAGGGAAGGATAACTGTAAAATCCCCATTCCCTCCCCACTCCAGGGGAAGGATACTGCAAAATCTCCATTCCCTCCCCACTCCAAGGGAAGGATAACTGTAAAATCTCCATTCCCTCCCCACTCCAGGGGAAGGATACTGCAAAATCCCCATTTCCTCGCGATCAGCTGTGACTCGGAAGGCAGAGAATAGATGGGGTGGGGCCAGTCAGAGCGGCATTTACCGGTTCTCCAAACTACTCAAAACCTCTGTTACTGGTTCTCTAGAACTGGTCAGAACCTGTTGAATACCACCTTTGTGTAGTAGCCATGACTTAATTTACACATTCTTGCTTTTACTAGTTGAACATTCCAACTGAAGGACTGTTTAAAATGTAGGATCAAAACAAGGAAGGAAAAAAGAAAACAAATAGATTTTTGCAAATCTTTATTATAATCTATTAAAATCATTTACTGGGGTAATATTCTGTTAACGTGGACAGCAAAACAGGCTAACCGACAGACTTATTTTTAATCCATTGTGACTAAGAATCTCCTCCTCCTCCTCCAGTTTGAAAGAAACACTGCAGCTCCAAACATAAT